>NC_135080.1:27198500-27545000 GCF_051107435.1 Chaetodon auriga | reverse complement strand
GAAAAGGCTTGCCTTTAAAATGTGTTTTTAGAAACCATTTGAGTGAAATGCCAACACAGTTATGCAACCAATTAAGTTAAATAGCATGATCAATGGTGTCAAAAGTTGCTGTCAAATTGAGATGAGAATGGAGTATTCGCCTTTGTTTGCATGAATAAGAATATCACTGGTTACTCTCAGTAGTGGTGGTCTCAGCACTATGCCTGTAACAAAACCCAGTTTGAAATTTGTCAAAGATTTTATGACAATCAACCAGCTTCAGGAGTTGGACCTCAGACCATTGAACTTACCTATGAAAACAGATAAGAAATTAGCTTTTTCATCTACGTTTAGCCTTCCTATATTCTTTTCTTTGTAGTCTGATGTTGTTGTTGATCCAAGGGGTTGCATCAATACAGCCATGAGTCAGTGTAGCAGTACTAAACCAAAAAGAGTAAAACTTACTTTCAGTAGACTCCATCCCATGAAAAATATCTTCAGAGGCTTAGCTCATCTGAAGAAGTGGCTTTCTCTGTCCTATCTTTTCATTTTGTCTCCTCTCATTTGCTCATCACGTCATCCTCCTGTCCTGTCTGCCTCCCTCAGTCCTGTCTGTCCTTCCTGTCTCATGTTCTCTCTCCTCTCTCTCCACAATGCTCCATTCCTGGAAGGTCCCAGGTCTTTCCGTGAGATGTTCTATATTCTGCAGAGCGCTTGTGGCAGGAACTGTTCTTCAGAAGGTATCTCGCTTCAAAGTTCCACTACTGCTCTTTGCTGCTGTCTCTACTTCCTTTCCTTTCCTTTTCCTCACCTTTTTTGTTGACGCTCATTGTGCACCCCTGTGCTTCTCATCAGTACTGCTGACCTGTTCCTATGATTGGTTGATTGGAGGTGGTTTACTGAGGGGAATAAACCACACAGAAGCTCAGCCTGAGTGGATGTGTGTGTTTGTGTGTATTTGTGTTTGTGCATTTCACATGAATAGGCAACATTGCAGCCAAGGTTAATTGAAGGGATGAAGCTTTGGTAAAAAGGTTTCACAACCTTTTTATCTGCTCACATGGCAACAATCTTTGGGTTACCTCCTTGACAGCTCTGTTGAACAACTTGCTGTTAGCAACACCTGTACATACAGTTCCAATGGAATTAACACATGCCTTCACGTAGCACTTTTCACACATGCACGCAAATCCCCTTTGATCTACTGACCCACAAGTTAACTAATGGCTGCACTTGACTGTTTGGTACTGGGTTTGGGGCTGAAGAAGCACAGAACATCCTCCACCACCCAGAAGGAACACCAATCAACCAGCAAGCAGTGTCTAAATACCCAGCAATCAGAGAACAAAACTCAACCCACAACAACCAGCACACATACTTTAAACCCAGCACCCAGTGTTCAGTTTCTAGCTACCAGTACCCAGCAGCCTGCATGCCACACCTCGCACCCAGCAATTCACAATGTGAATTTAGATAAGATTTTAGATTAGATTACATTCAACTTTATTGTCATCAACAAATGGGGTGGTAAGAGGGGGGTGTCAGTGACCATGGGAGGGTGATGGGGGTTGGATGGGGGGCTGCTGGGGGATGGAGTACAGCAGGATAACAGCTCTGGGGAGGAAACTGTTCCTGTGCTTGCTGGTGCAGGAACGGAGGCTCCTGAACCTCTTACTAGATGGCAAGGGGTGCAACAGTCCATGGTTGGGGTGGGAACTGTCTCTGCTGATGTCCTTCTTAGAGACTGCTTGCGCTGGAGGTCCTCGATGACAGTTAGCTGGGCACCAGTGATGTACTGACTGTTTTTTCACCACCCGTTGCAGGGCCTTCCACTGGGAGGCTGTGCAGCTGCCGCACTATACTGAGATGCAGCTACTCAGGATGCTCTTGATGGTGCAGTGATTTGACAAGCCATGTTAACTTTCTTCAGTCTCCTCAGGAAGTAGAGGAGTAGAGGTCTAGCCTTCTTTATCAGGATGGAGAAGTTTAGGGTCCAGGAGAGATCCTCGGAGATGTGGACGCTCAGGAACTTGAAGCTGGAGACATGTTCAACCTCAGCCCCGTCGATGTGAATGGGGATGTGACTGCAGCCTTTAGTTTTCCTGTAGTCCACGATGAGCTCCTTGGTCTTCTTGGTGTTGAGGGTCAGGTTGTTGTCGGCACATCACATCGCCAGCTGCTGAACCTCATCCCTGTAGGCTGACTCGTTGTTGTTGTTAATCAGGCCTATCACCAGGGTGTCGTCTGCAAACTTGATGATGGAGTTGGAGCCATGCACAGGCATGCAGTCGTGGGTGAAGAGGGAGTAGAGGAGAGGGCTCAGCACAAAGCCCAGGGTCATTGGGTGTGGTTGTCTAACCTAAGAGACTGGGATCTGTTGGTCAGGAAGTCCAGGGTCCAGTTGCAGAGGGAGGTGCTGATGCCAAGGTCACTTGAGTTTGTTGACCAGCTTGGAGTGGATGACTGTGTTGAATGCTGAGCTGAAGTTGATGAACAGCATCCTCGCGTAGGTGTTGCTGTTGTCCAGGTGGTGGGGGTGAGTGCAGTGGCGGCAAAGGTCATTAAGCCCCACTGCAGCTGACTGCTTCGGTACCAGCATGATGGTGGTGGTCTTGAGGCACATGGGGACTGCTGCCTTGGCCAGTGACAGGTTGAAGATGTCAGTGAAGACCCCAGCCAGCTGTTCTGCACAGGCCTTGAGCACATGGCTGGGTATGCTGTCAGGACCAGCAGCCTTACGGACGTTCACCCTGCTGAGTGCAGAACACACATCATAAGTTGAGAGTGTGAGTGGCTCTTCATCTGGTTGGGGAGCAGTTTTGATGGCTGGTTGTTTGTTATCCCGGTTGAAGCGAGAGTAGAAGTTGTTAAGCTCATCAGGGAAGGAGGCCTTGCTGGTTGATGGGGCTGTCTTTTTTGGCTGAGTCTGTGATGGCCTGGATGCCATGTCACACGCGGCGGGGGTCAGCATTGCTTTGGAAGTGCTCCTCCATCCGTAGCTTGTGAGCATGTTTAGCTTCCCTGATGCCCCTCTTCAGGGCATCATTGTTGTCGTCGTTGTTAATCAGACCTATGTGGTGTCATCTGCAAACTTGATGATGGAGTTGGAGCCATACACAGGCACAGTTGTGGGTGAAGAGGGAGTAGAGGAGAGGGCTCAGCACACAGCCCTGTGGGATGCCAGTGTTTAGGGTCAGGGTGGTGGAGGTGTGGTTGTCTAACCTAACAGACTGGTGGATCTGTTGGTCAGGAAGTCCAGGGTCCTGTTACAGAGGGAGGTGCTGATGCCGAATATACAAAGAGTAACTTGAAGCATATGTGGGGAAGGGGTCAAATGGAGGAAAAAAACAAATAAGCAGAAAAGAAATGATAATAAGTAAGAAAATTTAATTGATGAGTAGAAGAAAAAAAGGAGAGTGGTTTATTTTGTTAGTTGAAAAATTAAATAAAGTTGTAGAGTAACCCTGAATTCAAACTAGACACAAGGCCTCAGCAGCACATGATGCTGAAGTGTCCATACGTTTAGATCACACCAGCTCTGAGATATGTGTGATTACACTTTGCTGAGCCACCAGGGTAAAAAAAAAACAAAAAAAAAAAACATACTTGTCATGAAAATTCAGGAGGTCGCCTCTGGATGTATATGGAATGTGTTTCTCAGAGATGGTCTACTTTGTTCCATTTGTAAAAATGTAGCATATCTGTTCGGTGAATCTGACAAGTGATGGATACCAGAAATGTCTCAAAAGAAGCTGATGCTGTCCGTAAGATCAGATAGAGAGAAAGAGGAAGCAGTAGTGGCTGAGCAGTTTACCTCAGAAACAAACATTATAGATTGATGAGCACAGAAGGTAAATCATCTGTGTGATTGAGGACAGGTTAAACATTCTGCACACACACAGAAATATAAACATGTTCAGAACTGCAAACACATACAGAACATGCATGCTCACGTCATCCTCAAAACACACATCAGTGATCCATTTAGAGCTGAAGCTGCTTGTTGTCCACCCAGCAGGCTGAGTCAGACAGACACACAGACATCAGTGATCAGACTGGATCACAGATCAGCCTCAGCCTGGTCCACAGTGCCTACACACACCGACACTCAACTGTTAAGAAACCGCTCACACAGATGTCCACCCACGCTAATATAAACACATGGGTGCATCTTCAACCTTTATATACAGTAATCATGGAAAATAGTGTTCATTAAAACTTTATATTGGGATTGTTTAATTAAAGTTGTATCTCACACTTTAATGGCTCTCTTACTGTAGGCCAGTCTTTTTTTCTGTATCAACTAGCTGTTTAACCCTTTAAACCAGACTGACATTATTTGCATAAAAAGTCACACATTTCTTCTCAGCTTCTAACTCCACTCTCAACATCAAACCATACAAATGCTGCTGGACCCAGCAACTTAGCAACAACTTCCTGCTAGTACTCAACTATGTAAGTGTGTCCACCAGAGACAAATGTGAAAACAATAAAAAAAAAAAAAAGTAAAAATTGAAAAGATAATTCCTAAAAATTCAGACCTCCCTTCATAATCTACATATTTAGACCTTTTCTTCAGTATTACAATAAATCAGTTGAGAGTAGTCTGTTCATCTATAGTTACAGTGAAGCAGGAACAGCTAGTAACTAATGTGGTTTTCATGATGCAGATTCACGTGAAAAAGATATTGTCATAACAATAAACTTTTCACGTAATTACGTGATACTGAGCCCCCTTTTTTTCCTCGGTGTGGCAGCAATATGCGTCCGTAGACTCCAGTGCCAAAACTCAGAACATGTTTATCTCCAGTGCAATCCAAAACTTTGCCATAAGCCTGTAAAACTGTGACTTGAAAAGTGAGGATTAAACAAAGTGACTTTCGTGGTTTTATTTTTCTTTTCTTTTTAGTATAAGCATCATAAAGCTTCTCCGGTGTTGTCAGGCTATACAGTAGAAATGGTCTCGATGGACAGGACACCCTACTACATATTTCAGTATTTTTATCATCTGCCTCATCCATTATTTTCTCTAATCAGGACACTGAACTGTTATTTATCATTTATTTACATAACTGCCACAGAGGATACAAAAGAGACATTAAATATGATTCGTGGGGTGGAAGAGGTTAAGAAGAAGAAACGTACTTTATTTTATGACACTACATGCATAGGACACGCTCACGCCATGCTTCGTGAA
The DNA here is from genome assembly GCF_051107435.1 of Chaetodon auriga. Lineage (NCBI taxonomy): Eukaryota > Metazoa > Chordata > Actinopteri > Chaetodontiformes > Chaetodontidae > Chaetodon > Chaetodon auriga. Next base: position 27,539,824 of record NC_135080.1, on the reverse strand, counting down.
ATTATTTCTCCGCATTTGATCCATCCATTGTCCGTCCCTCCTCCGCGGCAGACTAGGAGTGGTGGGCTGCCAGTGGGGACCCAGTTCTTTTTCTGTCACCATTGGTCAGGTGGTGATTTTCTTGCGTGTTTTTAGTGGGGGTATATTTCATGGAGGATACCTCAGGCCCACAGCGGGAATCAAACCTGGGACCTGAGGCGACTGTGTTTCCACCGTGCCACCAACTCTGTTATCACACTTCTTCCATTTTTCCAGTCTCGTAATGTATAACAACAGGGCAAGATGAGACATCACCATGCTCTGTGGTGAGACAGCTGTCAAGTTCAGCCAGTGAGTATCGTCTCAGCTTCAGCTTTTAGAGGAAACAAGTTTTTGATGTAAGGCTGGTGTGGAATTTTTAATTAGTTTTGACTTTGACTTTGACTAGTTTTGACTTTAGTTAAATTTTTAGTCTTCACTTTAGTTTTCAGATTGTTTTTTTAGTTTTAGTTTAGTTTCAGTTTTTAAGAAAGGTTTTGTTTTAGTTTGGGTTTTACAGTAGATTTTGTTTGTTTTTGTTGGGGCCAGGTATGATGTGTTAGAAGTAGCACATACAAGACAACAGCTTTTGTCATCAGGGGATACCAAAAAGACAGTCTAGAGCAAAACTTCCAGCAAGTCAGCCCCACACACACAACAACAGCAGACCGTCACTTCTGGTCAAAAACGGACACAAACAGTGCTGTACCAGAACCAAAGACACTTTCAGCATGCCAAAGTGGTGGACAGATGTGTTACTACCATACAGCATCTAGACCTGTGCCTGAATAACATTAAAGACCACCCAATAATATACATTTTACTGTTTTCTTTCTTTGAAAATAGAAGTGTATTAAACTAGCTACATAGCTACACTTACATTAACCTAAAGCATCTCCATTGGTTTTTGCGATGTGCATGAGCATAGACTTTTATGATGGGACGGGATTGAGGAAGGCAGACCAGACATCCAACAAATGTCGAGGTTAAGAAATGGTATGGTTCACTTTAGGGATGTCTGAAATTATATTACAAGTTTCTTCCACGCATGAAGGAAATAAATTGCAATACTTACTATTACAGGTGAGAAGGATATCCAAATGCTTGTGAACTCCTTCTCTCACTGCAGACTCCTCACATACCTGTGTCTGAATCCCCCTGACCCCCTCCTAGACCATAAATCTGCTTGCATACCAAAAGTGACTTTAAAACTAATTTTTATTTAATGTTTTAATGGGTCATGGTGGAGGACTCAAATGCAACCTTTGCGCATAAACAACTATAACCACAGCAACACACAACAACAAATAAAAACAGTTACTGCCTTTTGCACTCTCTTTTCTTTTCTTTTCGTTTGTTACTCTTTTCTTTTGTTCTGCCCTTTTTCCATGTCTGGAACCGCTGTGTTTCTGTTTCTTTTGCCACATGCTCCAGAGTAACTTTGCCTTCTAACACACGATTTTTGTATTCTTTATTTTCACGAGCCAAGTTCACTGCAAGGTTGAACTAGAAGAGCCAGTGTACCTTAGAGTTGACATTTTTGTCTATTAGGTAACCATACTCTTTCACCACCACCCAATTCATTGCATAGTTCACTTTGTCATCCAGAAATTGATATTGCTTGTTTTTTCCATTTTGACTATTAGAGTGTGATTATCAGTCATTTCATTTATCCTGTACTCAAAGATGGTGGGTTAATAAATTTTCATTTAGGGCAGATTATTGTAAATTATATTCCTTTGAAGTACTGACAGAGATCAGTTTAATTGGGAATTCATTTGGTTATTAATTTTCCTCCTCTGAAGTGGTACCCCAAACCACTTGACAACAAATAAAGACTTTCCCTATATTTTATGCTAAAAACTAAATCTGAAATGAATTTACATTGATTTGAATTGTGTTTTAATTATTTTGTAACCAGGCAATCATTTCAGTTTAGTGTTTTGTTTTCACAATATGGTTTATCATCTTTTTCTGTCATCAGTGTGTCATTGATATTTAGAGGTCACACAGCAAATCGCACAGCCCACTTAACAGTATGTTCTGCAAACTCACTCCAACTTCAAAACTCTCTATTGTCTATTTAAATACTCTTGGGCTCTCTGTGGTTGTCCTCAATTCAGGTCATCTCAAATCCTGCTTCTCTTTGATCATTTAATGGCTGAATAAAAAGAAAGAATTTCTCTCTCTCTCTCTCTCTCTCTCTCTCTCTCTATATATATATATATACATACATACATACATACATACATATATATTTGTACATGATTAGACAAAGCGGTCCCAGTCTTTTTGATACTAAAAAAATACACTGCAGCTGATGATAGTGCACTCACATTCTGTCACAATAATCTAAATATTCTACACATGTAGAGTAGTAATATAGTAGTATATATTAGAATTATTTTAAATATTACAAAATAGAAAAACAATGTGTTGTTGTGGCCTTCTTTATTATTGTGTACTGTATTCTTAAAATAAAAACTTGAATCAATAGAATAAACTCTAATTGCAAATCTATTATCTAATCTTTTATCTTTGCTTGCTCTTTGTCATTATTATTTGCAAATATTTCTGGATTTGAACATTATTTAGGCTGCCAAAAGTAGTGTCTTTGTCTGGGAAACAAAAACTGACTCAAAGATTTAATTTTCCTTTTTTTCCCCTTTATTTACTTACTAATGTTGAAAGCTGAGCCCACAGTAATTCAATTATTTAAGGGATTCAAAAGGATTTTCTCATTCAATAGTTGGATTTAATACAGTATTCACAAACACTAAAATGCGATTCAACTCCTAACCTTACTATAAATGTTCATCTCATCCATGACAGTAGTGCAACATTAAGACAAAATATCACTCACTGTGAGACTACAGTTCTGCTGACAAGTGGGGAGAGGCTTGTGTGGGTCTAAATCTGTGGGACTTCCCATTTTTTACATCAGAAATCTCTTGAATGAGTGACAATAATTTCAGTTCAGTGGATTATTCATTTGTGCAGACTGACTACCCCATCGATCTGGCAATTGAAGTGTTCATTCACCAGACACTTTAGCAGTTAGTAGTGTAGGGGACCAGAGGAGGACTGTTTCCATAACAATTTCAGCACAGCTGATTTACTGTAATTACTATGATTGAAGAGATGAGCCAGAATGTTGCGGAACTGAAAGGTGGCTGGGATAGAGGCTGGCGTGTGGGCTTCTTCAAATGTCCTCCACAAACAGGACATCAAGGCACATGTTGCTGGGCACACACACGCACAAACACACAGTCAGCCTTGGCTGATAGGTGATGGGCTGAGACCTGAGTTGATGCTGTGCTGTCTTGATAGCAGCTTACAGCCTTGCTCTGTTAGTGTTGTATGTTTCCTTGTGACATGATGGAAAGGCAGATATTTTGACTCTGGATAAGTCACTTCTCCAGTCATCCAGACTTTCTACTTGGGTAATGATTTTATTGTCTTTGTAATCAACACATCATCAACATATATCCTGGTGTGGCATCTTTGAACATGTGGTAGTCTGTACTCAAAAGACTCCTGTTGACAAATACTAAAGCTTCATCTGTCCACTCTGTAGCAGTTTGTTCTGATGGTTTGATCATTTTAATCAGCTTGAAGTAGACAGGGGAAGCAGGGAAACATGGTCTGGTTGACCAAGTTGCTTCCCTTGGTGGGAATGTGGACATGCTGGTGGAATTTAGGTAAAATATTTCCAAAGTCTGTTTGATTTAGATCACCAGATAAAATAAAAATACAAACTGGTTGATGAACTTCCTGTAGTGCATTTTTTGAATTTGTATCTGGAGGAAATGTAAACAGCAAGCAATACAAAAGGCTAGTGAATTCTCTGGCAGATAATATGGTTGACATCAGGGAAACATCGCTGTCAACTTTGACTAAACATCATTGATGCATTCCACCTCCCATGGTCTTACCAAAGTCTTATGTTCTGCCAGTGCAGGACACCATCCCCCCAGTATTGTGATGGAGCCACGTCTCTGCAAAGATGTGAGCACAGTGGTCTCTGATTTACCATTGCTGACTTAGCCTTATTTACAGTCTTATTTCATCCCCTTTATTTTCCTGTGGCCCGATATTGGCCATAAGAAGGTTGGATAGTGGAATAGCCTTAGGTCCCAGCTGAGTTAATTTAGCTCCTAGCACAGCACTCCTCCCTGTCTTGGTCCAGCTGGTCTGGCTTGATGGTCAGGAGATGTCGTGGGTGGTGACTTTCTCAAGGTCCACTGCACTTAATCCAATTCCTTTTCCAATGACTGTATTTCTGTCATAAGTAATATGTGCTTCGGTAATAAAGGTGAAAATAACAAATTCAAACAAAAATATAGCCAATTTTATGAGAGCTCCTGTCACACACACAGAAACACACACACAGAGTTTGTGTTGTTGTTGCTGCTTGCATGGCCAATGCTTGTACTTCATTGCATTCCTGTGATCTTTGCAGGACTGTGTGCAGCTGATATATATGTCTCTGTATGTGTGTGTGTGTGTGTGTGTGTGTGTGTGTGTGTGTGTGTGTGTTGAGGGAGCATCCTTCCCTCCCTCCCACCTCTACACCATCACACACTCAAGGGCAAATCAATGTATGTGCAGCAGTGGTGTCCAGTCATGTGATGTGAAGTCTGTCTGATCGATGTAGTCACTCAGTTCCCCAACTAAGAGTATACACCTTGTATGCAAAACAGCAAAATTTACTACTGGGTATGACATATTTAAATAAATGTAAGGACATTTCTGCACATGGTTGCACATGACTGAAAACCATTGGACTATAAATACAACTGTCTGGTTTGTGTGCATGTATATTCACATATCCATCATAACTGGTGTGCTGTCTGGTGAGTATGTTGAGTATTTCTGTAAGATTTACAGTGTGTGCTTCTCCTGTCTGACCTTCCTTGTGTGGAGCAGGGGGGAACAGCGACAGTGTGTTTGACATAGAGAAGGCGGTGGGCACCATCATTATCGCCAAGCCTCTGGATGCTGAACAGCGTTCCCTCTACAACCTGACAGTGCAGGCCACAGACGGCACCAACACTGCATACACACAGGTACCACATAACTATTATTTCACCAACCTTTCATTGTTTGGTGGTATACAATTATACCTCGTGTAGCTGTTTTTGGAAGAACTTCAAATGCTAATGCATCAGATGCCACTGAGGAAGAACGTGTCCATGTCACTGCTCCAGTGGATTAGTAGAGGGTAAATTGGGAGGAATAAGTGAAAACAGTATTAAACATAATAATTAATTATTTGAGCAATGCATTAACCAACAGACACATTAAGTGAATTCTATCAAGCACCGCTTCAGTGCTAGCCCAGTCCCCTCATTCTGAAATAGTCTTAAAACATTGTCCATGAATCAAAATGACTCACATTACTAAATACAAAGATTTTTCTGAGCAGAGAATGAGCAGTGCTATTTAGCCCTTCAGTAGAAGTTATACATGGGCATCCAATACCACTGAGAGTCTGAACAAACATGAAATATGGTGATTGGCCAGCATATTGAGATGTCATAGAAGGTTCTTGTTCTTGGAGAGTATGGAAATACATAGTGTTTCCCCCTTTCCAGTTGCACTTGCCACAGCTTTAATTTCACTTCAAATGATTTCAAATTTGAAAGCAGAGAGCTGAGAGCCTGAGATTCAGCTCTGAGAGATACTTGATAATATCCACCACAAATGACAAATCTCACAGATACTTGCTATCGCTGAGTTTCCATGTCAGGTTCTTCCCTTCATCTCTATGAATTATTTGAGACAAACTGGCACTTTGCAACAATATTCCTTTGTCTGCTGCTAGCAGCTCAACAGCAACAACAAGGCACTCCTTTACAAATTCTTCTTCTGAATGAGGTTCCAGCTTCTTAGCTATTAGTTCACTCACCACAAAACTTGCTTGCATAACATTGTCTCTGTAAGAATGTGGTCTTGTGAGAGCTGCTTGTTGAGCATCCAAACTCCACTCAAGAGCATTAACTTTATCCACGTGCATCTGTCCTTGCAGCTCATCTAGTGTATCATGTTTTAGAGCTCCAATGACACTCAAAATTAGTCTTTTTCATCAATGCGATTCCACATCCCCACCATCCAACTTATGCTAGGATCAGACTACATGAATCTAGCCTGATTTTGAGATGATTTTGTTGTGGCCAACAAATTAATAGCGTCACGGTTGATCATGAACAACAGTCCAGCATTTATACCCCTGTAGTGTGACATGCTAAACGACCTGTCGTGCAGCGTCTGTGATGCCCCATGACAACCCGACAAAAAGTCCAGCCTGTCAGAATTTTATTGTCTTGACATGCCTAGAGTGACATCTCCGACAACATGTTCTTGAGTGTTGACCAATCAGGTGCTCTCTCCAGAGCACAGTCAGGACAAACATGGTGGAGAAGAGGAGGGATGCTGAGGTTGCTATTGTCAGGTAGGACAACGAAAGAGAGCATTCATTGAGCTGTGACAAACAGTCCCCCTGCCTACTTGATGCTTCCTCAAGGGAGTACCAAGACCGAATCAAAAAAGACAAATGTTGGTAAGAAATAGCATAAGCACTTCATCAGCCAGACAAGTAGCTGGCTATGCTGTCATTACATTATCCCTGGTCCTAATTGCAGGAAGATGCTTCTCATTACTCCAGTAGCACATGTTTAGCTTGCTACTAATTCCAGATCCAGCATAAAATATTAAAAAAAAACAAATTAAAATAGCCTGTTTGATGTAGCCAATGCAGCCAAGTCTTCTCCTCGTAGAATAAATGATTACCAAAATAATAGCGTTAGTAATTCAATCCCCGACCCCTCCTGTGCATGTGCCAAAGTGTCTTTGGGCAAGACACTGAAACTCAACTTGCTTCCATTGTGCAGGCCAGTGCCTTGCATGGCAACTCTGCTGAAATCAATGTGTGATTGAGGGGTAAAATTGTAAAGTACTTTGTCTGAAGACATTATAAATATAAATATAAATATAAAGACATTATACATTATCAGTTTATCATAAGATATCCTCACCAAGTTAATTGAGGCAAGATACACGAGTAGTCAGATAACTAGACAGAATTATTCTTTCAATTATGAGACATACCGTCATAGAAGTCAATAGTCACACACACTATTCTGAATGATATTATTATTAATGCATTATTATGAAATACTGTGTGCTCTATGTTAATATTGTCTGAGACACACAAACACACACAGCCACACACACAGCATGTGATATTTTAAGAGAGAGTGAAGAATGACATGAGGAATCCCCCTACCCCCCAACACACGTGCACATACACACACACACACACACATACACACACACACACACACACACACACACACACACATAAACACACACTATTAATCTTGACATTTTCAAGCACAGCCAATTTTCTGTGAACTGACACTCAAGTAGTGTCAACAAAGGTTTTGACAAAACCTCCAGGCTAGTCAAACAAGAGTTTTATAGTTAAAGGTCCCATATTATGAAAATCTCACTTCTTCTGGGATTTGGGGTGTTATTTTGGGTCTCTGGTGCTGCAACATGCACACAGAGTGTGAAATAAGACCGTACATGCTTTTTTGAGTGAGATATGGATTTCTGAAAGCTCCCAAATGAACCAATCGAATTTGGCGCCTACTCTTACGTAAGAAGCAGGCACACATATTCCCACCCACCAGCCCCCTCTCCATTTTCCCTCCCATCGAGGCATAAGTAGGGTGCCTCTCCACCCACCAGATACCTTCTCAGAGATTGGCCATTTCGTTATCAAAAGCATCGTGTTAGGAATCATCATGTCGAGGCGCCACACGCAGCGTTCTGTTGTTGGCCGTAAAGAAGACCGCTCCATCGGCTCCCAGTTGCAGAGGACAGACCATGTACAAATATTCATGACTGTGGTCAATAAATTTTTATTGTATATCTGTAAAATGTTTCATGTGAATAAATGTGCAATATACAATATTTACTTAGTAAAAAGTTGGCTATATGTTCAAGAAAAAATATAATCTGAATTTGTGGCATTGGCTGACTATATTTAGTTTATTATGGTGTATGAACAGTGAAGTTACGTAGGTTATTATAGACAAAACTCACTGCTCTACCCCCGTAGCTGTAAAGGACTGTAGTCAGCCCTGTAAATGTTGCATGCTTAACCTGGATGGTCAATCATGCATGGAGGCCTTTCATCCAGCTGCTGCAGCCATCTTGTAACCAATTATGCATAACATAACATGAGTATCTGCAGTGGCATGTTATCTGCAATCATACACTGCAATCATACGTGAAGGTAAAGGTAATGTGACCTGTGGCACCTCATGGCAGCATATTTTATGTAACTCATAGACCTATGTAATGTATTGAAAAAGCTTCATAATATGGGACCTTTAAGGGGTTATGAAAAAGCTATGGAGCCTACATCATAGCTTACATGTACGTTGGCTACCACAAGGACATCACAAGAAGTGACTAGTCAACTTGGGCTTCTTGTGTTTTCTCCTACACTTCATATTGGGTGTTTCTTTCATTTGTCACCCTTCTCTATCTTCCTTCCCTGCAACAGCCTGCCAATCACTCTGCCCAGCCCTATCTCCTCTTTCTCCTGGCATGTCAGTTTCTGTCACCACCCAAACTGCAAAAGATCCTGACCTTGTTTCCTTTTGCTTAGCTCCTAAGTATAGCAGCAGCTTGTGTCCTGCTGCCCATGGTTTTCAGCCCTGGAAACTTACCTGAATCAGCGCTCGCATTCTACCACTCTTGCCCTGAAAATCTACAGTGGGCAGACAGACATTAATTAGCCACATTTTCACATTAAGTAGGTATACTGCTAAGCTCAGTGATTCATCAGAAGCTTCTGATGAAGATGCTTTGTCTCACTTCTTTTTTCAAAATATGTAAGTGGGGGGGGGGTTCTTTTTTAAGCAGTATATGGACCATGAGGTGAATTTTAAGTCAGGAATCTCAGCATCAGAGATATTTGAGTCTTGAGTTATTTATGTAGCCCTACTATATGTATTCATTGACATATTCTGCCCCTTACAGCAACAGTGTGGCAAGTAAAACCTTTATTGAATGCTTAATATTTTTTTCCTTAATCACTGGTTTGATCTGTGCATTAATTTACTTTCATCTTATCTATTTTCCCTTTGCTGCACCATACTGCTACAACCCACAGTATTCACTGGGTTTGATAAAATTAAACTACTCTTATGTCTCTCATTTCCTGTCTTTCTGTCTCTTTTGTATGCCTCCCTACTTGTCTGTCTCTGCTTCTCCTTCTGTATTTTCCTGACTCATGCTGGGCTTCATTACCAGTCACCTATGACTCAGGAACTTTCCATGAGTCATGACATACGCAAGCCACAAACATGCTGCTTGACTTCTCTGCGGTCTGCACAATGACACTTATTCAGCTGTGTTTATTATTTTTAGCATATGCTCTCTTATATAATTCTAATGACCCCAAGAGAGTCTTGTTGTTAAGACCTGTGCATTTCTTAACACCACTAAATTATGTGTCAAAGTTCATTGAAGTCTACATCTACATGAAAGCGCCACAGAAATGTACTTTGCCTCTGGGAGTGAACACTGATTGCAGAATTGAAATACTTGATTTGGATCTGAAATTTTATGCTTATGAACTTTTCAAAGAGGGTAAATTGGTTGTGCACAGCAACCTTTTATATCCCTGTGGGGGTAGTACATACATGTCACAGATCAGAGAGGATCCACATGCAGAATCACAAGGCAGAGACAGATATAATGCAAAAGCTGGAAGTTTACTGGGTTCTTAAGGCAGAGCAGAGTACAGTCCGTAGCTAGGGTCGATACCAGAACACAGGATGATCAGGCAGAGGTACAGAGTCGTCAGACAAAAACACGAACCACGTAAACAGGTCAAAAATCCAATAGGCAGAACAAGAAAACAGGCGGGATACGAGGCAGGCATAAGCACAAAAAACAATCTGGCAAATAACAAAGGCACACTGACTGGTATAAATACTGAGGGGAAAATGAGCAGATGAGAAACAGGTGTGTGGTAGCAGAGCAGGCTGGTCACAGATTGGCTGACAGTCAATGCAGGGTGAGTGCAGTAGGGTGTGGGCAGAGCACTGGCGGGAAAAGCTGGCAGCGGCTGAGTGGAGGATGAGCAGAGGGTCGTGAACAGGAGAGTGGGGCTAAGAAGCTCCACCAGAGTCCATGAGGCTCAGCCCTCAAGAGGCTGATACAGCAAGGAATTAGTCAAACTGAGTTGTAATAACAACAGTGAAAGACCAAACAAAAGCTTCAAACTGTAATTTCCTGCTTTTGTACAAAAACATCTGAATCAATTTTTGGTGGAATTTAGTGAGATTCATAAACTAGAAACCCCCCTGAAACTGTCTGCCCACTGTTCTGAAAAGGAGTCAGTCATGAGAAAAACTAAAGTTCCGGATAACTGACTCCCAAGCCCTGCCTCCTACAAATTAAGTTTATATACAACTAATCTGTATTAGCAAATATGTTTTGTAGGAAATGTAAAGCTGCCTGCATTGTTTTCAATGTGATATGTTCAATCAAAATGTCCACCGCCAACATAAAATGTTTATTCTGAAAATATCTGCAAAATTAAAGCTAATCAAAAGTAGGATAATATAACTCTTGCAATGACATCTTTCATTGCTTTCCTTGTCTTTGTCAATGTTCCAGGTTCATGTCACTGTTATGGACAACAATGACAACGCTCCCATCTTCTCCCAAACAACCTATGAGGTCACTATTTCTGAAGACACGCCACCTGACACTGAGGTGGTCCAGGTTCTGGCATCAGATCGTGATGAACACCACCGGCTGACCTTCTCTCTGCAGAGCTCCATAGACCCTAATAGCATGCGTCTGTTCCGTATTCACCCAACCCTGGGCACCATCTACACTGCTCAGAGGCTGGACCACGAGGCCTGTGCCCAGCACATCCTCACTGTCATTGTAAGTTTATGTCACTCTGTCTGCCAATGACTTATAACTAGGATCTTGCGATTACTTGTGACTCTTTGAACACCTCAGTTTACAATGAGGGGGTTTTGTCTTGCCTGTGTTGTTGTATTAGAATTCTAGTCTTATCTTGAGGTCATTCACTTTTTTTGGTCATTCAGCCTGATGATAGTTCCTGGATAGCAGCAGGGTTTGTTCTTAGTGTTGTCAGTTGCTTTTAAGATATTCTTTAAATGTTTTTAACCCACTGATTGGATTGATCTTAGATTGATCAGATTGCAATTCGCTTTCTGTCCCAACTACTGCTTGACTGGTGTATTAAGTTTGGTTGCTAAGCTAACCTAGACAACTACGTCAGCTATCAAAGACATTGCGGACTAAACTTTATTTATATAGCACCTTTCATACAGGAATTGCATCTCAAAGTGCCTTACAAGAAAGGAATCATATGCACCAAGTGGGTGCTTTACATAAAAAAGACAGGGAATGGGCATAAAAACAGATAAAAATTTATATAAAATAAGATTGAAATAAAGATGCAAATAAAATAAAGACAATGCTTAAAACCACACAATAAAACATTAAAAACTAGGTAAAAATAAAGTAGAAGTAAGCTACTCCTAGAAGTAGCTTCCTGTGGTTCTCAGACACAACAGAATCTTTTTCCTTCTCTACAAATACTGATTCATCACAGGTCTTAATTACACCGAAGCAGGCATTTCACAGCCACCTCAGAACACCTTCTCATGGATGCAATCTCACTGTGGGTCTTATCTGCTATAGGGCACAACCCAATATTGCCCAGAGACCAGCGTATAACAGGATGGACATAAAAACAGATAAAAAGTGAATGTAAAATAAGATGGAATGAAGACAATGAAAAACAAAACACAGGTAAAGATAGAATGCAATAAGGCATATCACAGCATAACATGATGGTGTAGGTTGGTTAAAATAGATGATGTAGAATGCATAATATCAAGTTATTATCAATTATATTTTAATTTGCAGATGACCTGGCCCAATCTGCTCCTTTTTTAAAAAATCAGATTTCATAGATCTCAACCTCACTGGCTCCTTTGATTTTAGGCAACACATATTTGGCTGTACACACATGGGTGGGCACACTCTTCATCTTGTTTTTACACATGGTATAGATAGTGAATTTGATGGCTCAGTGACTAATGATTATATTTGACATTTGCTTTACATTGGACTCTGAGCCATCCTGCCATATGAGACATGCTTGTTTCACAAGTAAGCTAACACATTTTTCTATGGTGTTTGTTAGCTATATTATTTAAAAGAACAGAAATGTGGACACACTCCAATCATTTAATACTTACTCCTGGTCCATGTGTAGTCATTCATTCATTCATTCAACTTCTATACCCGCGCATCCCATTTCGGGGTTGCGGGGGGCTGGAGCCTATACCAGCTAGCAATGGGCGAGAGGCGGGGTACACCCTGAACCGGTCGCCAGCCGATCGCAGGGCTACATACACAGACACACAGACAGACAACTCACACACTCACACTCACACCTACGGACAATTTAGAGACCAATTAACCTAATGAGCATGTTTTTGGTCTGTGGGAGGAAGCCGGAGTGCCCGGAGAGAACCCGCGCATGCACGGGAAGAACATGCAAACTTCACACAGAAAGGCCCTGCCCCACCCAGCGGTCCAACCAGCAACCTTCTTGCTGTGAGGCACGCGCACTACCTGCTGCGCCACCGTGCCGCCCCCATGTGTAGTCAATATTATAAATTGCTCTCTTTCATCAGGGTGTTTTTTCATTTATTTTAAGCAAGCTATTGTTCAACCTTTATTGAAGAAACTATGTCTAGAATTTTTCCAACCCAGTTTAGATGAAACCCAGCTAAAGACTACGGAAGGAAGGTCTAGGAGTTAACAGTTTGAGTCAAGCATTGAGACTGTATTCTCTGGTTGTCTCTGTTTTTCGTGTGGTTGGTTTGTGGAATAAACAGTTAGTGGCACTGCTGATTCATCAGATTGTGAGCTTGGAATCCCTTGTAAACACACCAACATTTCCGGCTATCGCAGCTCTCTCTCTGGGCAAGGCAGGGTGGAAAAGATGGAAGTCGGCAGGGTGGGCTGCTGGATGGACTGTGACAGCCAAAGAGGTCTGTGTACCAGGGAACCTACAGCTTACAAACTACTGAATCAGCACCACCACTGGCTGTTTGTTTTACAAAGCAAGTGCAAGAAAAGAAACAAACAGACCTACAAACATTATAGCCTCTTTGCTTGATTCAGTGCTTGATGGGTTGCAGAAATTATCAACACAACCTGAACCCCTCCCTGTCAAAGAGCTACAGGCCAATTTTTAAACTCCCTTTCCTTTCCAGAATTTTAGAAAAGTTCGTTGAAAAGCAATTTGTTCAAATACTGGAACAACACAGGGTGTCTGATAACTTTCTGTGTGGTTTCCACAAAGTGTACTCCACACATTAAGCTGTCCTTCAGGAATCTAATAATATTTTCAAGGCGGCAGGTGCTGGAAATTGTTCAGTTTGATCTTTGGATCTTAGCACAGAATACCATACCATTGACCACCACATTCTAATCCATGAATTAAATCACCTGGTGGGCATTTCTAGGACTGCATCAGAGTGGTTATCCTCCTTTCTTATGCATAAGACTGTCAGTGTCTGTAGTTGAACTTTTGTCAGACACTGTTGCTTTGTGAGGTGGTGTGCCCCAGATCGGTCTTGAGACTCATTATATTAACCATATACATGTTACCGCTATGACAGATTATCAGCATCTTTTGTGACATCTCCTGTCACCAGTATGCTGATGACATCCAGTTGTATTTTTCATTGAAACCCGATGAGTCTCATAATCTTTCTTTGCTGAACAACTGTTTAAATGTTATTCGGAACTGGATAGTAAACAATTCTTGAGTCTTGCTCCTGATAACCTTTAAACAGCAATCAAGTAGAATCTTGGTGCCTTATCTTCACCTTCTCAATCTAGTCTGTGTTATCTTGCCGTGATTTCTGACCAATTCATAAGTTATGATGCTGACATTATGAGGCCTCTTTCATTTAAGAAACATAACCAGGCTTAGGTCTATTGTGTTAAAAGCTAAATGGAGATTCTAATACATGTTTTTATCTCATCATGTTGGATTAGTGTAATCTGTTTTTACCTCCAGTTGGTAGCCCCTAAACTTTGGAATAGTCTCTCAATAAGCTATCAGATCTTATTGGTCCTTGGTTTCTGTGGACTCATTTAAAAGCAGTTAAAAACCCAAGGTTGGCATTTAGGTAGCATTTGGTATTTTGTTGTTTTAACTTTTGTCTTATGTCTGTCCCCCTTCTATGTTTTACCTGGTGTTTTATTTTCATTTTTTTTAATTGTTTCTATTGTTTTGTTGATGTTATTCATTTAACTGTAAAGCACTTTGTGACTGGTGTCAGTGAAAGTTGCCATATCAATAAACTTGACTGGTGTTTTAAGCCTGGTTGCTTGCTTGCCATACTTGTAAGAGCAATAGTCAATTATATCTGCAAGGTATAATTAGTTGTTATACTGCAGAAGAGAGGCACACAAAATTAATGGGTCTGTAATATGTACCTCTTTTGACTCACAGTTTGGTTTTGATGTGTTTTCAGCACAGCAGTTTCCCAACAAAAGGAAGACAGAATTCATTTACATGTTATTTATTTTGACCATAATTTGTAGTATGAAGAACTATCGCATCTGAAAAATAGGAAGAAAAAATAACTATATGGCAAAATGTCAGTATTGTTTTATATCAAACTGTATACTGTTACTAGATTAATGTTTGGGGAAATACGTGCAGTGAAAGAATTTGAGTGAGTGAGTTTTATAGGCTGATGACATTTTGCATTTGGTTTTATGTTTCTTTTACTTTGGACAATGGTGTCACTGGGAACAAGATTTGTAATTATATGGTCATGATTTGAGGTTCATAGTGATCCTCAAGGATAAGTTTTGTCATTTATTTTTTTTGTTTGTGTTGTCCACAGGTGAAGGACCAAGAGTTCCCATACAGAAAGAACCTGGCTCGTGTGCTAATAGAAGTGGAAGATACAAATGACCATGCACCCATCTTTACCAGTGCTCTGTATGAAGGCTCTGTCTATGAGTCAGCCGCAGTTGGATCAGCTGTGGTCCAGGTCACTGCCCTGGACAAAGACAAAGGGGAGAACGCAGAGCTGTACTACTCCATTGAAGCAGGTAGGCACCTCTGATGACTATTGCTCTTGAATGCTGAATGTTTTATTCACTGTAAATAATTGATGTTAAAAATATACCAAAATGATAATTTTGTTTCATCTTTCTTTTTGATTTTCCAACAGGGAACACTGGAGTCGCATTTTATATCGAACCAGTTTTGGGTATCATCACTGTTGCACATGACCTGGACTTATCCAGCATTGGCCATTATGTTCTCACTGTCAGAGCAACTGACAATGGCTCCCCTCCCCTGTCCACCACCACTTTAGTGCGTATTGCTGTCACCCTCTCTGATAACACCGGCCCAAAGTTCCCTCAGCCTGATTATCAGGCTGAGATCACAGAGAATGCAGTGGTAGGGACCTCTGTTACAACAGTCAGTGCAGTCAGCCAGTCCACACTCACATATGACATCAAGCAGGGCAACACGGATCATGTTTTTCAGATAAATCAGTACAGTGGTGTCATTACTACTCAAAAACCTCTAGATTATGAGACTACAGCATTTTATAACCTTATAGTCCAGGCTATCAACATGGCTGGCATGGCCTCCAATGCCACTCTCGTAATCCAGGTAGTGGATGAGAATGATAACCCACCAGTTTTCCAGCAGCTTCACTATCATGGTAGCATCAGCGAGGCGGCACCAGTCAACAGCTTGGTCTTAAACTCAGATGAATCACCTCTAGTAATTAAGGCTACCGATGCTGACCGCAACCAAAATGCTCTGTTGGTCTACCAGATTGTTGAGGACACTGCAAAAATGTTCTTCACAGTGGACTCAGGAACTGGCTCCATCAGAACCATTGCTAATCTAGACCATGAGACATTGGCCATCTTCCACTTTCATGTTCATGTAAGGGACAATGGCAGGCCACAGTTGACAGCAGACAGCCCAACTGAAGTTACAATACAAGTGATTGACACAAATGATTCACCACCTCGCTTCACCCAGAATACCTATGAAACAGTCCTGCTACTCCCCACATATGTGGGAGTAGAGGCATTGCAGGTTTCAGCCATAGACCCTGACAAAGATGTCTCTACAGAGCTCACCTACTCTCTGACTGATGGAGTACTGGAGCACTTTGCCATCAAGCCTTCCAGTGGAGTCATCATAGTAAAACACAATAACTTCTCCAAAGAACGTTTCCGCTTCAGTGTCAAAGTTTCAGATGGGAAATTCTCCAGCACGGCTATGGTGACCATTCTTGTCAGAGATGCTCTTGACTCTGGTCTCAGGTTCAGCCAAAGCCTTTACTCTTCATCTATTCAAGAGAATGTGTCAAATATCTCCAAAGTGGCTGTGGTCAATGCTATTGGAAACCGTCTCAATGAACCATTGAGGTACAACTTGTTGAATGCTGGTACATGCTTCAGAATCCGTTCAACATCTGGTGTGATCCAAACAACAGGCATACCCTTTGACCGTGAAGAGCAAGAGTTCTATGAACTGATTGTTGAGGCGAGAAGGGAGCATGACCATCTACATGTGGCCAGAGTCATGGTTAGACTCCAAGTTGAGGACGTGAATGATAATGTCCCTGTGTTTGTTGGACTTCCTTACTATGCAGCTGTTCAAGTAGATGCTGAGCCAGGATCACCCATTTTCAGGGTGATGGCAGTAGATGGTGACAAAGGGATTAATGGAGAGGTGTCTTACTATCTCAAGGATGACCATGGTCACTTTGAGATCAACCAGCAGACCGGTAGTCTCAGCCTCAAGAGGGCTTTTGAATCTGATTTGTCCAATATGGAATACCAGATGATGATATATGCCAGAGATGGTGGTTATCCACCTCTCTCATCTACTATAGAGTTTCCCATCACTGTAGTCAACAAAGCCATGCCTGTCTTTGACAAATCATTTTATTCTGTCTCTGTAAATGAGGATGTGGCTGTACACACCCCTATCCTTGGTATTAATGCCACTAGTCCTGAAGGTCAAAACATAATTTACACCATTGTTGATGGAGACCCATCTCTTCAGTTTGACATTGGTTTTGATACTGGAGTCATAAGTGTCATCCACTCTTTGGACTTTGAAGCAGCATCATCTTACCAATTGACTGTCAGAGCCACCGACTCTCTGACTGGTGCCCGTGCTGAGGTTGATGTAGATCTGGTTGTCCAGGATGTAAATGACAATCCACCTATCTTCCAGAAAATGTTCTATAGGGTAGTTTTGTCTGAAACAGCCATGATTGGAACTCCAGCACTTCAAGTTATTGCCACCGACAAAGACTCAGAGAAGAACAACGTTGTCCGATACCAGATCTTCTCAGATGTGCACAACAGCACAGACTACTTTCACATTGATAGCAGCAGTGGTTTAATCCTTACAGCACGGATGCTAGACCATGAACTAGTCCAGAAGTATGACTTCATTGTCAAGGCCACAGATAATGGCTTCCCACCATTAAGTAGTGAAGTATCAGTCATAGTTATGGTGAATGACATGAATGACAATCCTCCAGTTTTTAACCAGCTGCTCTATGAGGCATACGTGAATGAGTTAGCACCTAGAGGTCACTTTGTAACCTGTGTCCAGGCCTCAGATGCTGACAGCTCGGATTTTGCTAAATTGGAGTACAGCATTTTGTCAGGAAATGAAAGAATGAACTTTGTGATGGACAAAAAGACCGGAATCATCACATTGTCCAGCCACCGTAAACAAAGAATGGAGCCTGCCTACAGCCTCAATGTTTCAGTGTCTGATGGGGTCTTCACCAGCACTGCACAGGTTCATGTTAAGGTTTTGGGGGCCAACTTGTACAGTCCAGTGTTTGGCCAGAATATATATGAGGCAGAGTTAAGGGAGAATTCTGCCGTGGGAACCAAAGTTATACAGGTAAATGTTATTGAAATTCATTGATTTTTATCATTGTATATTTTTCAGAAGAAACATTGATAACATAATGGAAATATAAAATGTTCATGACTTTATTTCATTTCAGGTTAAGGCAACAGATGCAGACCCTGGAGTGTTCGGTCACATCATGTATTCCTTTGTTAATGATATGGGCAAGGACCAATTCAGCATTGATGCAAGTGGTCAGATCACCATTGTAGAAAAGCTTGATCGTGAGGACCCAGCCAATAAAGACATTGTTTTGACAGTAGCAGCCCAGGACTCCGGTGGAAGTGTCTCTTACTGTACAGTACAAGTTACTCTAATGGATGACAATGATAATGTACCTCGCTTCCTAGCCACAGAGTACCGAACTTCAGTCAAATCTGATGTGGCTAAAGGATTTTTGGTGATGCAGATTCAGGCTTATGATCCTGACGATGGCACTAATGCAAAAGTGACATATTCTATCTACAGTGAGGCACACGTCCCTGTTGCAGACATTTTGGAGATAGACCCAGACAATGGTTGGATGGTGACTAAAGGCAGCTTCAGCCACTTGAGAAACTCTGTATTGTCTTTTTTTGTGAAGGCTGTAGATGGAGGAAGTCCAGTCCGGCACTCTCTAGTGTCTGTCTACATCCATGTTCTTTCTCCAGATGCCTTCATTCCTTCCTTTGGCCAACATCAGTACTTATTTAGCATGCCAGAGGACACCGCTATAGGTACAGCCATAGGGGCAGTACGTCTCAACACTCCTCCTGGATATGCCTCGCTCTCTGCTACCTTTGCTTTGGTTAATGGAGAGACAGGAGAAAACAACCAAGACGGGGTGTTTGTGGTGGAAAAGGATACAGGTTTCATCAAACTTGATAAGCCCTTGGACCATGAGATGATCAAGGGATATCACTTCAAAGTCACTGCCACAGTACAACAGGCTAAACTGGATTCTGTGACTTCTGTTGATGTTGAAATCAAAGTGTTGGATCTTAATGACAACAAACCAGCCTTTGAGGCCAACTTATACGAGGCCACAGTTATGGAAGGAATGTCAGTTGGAACCAGAATAATTCAAGTACAAGCACAAGACCCAGATTCAGGGGGCAATGGTCAGGTAACATACAGTCTTGGGGCATTAATCCAGTCAGAAGGGGATGCAGACACATTGATCGGCACCTTCAGCATTGACAGCAACACAGGCTGGATCTCCACACAGAAGGACTTGGACCATGAGACCAATCCATCCTACACATTCACAGTGGTGGCCTCAGACCTTGGGGAAACCTTGTCTCTTTCCAGTACTACCACTGTGACCGTAGCAGTGTCTGACATCAATGACAACCCGCCAAAGTTTCTGGAGCAACACTACTTTGGTTCAGTTCAGGAGAGTGACCCACCAGGTGAGGTGGTGGCTGTGCTGAACACCAGAGATGATGACAGCTCTGCTGTTAACCGACAAGTCAGCTACCACATCACTGGTGAGTACCACTGTAAATTTCTGTCATTGCATGCAACTGTATTGCTAGACAAGTATCCTGGTAATGGGCAATTCTACAAAGCCCTGGATTATGTCCAATGACAATCTCTTTTCTCTGTTTTTTTTTTTTGTTTGTTTTTTTTTGTTTTTTTTTTCAGTCCGAATGTCTTTGAAGTTCTTGCTTTCCACAATACCTTTGCATAACAATTCTGGCAAGTAAACTGTAGTTAAGGAAGGGTTAAGCTTGGACAACTGAAACATTTTGTGTTGTCTAAAGTTAAGGAAAGATCATGGTAACCATTGATAAAAAGCTGATTGTTAATTGCATATCTTTGAAGAGATGCAAATCTAGTGTATTGCATGAAAGACAGACACTGTACCTGCTCATCCTCCACCCTGACCTCTATACTCATAAGCATGAGGAGAGAAATAATACACTAAATCAAAGGTCTAATTCCGTAAACAATTCACAAATTTTCCATGGTTGCATGCATGCCAGGATTGTCTGACAGCCTGTGATGTTTACGCAATTACAGCTCTCCAGGGATGGAAGAAGTAGTAAATAGTGTTAGAACTGACAATTTGAAGACTACAGGGCATCTGATGAAAGCTGCTGTTAACAACTTTATCTTCTGTTACTTGAAGATAAGCAGTCTTAATACTAGTTTAAAAAGCTCCTGTATGGTTTACCCAGGGGAATCAATGGGAGGTCAGTATCATTACCTTTTCCAAATGTGTAGAAGATTAATTTTTTTCATGACATGGCAAACAATGGCTCAAGGCACAAAAAGATATTTTTCAGTCAAAGGAAGGACGCAAAAGAATCTAGGAAAGGAAAGCAAGATCAGTGTTGAACGTTGCATCAATAATACACATGGTGATCACAGGAATGACTTTGCTAACTTGCTGTCTGCTCATTGACATGCCAAAAAGTTCTAAGGAACTTAGGACCACATTATTACCCCAGGACTTTAAGACAGATGACTGTCATGCCAACAGGACAGCTAATGAAGGACTTTTTAAAGGGAAAGACTTTTTTCCCCTAATAGCATTGTAATGAGTATCAGCCAGCCAGCTGGAGTGAATGACAGACATGTGAGTGGCGATGTGACTCTTGACAGCTAAAGAAGGAGGAGGTGAGGATGAATAAGCTGCTCCTACAGTGCAGGAAGACAAAGAATGAAATATATAGGTGACAGAAATGTCTGCAAAAAAGCAAATGAGCTGTCAAAAATATTGACAGATTTTTTCACTTCCAAGAGAGAACCACCTGGGGCTCGTTTCACAAAGCAGGTTTAGTGAAAGCCTGAAATGAAGGAAACTCTGAGTTTTCCGTTTCACAAAGGGAGGTAACTCAAACCAGAGAAAGAGGGGTAACTCTAGCCTGTTTCACAGAGAGGTAACTTAAGCTTTCGGTCAGTTACCATAGTAACAGACTCTATGAACTTAACCTGGTCAGGACCAGGTTTTTCTCAATGAACCTCGAGTTTCTCTCTGTCTCCGCCCTCTGTCAGCCACACACGGTATTTGATTTCCTCATTCATTCGTCAGCAGGCGAGTTTTGGGATAACATAGTTCTGCCGTCTGTTATTTAAAAAAATCAGTCAGTAGGCCTATATTAGAAGTCCACTTTTTTCACTAACATGGCATGTCCTTTTGACAACGATCCCGTGGATGAAGGTGCAGCATTACTGCGCAGGGAATTAAATATTCGTCGGGAGATGGTTATCAGACCGCGCATAGATGTTCTGGCATTTCCAGACAATTATCTTTTTGAACGGTACCGTTTCACGTCACAGTCCATCATCTACATACACAACGTAATCCGTCCTTACATTTGCAACATTGCCAGCCGGAGTCATGCTCTCACATCCCAGCAGATATTGTGTGTTGCGCTGTGTTTCTTTGCGCAGCATTATGTTGGTGATAAAACAACTGCACAGTCAAACAGCCACTTAATATTTACTTTACAATGTAACACATGATCAAAATGAGGTACCCCCATTAAATTATGCCGTGTCTTACCTGTTTGAACAATGTTTTTATGTTTCATCTTGAGCTGCTACCAAGTGCGCTTCTCCCCCGCGGGATTGCACCTACATGAAATAAATTAATGAGCTACCATTCAAGCAGTTTTCCCTTGTAATATTATTGTGATTGCAAAGGACTACATTTAAATTTACGCATTGACCCTAGCAGCAATGTTCTCCCACGCCGCCTCCCTCTCTTTTGCAGCTGCAGCGGTGTTACACTTTTTTCTAAAAACTTGCTCAAATTCGCCATATGAGCGCATTAAGATTTCGAGTTCCATTGGGGTAAAAAACGCAGCCCTCCTCTTCCTCGTCGCCATGGTGACTCGTCGAATCGGGGCTCCATTGATGTTGGCTTTTTATAGTCGTGGTGCACGCACTTAACTCTGAGTTAACCTACTCTGAGTTGATTGAACTAACTCAAATCACCTGTTCTGAAACCGGAAACTCGGAGTTTCCTATCTCAGGCTAGATCAACTCAGGGTTCAGGATTAGACTTGGAGTTTGTTGAACCTCCTTTGTGAAACGGGCCCCTGATGTTACTTAATCTCACAGTCCAGCAGCAAATCAAAAAAGAAGAACACACCTTCATGCTGTAAAAATTTGTCTCAGTTTCATCTATAGTGACACTGACATAGCCTGACAGAAGGGAAGCTATTTGATTTTTCTTCTGCCATCTTTGGTGTCTTTATAGTTTGATGAAAATCTGAATTTTAGGATATTTCTCTAGACACTAAAATTCAGTCACTCCCAAAGGCTTGTCTATGATTTATTTGTGTGTTTGCATGTGAATATTTCATAGATAGAGATGACTAGAACGTTTTAACCAAACTCATGTTACGAATTATGACTGTCAGATAGAAACTAACTTGATCAATACAAATACAATACATTTTTTAGGCTTTCTATACCAATGTTTGACAGTTTAAAAGGTTTTATTGCCATATCAGCCTGTATTTGATTTTTAAACATGACATGCTAATTTTCGATTTCTTAATTTTAACTGGGGTGTCTACTAGAATATGTTTTAATTTTCAAAAACACATTTTTTTCATACTGTTCATTGATGCAGCACCTCTACTCGTTGTCTGAAATGCTCTGTTTTGGCTCCTGTCTCTTTGAGGCCTCCATCCCGAAAAGCCCAGTCTCCTCTGATTGGTCAGCTCACACAGGCCTCAGCAAGTGACCTAGAAAAAGAGGTTTTGCCACTCAGTCACTTGGTTCATGCAACTCTCAATAATTCCTAACAAATCTGTGCTGTCCACCTGTCAGAATGGTTTCAAGCAGGATAGACAGCAGCAGTGATTGATCTGCAGCAATTTTCGGTCAGTATCAGCAATAATGTGCATTGGTAACTGTGTTGTCAACCACTCATTGAATATAGCATTTCTTTATGTGGAGTATTTCCACTTTCTGCTGCTTTCTTTTTCTACGCCACTAAATTTCAGAGGCAAATATTGTACTTTTTACTCCATTACATTCATAACATAAGTTACTTTACAGATTCTGATTGGTAATACAAAATATAATTAACAAATAAATTGTTGTGTAATATTATTGACAAAATGATCCCATTGGTGAAACTAACAGGGTTCCCAGCCATATATATTAGGGTCGGGTGATATGGCCAAAATCTTCTACCATTGTATGTTTAATTTTATATCCCACTAATCATACTAATGGTATATATGAGGGTATAGTAGCTGTTATGTGAATTAAATTAATAAATTGTATAAAATAACAATACTTTACCATACGACATGTGATTATTTTCTTCTTTCATTGGGAATTAAGGTTAAAAAGACTAAAATCAGCAAAATTAACATTCTCTCAAAATGGAAGCTTTAAGGTTCCAAATGAGAGCAACAGAGATGCAACAGAGGTGTATTACTGCCACCAACAGTAGCTCTCAGGTCACATGAGAATGTGGTAGCAGTCTGCTTCCTAAATCATGTCACCTTTCAAGGCAGCTGTATTGCCATTTTACATTGCCCACCCTGAATATATAGCAGAGATACTAAAGCCATTTTCTCATATAAAGTTCAGACAATGTCTGGACCTGATTCTGTAGACAACAGAACCGGACATTATCTAGAGTTGCTCTTTAACACATGTAGTACATTTGTCCTTGTCAGACATGTTCTCACTTACTGAAAATACTCTGTTTGGTTTAGATGAAGGGTGGCACCTGGAGAGAGTAGAGCTTTCAACAGGAGGAGGAGGACTCCTCTGTAATAATGTTTTAAAATAAAATAATATTGTTTTGGAGTTGATATTGACACTATGACACTATGTTTTTGAACATATCGGCAATGTCAAAAAAAAAGAGTGGAAAACAATGTACAGAAAAGCACAAGAGTATGAAGCAGCTACACTCTGTGCAATGTTATCAATACACCCACTGTTTGGCTGTGTATCAGGTAGCAGTTTATACATTTGAATGACAGTGCATGTGTACAGCTTAAGGGACAGCTCCTGTGGTGAAAACAGTATTGCCAAATCTATATTGGTGGACACCTTTATACCGGGCCACTGCACAACACTAGAAAAAATTGCTCCACGATTACCAGCTGCAACATTTAAGTAATATATGCATGACTACATTATAATTATAATTCAATAATATAATATACAATATTCGGAAATGGGCAATTTTACATGATTAGTATTGCACTTTTTGTAGTGTAAGTATATTTTAATGCTAATATTGTTGTACTTTTACTGAAGCAAATTTTGGAATGCAGTGTTTCTACACTGTGGTATTGTCACTTTTACTGAAGTATAACATCTAGGTACTTCTTCCACCACTGATTCATAGTATGCATACATCATTCTGTCACAAGTAATGCTACAGCTGAATTTTTGAATTGCTGCTGGAGAGAACTGGGGGAGGTGAAGAAAGATGAAACAGTGTTCAGGTTAATGCATTGATGGTCATAAATACACATCGAAAGCCAATGTTTCCAAACATTTTCATGAGGTTGAGATTACACAAGTGAGAGTACACACTATGGTGGGCAGTATATTGGTTTCGTCACTGTCTGTGTCACATTCTGCCACGACATGGACTTTGCTATACTGTCATTAGTGTGACAAACGTTTTAGACTCATAGAACTGGAATTACATCCGGTAACCATTTTCCTCGCTATAATGCTGGTGACATGAAGAAGTAGCATTGTGGGCAATGCATAGCAATTTCTCCGTTGTTGGCTGCTAGAACCAACACAAAAGTCTTCATCTACTCTCACTGTGTAAGTGGAGATCCAGTGGATTAACTTGATGTTCCCATAACAACTGGAAAACTCTTGGGTTATATGCGTGTGCCAATCATTTTGCTTTGACTGCTTTGAGGGCCAATACAAAGCAGGGTTCACTTAAAAACTGACCAAGGATGGATTGACACTGACTTAGAACCTGTAAGTTTTGCCATTTTTATGTACTGCAAGTACAGTTCACACTTATTTGGACATTGGCACAATTTCTGTTATTTTGGAAGTGTGCAGAATGTGAAATTAAGCCATTTGACATACTGCTAATTTCAAGGGACCACAAGTTGTTGGACCAGTTCATATAAACCTAAAAAAAAATAGTCACTTTTAGTACTTGATTGCAGACTCTTTAAATTTGATGACCAAATAATAGACTTCCTCACAAGACAGCTGAAATCTGCACTTCATACGCCTAATAATTATTTCATTTCAGATCCGACGTGCTGAAGGAAAGAACCAGAATAACTAAAAATTGTGTCATTGTCCAAACACATCTGTATAATTCCCAAACCATCTTTACTGACTGACTCAGAACAACACAGAAACATCACACAAGAGCATCAATTAAAGGTCATTGTAGACCCCAGGAGAAGGTCGTTTTGTCTGAAGGAGAGGATGCTGGGAGGTGAAGGTTCACATACCAACTGTGGGTATTTACATTCTCCTCTGTCCACGTATATATATACACATTTACACATATACATACAGGTATATATACACACGTATGTATATATATATATATATACATATAAGTATACACACACACACACACACACACACACACATATATATACTTATATGTATATGCATATGTGTATATATACATACACATAGATAGATAGATAGATAGATAGATAGATAGATAGATAGATAGATAGATAGATAGATAGATATTTTGTATGTATGTACTGTAAATTGGACTTGATTAGAATCATTCTGGTTACTTTAGACCTGACTTGACAAAATCAAATACGCTTCCATCTTGCCTTTGACTAACAACAAACTTGGTCATGACTTGGTCATGGAACATGGAACAACCCGAAAAATTAAAACTAAAGGTAACTCTTCAATTTTCAGACAACAAAATTAAACTGACAGCAAGTAGGTAAAGTTGGTAAAGGTCTCCAGACAATCAAAGAGGCAACTGATTTCAGATATAAAATTTTTCTACAAAAAACAGATGGTAACAACATTAACATATCTACAACAATTCAACTTAGAAATGACAAATGATGGTAACCATAACAAGAATAACACACTAAGAAACACTTGATAAGTTTTATTTTAATGTTTTCAGGGTTATTTGAAAGTAATAAATACACACTATAAATTTGCTATACTAACGGTTATTCTTTTCAAAAAACAATGATGCATAATGGCTCATTTAGGACTTGGACCTAACTGGTGACTTGTTGGTCTTGACTTGGGACTTGACTCAGGACAGCATAGCCAAGACTTGAGACTTACTTGTGACTTGAAAAACACACCATTGCAAAGCAGCTGGATTCGCAAGATCCCAAGATCAGACAAGATCACATGAGCCAAAATTCCTTCTCCCCAGGCCTCAAGTTAGGTGTTTGTGGCCAAACCGCAGTGGCTTTGACCAGTCAGTGTCCTATCAGGAACTAATACAGGCAGGTTTTGTTTTCATTGAAAAACAGCGACGACGCCTCCCAAAGGGGTTAGTGTAGATTTTGCTGTAGCATCAGTTATAGGTGGCTCAGGAGGTAGAGCGGTTATCCACCTACCAGAAGGTGGGTGGTTCAATCCCTGGCCTTGGCAGTATCCTTGGGGAAGAAACTGAACCCAACCCCACTCGATCCTGTGCCATTGGTGTGTTTGAGTGGATAACGCTCATAATGAGCAGGTGGCTTGGCAAGAGTTTTTGATCTCCTAGCACTTCATATAGTTCATTGATGTGATTGGTTGAACTTCGCCTCTACTAATGCTGTATCTTAGACCTGTCTCTCTGTCTGTGTGTTGTCTAGGGGGGAACTATCGTGGTGTGTTTGCACTGGGTCTAGTGCAGGGTGAATGGAAGATGTATGTGAAATGGCCGCTAGATAGGGAGGAACGGAACCTCTACATCATCAATGTCACTGCAAGTGATGGACTCTTTGTTTCCCAAGCAACAGTGGAGGTGACAGTGATAGACACCAATGACAACAGCCCCATCTGTGACCAGGTGATTCAACCACAGTGATTGTTAAATACAGTGGCAAATGGGAGTTAATTTTAAATGCACTGTAAGCCTACCACATTTATTTGACTAGGCTAACTGTAAACATACCCAATGTCAAAGGTTCACCTACCTTTCATAATGTCATTTTATTCCAGTGACTGGGTTTCTTTATTTGTTTGCCGTGTGTGTGTGTGTGTGTGTGTGTGTGTGTGTGTGTGTGTGTGTGTGTGTATCTGCAGACTGTGTATAGTGCCTCCATTCCGGAGGATCTCCCAGTCAACAGTGTACTTTTGAAGGTTGGAGCTACAGATGCAGATGTGGGCATCAGTGCATGGATCCAGTACTCCTTACATGGTCCTGGATCCCAGGACTTTATCATAGACCCGAACACTGGTATGACATGGTGTACTCTGTAGATACTTATATGAGACAATCTCTCACCCCTTTATGGCTCCATCTCTTCATGTTTAAAATGTTGTTTCTAACCTGCCCAGGTGAGGTCAAGTCATCTGTGATTCTGGACCGTGAGATGACACCCGATTACCGGCTGGTTGCACAGGCAACTGATGGTGGTGGGCGGTGGTGCCGAGCTGAGATACAGCTGGTCGTGACTGATGTGAATGACAACCCACCCATCTTCACTCTCTCACAGTATACCACCAGCGTCTACGAAGGCACTGCCACCAAAGCCCTGCTTACCCGCATCCAAGCCATAGACCCTGATGAAGGTGATACTACAACTAGTATTATTGTTACTACTGCTTGTGTTACCACTCCTACGAGTAGTGCTTCAGATGCCACTGTATTTACTATATTTTATTGATAAGAAATTCTTCATTAAGTAAATGTGAGTAAAATAATCTCCTCCCTGATATCTGCCCAACAATTCTGTGTCTTTACTGAGAATTTGAAGGCTTGACTGATTTAAATATACTTATGAGGACAGCTGTCCTCAGAGTTATTCATGGTGTTACACTTGTTCGTATCAAAAACATACAAAAATTGTCAGAAGTAGTCATCATTGGAAGACACAGTTAAACAATCCAACAAGCACTTTCTTGAGAACACATTGAGTGCTTGAAACATTTGTGTACCTCTGTTTACCTTTCTTTATCTCCCTGTGTACCTGACACTCCTGTTTTGGCTCTGCAGCAGGTCCAGGCCGTATGGTGATCTACTCCCTGGCCGACTCTGCAGGAGGGTCCTTCTCTATTGATAAGTCCTCAGGCATCGTGGTCTTGGAACGCATTCTTGACCGTGAGGTCCAGCCAACTTATCAGATAACAGTCCATGCATCTGACTTGGGTTTACCGTTGCCCCTCTCCTCATTGGTCAATGTCACAATCACTGTGCTGGACATAAATGATAACCCGCCTGTGTTTGAGCGCCGTGATCACCTGGCGACAGTGCCAGAGGATGTGGGAGTGGGAACAGAGGTTCTGAGAG
The DNA here is from genome assembly GCF_051107435.1 of Chaetodon auriga. Lineage (NCBI taxonomy): Eukaryota > Metazoa > Chordata > Actinopteri > Chaetodontiformes > Chaetodontidae > Chaetodon > Chaetodon auriga. The sequence continues at coordinate 27,511,331 of NC_135080.1, read as the reverse complement.
TTTATGCTGCCAGCAAGGACATTGGGACCAATGCTGAGATCACTTACAGTATCCGATCAGGCAATGAGCATGGGAAGTTCCACATCCACCCACTAACTGGTGAGTGTGCTAACAACATCTCTGTGCTAGACATCCCTCATTTTATTCACACTTACTGTACATTGAACACTTGGGGACTGACTTGGGGATTACATTCCAGTCGTACAGTAGAAATATACCACAGTATGTCAGGGAAAATATTTTAACCATTTTGTTGTTCAGTTATAGTAGGATCACTGGTCCAATGAGCCAAATATTACTTTTGTCATGGCAGTGTCTTTTCTGATACTACTACCACAAAGAGTTATGATAAAAATAAATATATAGTTTCAAATTCTATATGTAGTGGTTTTGAAGCTGCACTTATCAAATCAAATCAAATCAAACTTTATTTATATAGCACTTTTCATACATAATGCAACACAAAGTGCTTTACAAGAGTTAAAAACAATATAAATAAAAACAGAACAACACCAAAAACCCAACCCTCCCACCCTCCATGTGTACTAACACACAACCTCAACAACATACATACACACACACACACACACACACACACACACACACACACACACACACAACGACATTCTCACCACAGACAGTAGCAGGAGTAATGAGACATGGCAAGGCACTGAGGATTGACCCTGATAGAGTCCCCACACCAAGGTAGGGAGCCCTACCACCAGCTGGGCCAAAGGGGCCCGAGGACAGCACCCCCGGCAGCAGACCAGACACAATCTCAGTGTGGAGGACCCCCCTGATGAAACACTGGAATTAAAAAAAAAATAAACAGTTAAAAGAAGAGAAGTTCATAAGATAATCAGTAAAGTAGATAAAATAGGGTAAAATAATACAAAATATAAGACAGCAGAATTAAAGGCATCAACATAAGATAAATGATAAAAATGTAAGAAGAATTTAAAGGTCAGTTAAAAGCCTGATTAAAAAGGTGTGTCTTTAACCTTCTTTTAAAAATCTCAACAATCTCTGCAGTCCTGAGGCTCTCCGGCAGGCTGTTCCACAGGTGTGGGGCATAGTGGCTAAATTCCGCCTCACCATGTGTTTTTGTTCTGGCTTTTGGTATGGATAAAAGGCCGGTGTCGGAGGACCTCAGGGTCCACAAGGGTTGATATGGTAAAAGCAGGTCAGATAAGTAAGAGGGCGCAAGGCCGTTAAGTCATTTAAAAACTAGTAAAAGAACCTATAAATCGATCCTGAAGTGGACAGGTTTTAAACCAACCCAAATTGGGTTGGTTTAAAATCTTGTAATTTTGGTAAAAGTTTCTCAGTCTGGCCTTCAGGACCTATAACTAAAACCTCTGTTTTGTCCTGGTTGAGCTGTAGGAAATTCCCTGCCATCCATGACTTGATATCTAAAATGCAGTTAAAAAGGGCATCAATTGGCCTTGTGTCATCAGGAGACACGGCAGTGTACAGCTGTGTATTATCAGCATAGCTATGGAAACTGATGCCGTGTCTCCTAATGACGTCTCTGAGAGGAAGCATATAAAGATTAAAAAGAATTGGACCTAAAAATGAGTCTTGGGGAACCCCACACCTAATTTCATGGGTTCCTGAGGAACAAGTATCCATACTTACATAAAAACATCGGTCCGTGAGATAGGAGTGGAACCATTTAAAAACAGTACCAGAGAGGCCAACCAGGTGTCTGAGTCTATTTAATAAAATGTGATGGTCTACTGTATCAAAGATGGCGCTTAGATCCAGTAGAACCAAGACTGTGAGTTTCTTGTTATCTAAGTTCCACCTGATGTCGTTTAAAATCTTTAAAAGTGCTGTCTTGGTACTGTGGTTTATCCTAAAACCAGGTCTCTCAAAGATGTTGTTTCTGTTTAAAAAGTCACTGACTTGGTTAAAAAACAGTTTTTCTAAAATTTTACTTAAAAAGGGTAAGTTGGATACAGGTCAGTAGTTATTGAAAACGCTGGGGTCTAAAGTGCTCTTCTTCAGAAGGGGCACAGCTGTTTTAAAAGCGGTGGGGAAGACACCCGTCTGAAGGGAGCAATTCATAATGTTTAAAAACTGTTCCTCGAAGAATCCATAAAATGATTTTAAAAGTGGTGGGAATTGGATCTAAAAGGCAGGTTGTTGGGTTTACTTGGGAGAAAACTCGACCAAGTGTCCTCGCATCAACCAGGGCAAAACTCTGCAGTGTTTCCTCAGGCAAGGACAACAATTCCAGTGTGTTAACAGATAAAACTTGTTGGGATAAAAGGCTGGATCTGATGTCCTTGATTTTGGTTCTGAAGTGGTCTGCAAAGTTCTCACAAAGAGCATTAGATGGCATGTTAAGAACTTTATTAAAATTTGTGCTTGTTAAAATATCAAAGGTGGAGAAGAGGAACCAGGGGTTGTTTTTGTGATCTATGATAAGTTGTGAGAAATTCTTGCCTGTTTAACTGCGTTATTGTAGGTTTTGAGTTGTTACTGTAGAGTCTTGAGGTGGACTGTTAGTTTAGACTTCCTCCATCTCCTCTCGGTACTCCTGCATTGTCTTTTCAGTTTATGTATTTCATTGTTGTTTCTCCATGGGGGTGTAGGTTTTCTTGTGATTGTTTTAGTTAAAGTGGAGCTACTGAGTCGAGAGTGGACTTGTTGCTGTTAAAACTATCAACGATAAAATCACAGGGTGCAGGTAAAATTTCAGCAGGAGTGCTCTGTAAAATCTCAATAAAATTTGCAGCCACTTCAGAAGTTAGGTAGCGCCTCCTCACTGTTCTCACTGGGGCATCCCGCTGGTAAAAACCGGTGATATTAAAAAACACACAGTAGTGGTCAGACACAGCCAGGTCGACAGTAGAAGTCAGTGCGTCATTTACTATTGACGCAGTTCCACCTCCTTTTCTACCCTCTCTAGTAGAAAATATTAAGTTACAATTTGGTGGGGAAGCCTCGGTGAGAGCAACAGGTGCATCAGTGCCAAGCCATGTCTCAGTTAAAAGAAGACAGCCTAACTTATAATCAAAAATCACATCATTCATTAAAAAGGTCTTGTTTAAAAGAGAGCGCACGTTCAGCACTGCCATGTTAATGTTCGTGCCAAACGTGCGCTCATCGTAGTGAAACGGTTGGATGGTAGTCTGTGTGCGTGGTCTGAAAACATTCCTTGGTTTGTGTGTTCTGTGTGAGATGACGGTTGTAATGGTGTGGACAGTGCTGTCCAGTACTTCTGTGGGTAGACGGGGGGTGTAGGGTGTGTGTGTGTGTGTGTGTGTGTGTGAGACGTGCAGGCAGTCAATCACGTGGGTGTGATTATACCACGGACAGATCAGCTGGTGCTGGTTTGGGGAGACTGGTATGCTGCACACCATATGCCAGGTTAGCGGACAGCATGCGGGCACCTGCTATGTTCAGGTGGAGACCGTCTGGACCAAAGAGATGCCGTCTCTCCCAGAAGACATCAAAGTTGTCAATGAAGCCGACATGGTGAGAGTTACAGGCAGAGGAGAGCCAGGTGTTGAGGCTGAGCAGCCTGCTGAAGCTGCCTATCCCTCTGCCACAGGTTGGGGTAGGGCTGGAGATGAAAACACTCACCTGGGACTGTGACACAGCGTTGAAAAGGTGGGTGAAGTCCCGCTTTAAAAGTTCGGACTGCTGCCTGGCGATGTTGTTCACTCCTGCGTGGCTTATAATCCTTCTCGCCCGCGGATGCGAGCTCAGGATATCCAGGATTTTCCCTGTTATGTCCATAACGGTGGTGCCGGGGAAGGACAGGGTGGACGCCCCCCTCATGCGGATGTGCCTCACGATGGAGTCCCAGATGACGAGGGTTGTGGGAGCGGCCGCTCAATCTCAGGGGGGCAAGCCAGCTCAGCCACCCCGCCACCCACACCAGGACCCCGGGTGTGATGCCTCGCCTGGTGGGGGGAACGTGAGGAGTGCCAGCGCACCACATCCTTAACCAGCCGCCTGCACTGGGAAGAGGATGAGGCCCCTTGTTGGACATCCACCTGATGCAGGGCACCCCTCTGCTGGAGGGCAGCTAGCCATGAGTGGAGGGAAGGCTATGGTGTCCGTTAACGGGGGCATGATGGCAGAGGCCCCAGAACCAGGTGCAGTTTCCTGGTGCTGGTCACGGGCCACCGGCTTCTCGCCGGTCTATAAGCCCTGACCTCATCCTACGAGGTGCTGTGGTACCCAAGTAGTCGAGAAATGGATCCCAGGTTTGATGAAATAAAAAGGGTTTATCCTTCAATGCTGTAGAGTAAGTTTCAAACGGAATGATACTGGTCACAATTTGTTTCCACTGATTGAGAGTTGGAGCTTTATCAGTGATCCATAAGGCCAGAATACATTTCCGGGCACAGAGCAGCAAAAGGTGCAAAAGGTCTCTGTTGCAAAATTTGGCAGGTAATTCATCATCTAGTCCCAACAGGCAAGTCCTTGCGCTCAGATGTAGATGATGCTTGAAAATTACATTAAACTGTTGAATAATTATAATCCAAAACTGCTGAACACGAGGACAGCTCCACAAACAATGAATAAATGATCCGACAGCAGACTGACATTTAGTACAAAGATCTGACAGAGTTGGGTTCATTTTGTGTCTGGCTTCAGGAGTGGTATACAGCCTATGCAAAATCTTGAATTGCCTCTCCCAGGCAGAGTTAGACACCAGGACCTTGGAGGGCTGGCCGCACAGGGCATCCCAGTCCTCAGACCCTATTGTACCCAAGTCAGATTCCCATCTGCCTTTTACTTTAGCAGAATTATCCACATTGAGATTACAGAGACTCTTATAAAGCATCTTAGTGAAAGATTTCAGTTGCATATTATTTACCAGTAGGGATTCTATAGGAGAAATGGCCAGTCCTTCAGAAAAATCTTTCAAATTACACAGAATAAAGTTTCGAACTTGTACAAATTTAATGAAATCCCTATCGGTGACCCCATATTTGATTTTCACTCGTTGAAATGTGAGGATTGAGCCTCCCGGAATCATGTCCCCAACAACTTTAATGCTCTTGTGCTTCCAACCAGCCAGGCCAGCCTGAAGGCGAGTTTGAAAGTCAGGGTTCTCATGAATAGGAGTTAACAACCCCGCTAGGGGTTACAACAACAAGGGGTTACAATTAACAAATTCTGCAAGGGGATCCTACCTAAAGAAGGTGATTCGCAACTGAGCCAGACAGAGTTAGGATCACCTATGAACCATTCCAACAGAAACTTGAACTGTGCAGCCCACAGGTAACATGAAAATGAAGGTGCTGCTAAGCCACCCTTTTTAATAGGTAGACAGAGAAAATTGTATCTTAACCTGGGTCTTTTTGTACGCCAGATAAATGATATAATAGCACTATTTAATTTTGTAAAAACTTTCTTTGACAATATAAGTGGTAACATCTGAAAGAAATATAGGAGGCATGGGAGATGCTCATTTTGATCAAATGAATACGACCTAGAAGGGATGGGGGCAGGCCACACCACCTATCAAGGTCTTGTTTTATAGTTTGTAAGAGAGGGGTGATATTTAATTTATATAGATCCTTTAAACATGGTGAGACTTTTATATGTAGGTAAAGGAATTCTGCTGGAGACCAGTGAAACGGTTGTGAGATGTTTGGGTCCAATGTTTGTGAGGGGCATGGCTTCACTCACACACTAGAAAAATTTATTTTGTAACCAGAGAAAGAGCCATAATTATTAATTAGTTCTGTCAATTTAGGGATGGAATGTGCAGAGGAGCTTAAAAAAATCTAAATCTCATCAGCATACAATGAAATTTTAGGCTCCTGATTATTTAAGGAGATCCCTCTAATACAAGTGTCTTATCTAATGGTGGCAGGTAAAGGCTCCATAGCTAGTGCAAATAACAGTGGGCTCAAGGGGCAGCCCTGCCTAGTACCCTGTTCAATCTTAAAATTATTAGACCTGAGCCCGTTTGTGATCACAGTTGAGAGGGGCAATGTGTACAAGATCCGAATCCATTTAATAAAAACCTCTCCCAGGCCAAATGTTTGGAGTGTGAAAAATAGGTAGGGCCATTCCAGCCTGTCAAACGCTTTCTTTGCGTCGAGAGAAATAACCAAAGCATCTGCTGTACAGGGAGGAATGCTAATGCTAAATCCATCAGGGCCTGGGACTTTGTTGTTAGGGAGTAGCTGGATACAAGTTATTGGAGTTATTGGTTTGCACAAATTGTCCCTCTGTTCATCTGCAATTTTTGGTAAATCCACCTTTGCAACAAAATCAATCATTATCTTGCTTCGAGAGGGGATTGAGCTGTGAAGAATATAACTGCTTATAAAATGTTTTAAAAGTGTCATTGATTACTCTATTATCATAGTTATGTATACCAGTCAAATCTCTGATAAATGAGATATTCTGGGCCGGGGCCCTATTTTGAAGAAGATGGGCCAAATATCGATTAGGTTTGTTAGGAAACTCATACATCATTTGCTTCATGAAAAACATGGATTTTTCAGCCTCTTTGTTGGTAAACTCTCTTATGCCACCTTAACCACTTGTATGTCATTTCTTAGTTCTGCTGATAGAGATAAGTTGTATTTAGTCTGAAGTTCGTGCAGTTCCAGCTCAAGTTTCCTTTGCTCTGTTCTACTATTCTTTTTAAGCCTAGCGGTGAAAGATATAACTAGACCTCGAATATAGGTTTTCATGGTGTCCCAAAGCAGTCCAGCAGAAACATCAGGGGTCTTATTCTCTTTAAAAAAAAATAGTCCAATTGCTCTTTTAGAAATTGTAACTCCAAGGTCGGCTTTGACCAATAGGATTCAAGTTATTTAAAGTTATATAGATTGGTGCATGATCAGAAATAATAATGTCTCCAATAGTGCAGCTCTTAACATTACTCAATGAGATTTTAGGGGTGAGAAAAAAGTCAATTCTACTGCATGTTTTGTCTACACCAGAATAAAATGTGAATTATTTATCATAAGAATGTAAAATACGCCAGGTATCCACTAGATTGAGTTTGTCACATGTATCCAATATGGCCCTAGCTCTCCTAGACATTGAATTTTGTACTGCCAGTGATTTAGGTGATTTAGTAAAAATTAAAATCACCAGCTATGACTGTATTCTCATCAATCCAATCAGCAAACAAAGAAAAAACTTGTGAAACAAAGTCATTAGACTGCGCCGGAGAGAAATAAATATTCAGAAATGACACCAGTTGGCCATGGAGATAGCCCCTTAACATAACATATCTACCAGATTCATAAGAAATAGTTTGGACGTCGGACAAAGGTAGATGCTTATTTATTAGAACGACGACACCTCTGCTCTTGCTAGTAAAAGATGAGCTGAACACCTGCCCAACCCAATATTCCCAGAGAAGTTCAGTAGATGACCTCGGTGGCGTGTTGTATATGAAATGAACAGAAACTCTCAGTCAGCAGGGAACATGGGGGAAGATCCTCTGCACTATGACTCTTTATCCAAGAAGGCCGCCACTTCTTTGGGATGTTTAAAGGCTTTTTCCTGCCCGTTGTGTTTAATCCTGAGCACAGCTGGGTACAGCATGGCGAAGACGATCCCGCTCTCCTTAAGCTGCTGTTTCACCTGGCAAAAGTTCTGTCACTTCCGTAAAACGGCTGCAGAGAAATCCTCAAATATCATGATTGGGGCGCCATTATATACCAGGGACTATGCTTTCCTTGCCGCTGGCATGATCCGGAATTTATCCTGAAAATTGTGGAGCTTTAGGATAACCGCTCACTGTGGAGTCCTCAGAGTTTGAAATGTGGCCTTCAGCCTCAGTAAGCCGTGTAGAGTGTGTGTGGGTAAGTGTGGCGATTTTAGACAAGCAGGCTTCGAGTTTCTTCAGAACTGGGTCGATCTTTTTATCAAAGGAAACCTCCATGCCTTCAAGCACTTTAGCAGTTATTCTCTCCACTAAGCTGCTGGCATCGACTTGGCCTAGAAAAGGCCACGTGTCGTCTGCCATGTTATCTTGGCCGGTCGGAGGTGACTGATTCCCTGCTGATTTAGCGGATTTCGCAATAAGGTTGAGTCTTTTCTGAGTGCTAGGCATTCTCCTACTTCTAGACTACAATGTCCACTCACTGTGATCAGGCTATTCTGGCAAAAAATAAGCTAAAGGATGCCGAGCTGCAGGGGCACAGGCAGTGGGCTTCTACTCCGACATTTGCGTCACATGACCCCCCTTCACTGCATATTTAAAATGTTCAGAGAATGAACAAAAGAGCAGCAGAACAATTATCCTCCAGCAGCAAAATATCTTAATTCTCTATTAGTTTTTTATTTAGTGGATAAAAGACAGCTGCAGATCGGCAACATCAAGTGACCTTTGTTTTAAATTACTTTGAAACACAGAAAAAGCTCTGTAATCATTCTTTAACATTGCTGTATGCTTTTGCATGATGCAAAATATACTGTACTGGTAGTAGGGAGAGAAAAAAGAGAAATGGTTGCCTCTCCGTCCTGAAGTGGCTCAGAGTTCACTTCAAAATCAAAACCAAGCCATTAAAATGTCAAGGCGACATGTAAAAAGTAAAGCTTGTTTATTTTTGTTGATTGTGTTTGTTACTGTGCTGTCTGTACTCTGTCACCTACAATCCTGTTGCCTTTCTCTGATTGGTGTGTGGTTGCCTCATACTGTGACTGCTTAGTTCATTGCTTAGTGAGAGTCATGAAGGCTGGTAGAAATGTCTTAAACATGGGCTATATTCTGCATCATGAAATCTGCTGCAAAAGTCACAGAAATATCAAATGTTGCTTAGTCATGGCGAAATCTTGTACCATTAAAGGAAAAGAGACATTCACACCTGGAGCAGGTGTCTGTGGGGTGGTTTGGGTTTTCACTTCATCCAGAGATCCACAATATCAAATTCTTACTCACGTAAACCCCTCCCCGAAAGAAAAAGAGCTCCCCCAAAAGCCATGGCGTAGGAATCATAGGAATTTTTACCTAATGGCAGGTAGTCTGGTAATATGAATTCAAAAATTATTAGATCATGGTCCGATTAAAGAGGATTCTCTGAGGAGACTATTAGGGGTTAAATTTCAATGCCTTATGTCAGAACAAGGCTGAGAGTATGGTGAAAACAGTTAGTAGGTTCATGTACATTTTGACGGAAGCCAACTGAGATGAATAATGAGATAAACGCAGTACTAAGGCTGTCATTACCAACGTCGATGTGTACATTAAAATCACCCACAATCATTACTTTATCTGTTTAAAGGACTAAACCTGATAGAAACTCAAAGAACGCAGATATAAATTCAGAATAAGGACCAGGAGAGCGGTAAACTATGACAGATAAAACTGACTGCACTGTTTCCAGTTTTGATGTGAAAGACTAAGAACAAGGCTTTCAGATGAGTTAAAATTGAGTTTAGGTTTAAGGTTGACAAATAGGCTTGAGTCAAAAATGGCTGCAACTCTGCCTCCTTGGCCACTGCCTCGAGGAATGTGAATATTAATATGGCTCGGAGGACTTGTCATGACACAGCCAAGTTTTAGTCAGACAAAATTTTATATTATGGTCTGATATTAACTCATTTCCTAGTACAGCTTTCAAGGACAGAGATCTGAGGTTAAGGAGTCTATATTTAATTCTCCTATCTTGTACTATTGCAGTGGTTGTTTTAGTTTTGGTTTTATGTATAACTCCTCCTCTGTTTACTTTTGATTTAATTAGTTTACGTGGGTGGGGGGCGGACACAGTCTCTATGGAGTATTGGTTGGGTAACTGCTCTAATGGAAGCACAGAGAAGCATGCTCTGCCTCCTGGACTCAACTCTGGGTTTTCGCGGGTTTTGTTCACTAATAAAATCCGGAGTCAGATTTCTAGAGATGAGAGCTGCTCCATCCAAAGTGGGATGGATGCTGTCTCTCCTAATCAGACCTAAGTCTTCCCCAGAAAGTCTATTATCTATGAAGTCCACATCATTTGCTGGACACCACCTCGACAGCCAGCAATTGAATGATGACATGAGGCTAAACATGTCATTGCTGGTCAGAGAGACTTCTGACTGCTTGAGCAGCACTAATGTTAGTTTAAATAGTGGGTAATTAGCCGCTGTAACAAATGACAGAACAATTTAAACGATGAGCAAACAACAGGAAATGAGACAATATGCTCACCTTAGTGCATCAGCACGTCAGTGCTATGGTTTGCTGTAGTTGTAGCTGACACACCCTATTTTTCACGAGGCATATGATCCAAATACTGAAGGTCATGGTTTAAAATGATAATGTTTTAAGCTTTAAGAATTTTAACTGGAAAACCAAAGTTGATGTGATGCGATCAGTTTGAGTGAAGACATGTCACTCATTTGGAGTTGGTGGAAAGACTTAATCCACTCATGGTTGTACATTGGTGTTACCAAGTGGAGGTTCCTCTCTCACAAAAGATCTTTGACTCTGTACAGGCACTGGTTTGCAGTGCACAGAGGCACAACAGACAAGTTTCATTTTGGCCTGTCATCAAGTTACTCACAGAATAACTAGTGTAATCAGCAACAGGTAAACTGCCACTAGCAAAGTGTGAGAAATGGTGGAGTGGAGAGATAGGGGATTAGCGTGCTTAAATAGCAAATATGTGCATTTTGCCAACCTGTACTTCTGAACTCAAAGTCAGTTGCATTGCTGCAGCAGTCACACACAAATTTTAACTTGGATGTGCAGTGGAATGTTGGTGCTGCAGAGCCAGGCTCTCATAAAGGAGAGCAGTATTGCAACATTACAATAGGCTAATGTGTACAGAACAGAGTACAGTAAAGAAAGGACCGGAATTTAACACTGCCTGGCTTGGTCAGCCGGTCAGATCTGCTCTGGTCTTCTTCTCATGCCAACAGCTGTCTATGAAGCTTGACATTGGCCTCAGTTCACTTTGTCACTAATCCAAAATACTGCAGGGATGGAGTGATCATTCATTGCCCATCACAGTCTCCACAAAAATTACTCCATGCATTCAGCATGGCAGTCACCAGTCTCTCTACTCTTGCCTCTCTCTGACTTCTGCTATGCTAAAACACACTGACTACGTTTACATGCAGTCAATATTCGGGTTATGGTCAATATTCCGGTTTCTGAAACATTCGGAATAACCTGTTTACATGCGTGAGCAAACAGGGTTATTCCTGTATACATGGTAATTGTAATCAATTGGGATATCCCGATCAAAACAGCGACGCACGGACAACGTGTCGATGCACGGCGAATGTCATGACACAATGCGCGTCATTTCAGCTTCGTAACTTTTCGCTCACCTTCTTGTATATCTCGCTATACCGGTAGCGTCTACAAAAGACATGATATTCATGATATTCATGTCAAAAGACATGATATTCATGTCTTTCACCACACTTACGAGGTGACTTGTCTCCTCCTCGCTCCAAAAGTGTGGTGTCCTCCATTTCGCACTCAAAAGACCAAGATTCCTTGCGAATAGAACAACACAAATTAATGTTCCGTTCGATGGGGATATTCCGATAGGTGTATACATGACCAAATATTCGGGTTAGAAAAGGAGTAACCCAGGGGTCATATTCGGGTTTTTAAAAAAATTTCAGCAATCTGCCTCTGTGGCTGTTGAGAGTTGAGTTGAGTAGTTTGAGTTTGTAGCTCTGTCATCCCCCATCCATTGTTTCCTCCTGAAGATGAAAATCTTTATCAACACAAATATGTGGTTTTGTTTTTAAACATGGATAATGAATTTCCTTAAACAGCTAGCCACTGTAGTTATGAGCAAATTTTAGTCAAAGAAGAGTAAATAGTGCATTTGTTTTGGACTATTTTCAGCACTGGAACAATACACATTTAGTGCTCTAGTGAATTTTTGGAGCAGCAGGATGGTGTATGTGGGATGTGAGACAAAATAAACTACAGTGTGTGTCCATGGTAATAAGGGAGCATGTCACCCAGTGCAACAGGGTGGCTCACTGATGTGTTCTTAATACTTTTTGTGTAACTATGGAGCTCTGTTGCACAGAGGAAGAAGATCAAGGTCTGGATACTTGCATAACTTGTTAGTAGGTTTGTTGGTTTGGCTCTTACTTCATGATCTTTATTGACAGGAATAAAATAAAGGTGATTGCCAGACCTTTAACTCCCTCACCTAGCCACAAACATCCAATAGATGTATGCCATTTTATTTTTTCCCCCATATGATATTTTGATTTAATTCTGTGCTTTACGTTTATTCAAATGCATATTTCTGTTTCCCTTCCCTCTTCACCTTTCTCAGGTGCTATTTTAGTTGCCCAGTCTCTGGACTACGAGACCTGCAGGGACTATTTCCTGACAGTGGAGGCACGTGATGGCGGCACACCACCACTGAGTGCCATTACTACAGTGAACATAAACCTGACAGATGTCAACGACAACGCACCCATGTTTAGTTGTGACCTCTATGCTGCAGTGGTGCCAGAGGATTCCACTATTGGAGAGTCTGTTGTCCAGGTAGGTTCTGGTCAGAGCTGTCCCAACAAAACTTTCATCCAGAGTAAGGTAACTTTACAGCTACTAAAATTTGTTAATCCTGTGACCTTTTTTTTTTTTTAACACCATCATGATCCCCTTGAACAACACTTTCCAAATCATGTATCAGTGTTGGTGTCATGTCCTTGAAGATTGCCCCCCTCAGAGAGTACAATAATTAGTGTGAGGCTACCATCACCTTATCCTAGATGTTGGCAATTATTGAGTTTCTGATGTTGACTGATTTCCCAGGGTTCGATTGGCTTTGAGCTTGGTTTGAGCTTTTATTTGGTGAGCTTCACAGACAGAACATGTGTGGTGAGCATGCAATCAGCCATGAGCCAGTTTTCACCTTTGTTTGTGTATATCTATAAAATGCAATAATATGCTGTCATGTGTTACCATGTCATATCAAATGATAGCTTTTTGGAAAAGGCATTAAGGTGTTTTTATAATTATCCATTTTGGAAGAATGTCAAAAATGTTACGTTAAACTTCTCATTTTGCCTTTGTTTGCTAGAAGGAACACCAAATATACATGACGTTGATATTGGAACAATATCTTGACTGTCGCATTTGAATGGTAATTGCTCTTTGATAATACAAAGCAACAAATGCAAGTACCTTTTAATATTAATTTTGGTTATTTGTTTATTTGTTTCATTGTAGTAGACCCTAAAATAAAAGGACCATTGCTGTATTTTTACATGCTGTTGGCAATTTATGACTTCAGGTCATCACTGCTGACCATTTTCCAAAGCGTACTACAGCATTTTACCTTTTAGGTAACACTTTTTACGATGAGTGCATCTATAGCGCATTATGGGGGCAATCATAATGAATTATGACTACACGATGAATGCATAAACATACATTCTTTCTGATGCACTATATCAACAATCATAAAACACTTTAGATTTTACTTATAATGCATTATAACTTCAAATGTCTGTTGGATATTCTTGATTTCTTATGAACTAGAGGTTGACTGATGGGGCTTATAAATGTTAGGACTACATATACACAGCTCAATAGTCAAGTGTAGGACTCATAGTATGCTATAATAGTTCATACAGTATCATAAGTTACCATTCAGGGTTCCAACTCTTTCAGCAAGACCATTTTCCAGGACTTTTCCAGGAAATTGTTAATGGTGAGCTAGCTGGTATTATGGGCAGGGATTGCACCATACACTAAGATATTCCTCTCTGTGGAAATGTGGTTTAAAAGAGTACATGGGCATAACCTTAGAGCTATGCAAATACAATTTATCATTATCATCATTATTAATTCATAACCTGAATCCCTTTTCCCTTGTGAATTATATTAAGCATTGCTGCCTGAACACCAATAATACAAATAATAGCCTACATTTTTCCCTCTAGACAAATCTAGACTGAGCTTTACATGACTAAGTGTACGATTCAAAGTTAGAGTTTGCTAAGATTATTAATTGCCACATACTCTTACCAGTGTATCACATCATACTTTAGCCCCTTACTAGAAATATTAGAGGGAATGTTTAACGATACCAATCACACCCACTGTGAGTTATCAGTACAAAAGTTAAACATGTCAAATTTTGGTCCATTTTACCTTAACAATGCAATATTAAATTTGAAGAGACAATGCTGGGAATGATGACACAGACAATGATAACTTACAATACTCCATGGAGTATTATAGCAAACTGTAAACCTTACTACAGTTGATTGCTGTGGTGTGTATAAACTCGTACAGATAGTCATAATGCCCAACAGACGAGCCTCATTAGTCAACCTCTATTTTATAATTAATCAATAGCACATACCTGTTTCAATTTGTGTCACCCTGTGTCCTTGTATGGTATTGCAAACTAGAAATCAATTTGCTCTTACAACACAAAGATAATGTAGAATTGTCAAATGAATCAAGGTATCTCACTGTTAGCTGGGATGATAACCCATCTCAAACATGTTTCAACTTCCTGTGAATTGGTTTTCATAATGTTCCCACATTAATATAATATACAATAAGATACTAAGTGTATTTTTTACAAAATGGAAGTCATCAATATATGAATTAGGATTTCATAATTTCCAGTGGGAGACATGCTGTCTTCACTTAAAGTTTTTATAGAGAAGTGGACTGATACAGAGCTTCATCACATGGTACAATTGCAATCACCTGAAGCTCATTGTCCTGAGGTTATGGCCAAAAAATGTGTTTTTTTGTGGACCTTTGACCACAAAAATCAAAATTGTACCAAATTGGAAGAAATTACCTCAAGGTGTTCCTGAGATATCATGTTCAGGCCACAGCTGCCACCAGTGCAGAGGCTTAAAAATACTTCATCTAATATACATTTTTAAGATGTGTATAGTAAGGTGTAGGCCATGATAAATGGTCAGAATGTGCAAAATGTGCAAATTGAAACATTCACTTACCCTGCCCTACCCTATGTGTGTTTGCAGCTGATAGCTGAGGATGTTGACAGTCAGCTGAATGGAGCCATCCTCTACTCCATCATCAGTGGAGACAGAGGCAACCAGTTTTTTATTGACCCTCTCCGTGGAGTCATCAAGGTCAACAAGCAACTGGACCGTGAGACAGTGAGGACACACACACACACACACACACAAACACATACACACACACTCTTCTACTGCTTAGTCTGCAAATAACTATAGAAAAGTTTTACTGCCTCACAGTCACACTTGAATGCACCAGTATAGTGCAGCTTAGTATGAAGTACATGTAAATGATAGAGCAGACGCTATATAGCCTACTGTTAATGTTACATATAAAGATAGTAAATGGACTGCATTTTTCCTCTTCTACCAACCACTCAAAGCGTTTTACAGCACCTCACAGTCACTCATGCACTCACACAGCTATCGCGAGCAACTTGGGGTTCAGAATCTAGCCAAAGGACACCTTGACATGCTGACTGGAGGAACTGTATCGAACCACTGACCTTCTGATTAGTGAACAAGCTCTCTTGGTTGCTGATCTTTGATGTAAAATAAGAGCCTACTGGCAGGTGACGAACTCAGTGGATGAGATAGATCCCTGACCAGATGGCAGTTAATCACACTTGAACAGGAAATACACACACAAAGCAGCTTTGAATATGAGCTTTTTAATTTGCAGCAGGAAAAAATATCCAAGGTATGAACTCCTACATGTCTCCTGCTTCCCCTGTTTTCTCAGCCTTCTTCTTCTGCTTCTTCATCATCTTCTTTTCGTCCACAGTACTTGAAATCTTCAGAAATAGTTCATATTCCTATCATAAAGTATTCATGATTGCGGTCAATGCGCCATCAGAGTGTGCTCAGAAAGAGTGCATGGGCGTGTGGGGATCAAAGCTTTTGGCTGATGAAAGTGTGTTTGGGGCTATCACACAGAGAGTAGCAGTTTTCTCTCTGTCAGTGTGGTTGTGTGTGCATGTGTGCGTGCAATGCTGATGTTTCCATCCATGTGTCTATGTGTTAATATTTAGGTATAGGTGTGTGTGTGTGTGTGTGTGTGTGTGTGTGTGTGTGTGTGTTTACAGAATATAACTTTTTGTGTTTTTGTTTGGTTGCTTTTTTTTTTTTTTGGCTGCTTTACATTTCTCTTCAGCATGCTTCATTAGCTC
Organism: Chaetodon auriga; assembly: GCF_051107435.1. Lineage (NCBI taxonomy): Eukaryota > Metazoa > Chordata > Actinopteri > Chaetodontiformes > Chaetodontidae > Chaetodon > Chaetodon auriga. The sequence goes on along the minus strand of NC_135080.1, from coordinate 27,495,246 downwards.
TTTATTATAAAACAATATGGAGAAACAAGGAAATATGCTCTTGTGGGTTTTGGGAAGACTGAGCAGCATGCCAGGATAACATATATCTTCTTCAGACAACCACCTACAGAAGCATCACGTTTTTTTCTGTAATATGAAAACTTTGATCCAGAGAGTCTCATCTTAGAGCAAGATTTCAAAGACCCAAAACCATTCAAGAGGCCTTTATTTACCACTCAAAGCTGCTTGTCTGACTCTTATTGAAGTGATTGTTGAAAGGACCTGAAGAGTCATACTTGATTAGCATCAGTTACTGTTGCAGAATATTTGTATCCTATTATTTCTGTTAATATTGGAACAAGCTTAACCCAAATAAAATTAAGGCAAACTGTCTATATTCCTGCAATAAGTTTAGTTTCCTTCTGAGTTTTTCTGGTCATTTTGGGGCAGTGGGAATTGGCATATCGTCACATTTTAATGTGTAGCTAATGCTATAGCAATGTTGCCAATTATCCTCGACTGTTACTCCTGTTTGCAAGTTGTTGTGAGGATCCAACAACCATGTGTGCATCAAATTTGATTGTGTCGTGCTCTGCTGAAGTGGTGGAATAAGGTAAGAGTTTCTACTTTTGCCATTGTAAATAGCTGCTTGTGAATATTTCACATTTTAGGTGTTGATTCTTGACCCATATGAAGGCAGAAATGTACAAGGTACAAAATACAAGGTTAATTAGCATTTTACAGCACAGGATTGTACAATGAAATGCTACTTGTTGTCTGTTTGTACTACTTGAGCAGTTCCACAGCTTGAGGAAAGAAGCTGCACTGTCATCTAGTGGTATAGCAGCAGATACCTCTGTATCGCTTACCAGATGGCAGCAGGGTGAACAGGCTGTGGCTGGTGTGGCTATTGTCTTTTGATAACCTTTTGACTCTCCGCATGCATCTCACCTCTCCAATATCACTGATGCTTGGTAGATGGGTACCAGTGATGTTTTGGCCAGTTTTAATCATCAGCTGCAGAACCCTCCTGTCTTGGACTGTGCATTCTATTGCTCTTCTGTAACAGAGGCAGATAAATTCTACCTTCTTTCTTACATAAGAAGCATCTGTCCAGGCTGCCTGGGATGTTGTTGCTTGAGAACTAGTTTCCCAAAGCGCTTCATCAGAATGGGGGTCAGTGTTACAGGGCAGTAGTCATTTGGACTAGGCACTGTAGACTTTTTAGGGACAGGGACAATGGTGGCTGACACTCTCCTGTGTCAGTGATATGTTAAAGGGTCAGTAAAAACATCATTGCGCATGTTTTAGTACATGTCGAGATGTGTTATCAGACTCAGCAGCTCGGCTCACATGCAGTCTCAGCAAGGTTCTTTCTACATCTGCTGTGGATACCAACAGTGGCAGGTCCTCAGTAAATGGAGTTGGCTTTACAGTTGACTCACAGAGTGCATCACGGACTATATCACTTTCTGTGTGGACTCTCACTGTCCCAGCCAGGACTGTCCATGTGTATCCAAACAACAAGCCGTGGGTAACAAGGACATCAAAGTCATCCTCAATGGGAAGAAGAGGGCTTTCAGAGCTGGTAACAGGGAGGAGGTGAGAACAATACAAGGAAAACTGAAGGTGAAAATCAAGGAGGCTAAAGCCTGGTTTACGCTTCTGCGTCATGTCGACGCCGTACCTACGCCGTCGACGCAGACTCCTACGCGGACCCTACGCTGTAGCCTGACGCGCACCTCCAAAAAATCCTGACTACGCGTCACGTCGACGTGTCGTGACGTGAACGTCGAGGACTGTGATTGGTCCGCTCAGAACTTATTTTCGGTTCAGCCACAGCCCTATGGTCGCAGCACAACAACATTGCCATTTTCAAAGTTTCTGTGGTGAGCTACAAGAAAAAATGGACCAAGCCGAAGAAAGAATTATCGAGGAGGTACGCAAGTACGACCACCTCTACAACTCCTCTTCGCGGCAGTATAAAGACTGCCAAATGGCCAACAATTTGTGGAGGGAATTCTCGCGAAACACGGGGATCCGACAAGAGCCCCCCGAAACCATACAAAGACACAGCCACACCCCCCTAGCGGCTTGGCGGTGAATTGCGGAGCAACGCGTTCCCTCGACGCAGAACTATGAATGCTCAGTGACGGCGTCGGGTGTACGCCGTAGGTACGGCGTTGCTGCGACGCAGAAGCGTAAACCAGGCTTAAGGAGAAACAGGAGGAAGCTGGAGTGGAAACTCCAGCAGAACAACTCCTCCCCCTCCTCCTTCGTCCTACCTCGTTCCTGTGCCAAAGACTTCACGGCCCAGGGCCTCCAAGGACTACAGATCTGTGGCACTGACCTCCCACATCATGAAGATTCTGGAGAGACTTGTCCTGAAGCAGCTCCGGCCCATGGTCAAGCCACTCTTGGACCCCCTCCAGTTCGCCTATCAGCCCCGACTCGGAGTTGAGGATGCCATCATCAACCTGCTCAATCGTGTCTACGCCCACCTGGGCAAGCTGGTGAGCACTGTGAGGGTTATGTTTTTTGACTTCTCCAGTGCATTTAACACCATTCGTCTAGCTCTACTAGGTGACAAACTGACAGCAATGCCAATGGACACCCCCCTAGTGTCCTGGATTGTGGACTACCTGACTGGCAGACTACAGTATGTGCGCCTGCAACACTGTGTGTCAGACAGAGTGGTCAGCAACACTGGGGCCCCGCAGGGGACTGTCCTCTCTCCCTTCCTCTTCACCCTCTACACCACAGACTTCAACTATTGCACAGAGATCTGCCATCTTCAGAAGTTTTCTGATGACTCTGCGATAGTTGGATGTATCAGTAAGGGTGCTGAGAATGAGTACAGGGATGCTGTGGACAACTTTGTCACATGGTGTGAGCAGAACCACCTGCAACTAAACCTGACAAAGACAAAGGAACTGGCAGTGGACCTGAGGAGAACCAAGGTACCAGTGACCCCAGTTTCCATCCAGGGGGTCAGTGTGGACATTGTGGAGGATTACAAGTACCTGGGGGTACATCTTGACAATAAACGGAATTGGGCAAAGAACACTGACGCTCTCTACAGGAATGACCAGAGTCGTCTCTATTTTCTGAGGCGACTGAGGTCCTTCAACATCTGCCGGACTATGCTCAGGATTTTCTATGAGTCTGTGGTGGCTAGTGCTATTCTCTAGGCTGTTGCGTGCTGGGGCAGCAGGCTGAGGATGGCGGAAGCCAACAGACTCAACAAACTGATCCGCAAGGCCAGTGACGTTGTGGGAATGGAGTGTGACTCTCTGATGGTGATGTCAGAGAGGAGGATGCTGACTAAGCTACGGACTATCTTGGACTACGTCTCACCCCACTTCATGATGTGCCGGTCAGGCACAAGAGTATTTTCAGTGAGAGACTCATCCGCCAAAATGCAAGACTGAATGCCACAGGAAATCATTCCTGCCTGTTGCCATCAAACTGTACAACTCCTCCCTCTGAATGGCCCTTGGACTTTTTCACTTCCTGTCAGACCATTCATATTTATACTGCAGTTCACTGCTGACTTAATACAATAATCATGTGCAATAACCAAGAGTGTAATTACTCTGTGCAATAATTATTCTAATCTATTACAGTATATATGTATAATAACAAGCCTGTACATATCAGTGTACTATTGTCCAAAACAAAGCACATACCTTTACTGTATATACTCTTTTTATTACCTACACACACACACACACACACACACACACACACACACACACACGTATATTTTATTTATTTATTTTCTCTTCTAATTGCACTACATGTTAAATCTCTTCTATCTCTTCTATTCTTGTAAGGAGCACCTGTAACGAAAACAATTCTCTGATTCTGATCTGATTCAAATTAATCAATTACCTTTATTTACATTGTGCTATGCTGTTTTGAAGGCAAAGGTTGGTCACACCAAATATTGATTTGATTTTGATTTCTCTTCTCTTCATTCACTGCATTTTGTTAATTGATGAAAATAAACTATTAAAACTTGCATTTTTGAAAGCATTCTTAGTTTATAGCATTTTTTCGCAGCCTAAAACTTTTGGACAGTACTATATATTTTTCCACATCTTCATTTTATCTTAATGACAGAAGTTCTGATCAGACAGGCATGTGGTCAACATCTTAACATTAAAAACTCAACATCTCAAAAATTGTCCATCCACTTTGACTGTGTATAGCAATGAGCATCACTGATGTAAACACAGAGTCCTCCTCCCACTGCCTTTCCAGAGTGCAATAGCATGATGTGATGTTGTGATGGAGCCAGGTCTCTGTAAAGATTTGAGCACAACAGTCTCTGACTTACCAGAGTTGTATTCCATCCATTTTATTTTCCTGTGACTGGATGTTGGCCATAAGAAGGCTAGGTGGTGGAATAGCCTTTGGACATCTGCTTAAACTGTTGACTGATGACTTGTTTCCAGCTTGTCTGAGCATCTGGCTGCTCATGTTTGTTGACCCAATGAACTTTCTAGTGATGCCCCAGTGTTCCCAGATCTCAGCTATTGACAAGAGGAGTACAATGTTGGCCAGAACTATGAAAATAAGACCCAAGTTGTAATAGAGTGGAATTATCTAGTATAGGACAATGTGACAATTTGGAGGAAATTTAGTTTCAGACAGAATTTTAAAGCTGACTAGGTCTCTGGCTAGGGCATGTTCATGGTTTAAGATTCACATTCAAACATAACAATCAGCCCATTTTTTTCATAAGATAAATATAAAAGGAAGATGTCATGAACAGCTTCATACTCCTGAGTGGATAAAAGATTCCACCCTCAGGACAAACTTTACATTTTCACCACAAGGAAAGGCTTGAAGAATCGTATAAAAAAGTATCACTATGTTGTTGTCCATCACTTTTTAAACTGCAGGATGCAATGAACATGACACGGCCTTAACAGCTGTAGTTTAATTTCCCACCAAAAATCAGGAACTCAAAGTTATACAGTGATGGTTGCTATGTGTTCATCAAACTTCAGCCCAACACAGGCTGCTCTGCTTTCATTTAATCTGTATTTTCTGCCTCTACTCACCGCCATGATGGCAGGAATACATGCTTTCAGAAATGGTCTTGGTGTCATCACAGGCACTACGTCTGTGATTTAGCTAATACATTTTGTTTGTTTGGTTTTTTCATGGTTTTGGTATCTTCCATTATGTCTGTCAATCTAGGTTCCCAGTTATTCTTTGGCCATCAGAGCTCTGGATAGCGGAATCCCACCCATGTCATCCACGGTGATGGTCAACATAGACATCTCAGACATCAATGACAACCCTCCAACCTTCTCCCCTGCCAACCTCACTGCTGTCACACAGGTAGCATGCTATTCACTTAAGAATGTGATGTATTAACTGAAAATTCAGCCATCAGTGGTTCTTGTTAAGAACCACTGATGGGTTGGGTTGGTAAGTATAATTCCAACTGCAGCGGCATAGCACATAAATCTGGGGACCCTACGTTAGCAGCCTCAATAGGCCCCCTTCCCATTTTTTACAAATCCTGTACAAACAAGTGACTCAACAAATAGACACACGAACCTGTTGTTATTATGGAAATTGGAGATGAAGTGTAGGAGTTTTTATAGTTGAATTTTTGAAGCTGCAGAGCCAAACTACTTTTTGTGTGGCCGACTGCAGGAGTCGACTAAACCATGTACAGACCTCTGTCAAACTATTTATTCAGCCAACCAGTAACAGTTACTCATGACGCTAACAATGAAATAATCTGCTAATATAAATAGCCTGGCTTAATCTGCTGAATGTAGTTCAGTCGTGATTATTATTGCAGCCACAATGTTTTATTTTGGTGTTATTTCAGTGTGTTTTAATTCACATACACTACAAAAGGGGGGGAATGCTGACAATCCTTCTCTTATCCACAATTCAATTCAATTCAATTCAATTCAATTCAATTCAATTCAATGCAATGCAATTTGTATAGTGCCAAATCACAACAGAAGTTGTCTCAGGACACTTTCCATATAGAGCTGGTACAGACCAAACCCCTTTTATCTGCAGAGACCAAACTATTCCCTCATGAGCAGGCACTTAGCGACAGTGGCAAGGAAAAACTTTCTTACACACTTGTGAACTTCTGCAGTCTGCATGCCATATAATGGGCATGTGGCTGCGTGCACCAGACCTTGACCCCCATACCATAACGTTTTAGCATGAAAAAACAGGAAATCCAATTAAACACATTAAAAGATAGGATCCTAATTTTTAACTGTCCTAAAACAAAAGTCAGGTACATTAATTGCTTGCTACAGTCATTCCTCCTGTTCGTGCTGGCCTTTAAGAGAACTCTTTTAAAATAAGAGATTTGAAGCTAAGATGACGCTTCAACATTTGAGTTACACAAGTTGGTATCATCATGATACAATCACCTGTTACCAATTAACCTGTTTACCTCTTCCAAACAGGTGCTTTTGGTGCATTCCACAGCTTTCCCAGTCTTTTGTTGCTCCTGTCCCAACTATTTACAAAAATCAATGGTTTATGAAAATGAAATATATACTGTATATATGTCCTGATTTCAATTCATATATGTCAAAAAAGGATTAGCAAAATATCACATGCTGTTTTATATTATGTTTTACACAGCGTCCCCAATTTTTTGGAAATGTGATTTAATATGGCTTCATGCTAAAAATTCTGGCTTTGCAAATTTATTGTCAGAGTGCTAAAAATTAAATGACTACTCAGTTGTCTTTGAATTCACAATTTTGCTGAAACATAAAGTGACCCCACACAATGCATCCACAAACACGTAGGTCTTCCTAATGGTGTGCCTCCACCCCCAGGAAAACAAGCCAATTGGCACGAGCATCCTGCAGTTGTCCGTCACAGATCAGGACTCCTCCCATAATGGCCCGCCATTTGACTTCCGCATCCTATCAGGAAACGAAGGTGGAGAGTTTGTGCTGGAGAAAGATGGAACATTGGTGGCCAATCAAGTGTTCAGGAGGGACCTGGCAACTGAATATGTTATTCAGATACAGGTAGAGTCAAACTCTTCTCTAGCATCACATCACAGTTAGTGTTGTGAATCACTGAATGGGTCTAAAATATAAATAACAAGAAGTCTGAATAAGCTGTTCACAATAACAGCCATGAGGAAAATTGTGTTCATTCTAGACAAATGGAAGCTCTCACTGAAAGTCTACAAACCTCCTTTTGTAGGTTGCTTTAATACTGCTTCAGATTTGAGCAGAATTGATTATGAAGCAATGCCTCCACTGTCCTTTGCATAAAAAAGTATTCAACAGTAAATGCAACGCTAATATGAGGTTTCAGCAATCAGAGTTAAACAATTCAAACTTATCTTTAAAAATTAGGGTCTTTCCTTTTGTAATTCCCTGGTATTTTGTTGCTGTTCCATATCACCTGAAATGACTTCAGTGTCTTAATATGCTGACTGTGTTGAGCTTTTGAAATGTCTTTTTATGATAGTAATATCTGAAGTTATTTCTTTCTCTAAAAGTTACAGTAATACAGGATTCCTCTCACAAAAAAACAAATTAATTTGCAAAAAACATTGCTCAACTCAATACTTTAACTGGTTTTGCTACTACAGCTGTGGTTGATCTAGTATGACCACTCGTTTGCAGTGGCTAATGCTAGCTAGTAACAGTAAATCTTAACTAGATACTTCTGTGTAACTACCATTACTGAATCAACTTGCTGTCTAAGTCCCAAACTATCCAACATTAATAGTGTTTTTTTGTTTTGTTTTGTTTTGTTTTGTTTTGTTTTGTTTTGTTTTGTTTTAACACAAGGATATTTGTAATGGGTGCAAGAACATATAGAAAAGGGTATTACATGCATGCAACATGCAACATATAATAAAACAAAAGGCTTTTTAGGGTTCATGCTTTAGATAAAGCTACGGTTTACCTTGAGAAACCACATGAGAAGAGAGTGGCCAGAGAGGTCACAGACACCCACAGATCAGGAGTGAGCCCAACACGTTCCAGTCACTCCTATCAAATGAAGACAATAAGATTATATATGAAATGAAAGTGAAATGGCAGAAGAAGACAGATCATTATGTCATCATGAATTGCTTATTAAATACACAGGTGTGTTCACTTTTACCTTTGGATGACTATCTGTGGTTCAAACATTATATTAGTCATGTTCCACATATTTTTTTCACATGCAGAATTAGCTCTCTACTTCTCTGTCTCTCTTCATCAGGCCGTATTAATGAGCATGACTACTGAAATGGTTACTACAGTCGCAAAGACATACACCGTCAGTTCTCATTTTTACATTACAGCAGAAGGCTGGAGTAGTGGTAGTAGTTTCGGTGCGTGATATCCTGTATGTATATACTTACTAGCATCAATGCAGTGTCTGTTAAATCAGTGTCAGCATAGTTCCCTGCTGATCAGCTCACTGCACTGTGGTCTGTTAGTATTAGCTGCTAGTACTGTTTGAAGGCCATAGTTTGCAAGCGGAAAAACAAAAAGTTAGGACAAGGATGCTTTATTTCATCTGAACCTTCTGCTGTAGCTTAAGCTATTATTCTGCAAAGAACGGAGTCAAGAGGGGTCATGGCTGCAGTAGGATAGCACCAACAGACCTAGACAACAGATAACCAGTCTCTTAATATGCACAACTTAAAGTACCACAATGAATCTACCCAAATATAATAGAGTAAAATAATTTCTGTCTAAAAACTACCTATATTTATACAAAAAAGTAAGTGCATATAACAAAGCAAATGTAAGTCGTTACCATCCACCTCTACAAATGAGCTTCCTAACCAAATAAAGCTCATTAAGAGATGTCACTAAATAGAGATGTTATCAAGTCTTTCTCCTGTCCTGTTCTCCTTTCATTTCCTTATCTCCATTTTCTTTTCATGCATCTTCTCCTGTCTTTTCCTATGATCTTTTCTTTTCCCTGTTCTCAATCCTCCCTCCAGGTGACAGACTCAGGGAACCCTCGTCTGTCCTCCACCTCCATGCTGACAGTCAGGGTGATTGAGGAGAGCCTCCACCGGCCAGTGGCATTGCCACTAGAAGTTCATATCGTGACTATGGAGGACGAGTTTCCTGGTGGTGTGATTGGCCAGCTGCATGCCACAGATGCTGACCCTTATGATGTGTTGACCTTTGGCCATGCTCCCCCAGCCCAACGTAGTCTCTTTAAGATCAGTCCTCGTGATGGCAAGATCATCGCCCTGGGAGGGTTGGATGCAGGCAGGTACTCCCTCAATGCCAGCGTCAGTGATGGCCGCTTTGCCATGCCAGTGCCTGTGAGCGTGCACGTGGAACAAGCAACACCAGAGATGCTACGTGAGGCGGTGACAGTGCGCTTTGAGAGTGTGGCGCCACAAGACTTTGTAGCTTTGCACCTAAAGAACGTGTTGAAGGTTCTGCAGCAGGCTGCTGCAACACAAAAGCAGGACACTGTACACCTGCTTAGTCTGCAGCCAGTTGGTGGGACGCAACAGCTGGACATGCTCATTGCAGTGGAAACTGCACGGGATGGATACTATAAGGCAGCCTACCTCACACAGAAACTCAGTGCATCACGGCGGCAGCTGGAGGGGGTCCTCAGAGTGTCAGCTATCCTAGATAAGAACTGCTCAGGGCTGGAGTGTCGCGGGGCGCAGTGTGAACAGAGCATCATCCTGGACTCACACAACCTGGCTACATACAGCACCCCACGGGTCAGCTTTGTCTCACCACGCTTCCACCGGACTTTGCGCTGCACATGCAATGGTGAGTGACAGAATCTTGTAAATGTGCCCAGGCCTTATTTGACAAGCTACAGTCTGAACAGTCTTTCACTTCATGTGTCATAAGAGCGGTAGTTTTTCAAAGAACAATCCAATGTTGTTTGTTATTTGTTTTTAGCTGCTTGTAGCGTCCACAATTTCCCATAAGCCTTACAACTCTGTGGGATAAGCATCACAGACTGTCATGTATGTAATAACAGCAAAGCAGAAAAGACTAAACACTCTTGAAGTTTTTAGACAGCAGAGTTTACAGCAGAAAACTGGAGAGCTTTGCAGAGTTTTATAGATCGGCCTACAGACAAAACATAGTTATGGTGACATAAATGCCTGCACTGTTGCACTTGTAAATTTCCATATGAGCTGTGCTCACAAAATGATTGTTGTTTAACTTAACAAAAGTCAGATTCAATTTCTAATATCAAGTGCTGTAATGGATGCTCATTCATCATAGGATATGGAAAGTAAGCCCTGGGAACACACTGAAATTCGTCACATTGACCAATGCAAGAGTTGTTTTATGAAAGATTGCACTGAGTTACAGAAGCTGCCATAGTAGAACAGAGACTATCCAGGATGCAACATCATGACTCCTCAGATTAAAAGTAAGACGATCAACCTACTGTCTGTTCCATCATGGCAGTATCTACCATCATGGTGTTTACTGGCAACCACGCAATTGAGCTGGACTTTCCACTGAAACATGCTGGCCTTTTGAGTTAAGAGAGAGACCAAAATTTGGTCTGTCATGCACAAAATGCACCATGAGCTGCGAATTGTGTGTGTCATGGAATGCATTTGGCACCACACATTGAAGAAAATTAATTTGACAGATTTGATTATATGACACTATAATTGAAGTGCATTACGTTTTTGACTTGTAATACCAAGGGTGATATGCATGAAATAGAAACTTAGCAAGTATTCCATGCAGTAAAATGCTCCCCATGTTTTGTGCATGAATTCCAAGTGTAGCAATAACATATTTTAAGTACAAACTGGGCTTTAAGGCATGTCACAAGATGCATGTTATCGATCAGATATTTACTCATTAAATTGCATGAAGTGAAGAAGGGCTATGAAATTTCCCTTAAAGTGTAATAATGTAATGGTGTAATGCAAATAGTAATGATATGTCGATAATTACATAATGTCTGTAATATAATATTCCCACATTAATTTTCATTATGAATCATTTCACAATAAGAAGCATATCACTTGTCATGCAGTCACCCAAAGTAATTTTTTTGCTCATAATACAGTTCATGCCCATAAAAGACATCTTGTGGCACAAAATAAATATTGTACATAAAACACAGTATGTGACAGTGGCACTCAAACATGAAATACATGCTGTAGTTCATTCATGGTCTACAGAGCCCCGCAAGGGTCATATACTATTAAACTTTGCAAATTTTTCAACAGATTAATAAAGTTTTCACACTGTATGCCCAATACATATGTCAGAGGTACTACCAAAATTTTCCCTAATCTATGAAATCACTTGAAGACTTTAAAGCAACATACTTTTTTTCTTTGTGTGTGTGTAGATGCCAGCTGTGCTGTCCTGTCCGAACAGTGTGAGGACCAGTCGTGTCCAGCAGACATGCAGTGTGTTTCAATTGAGGCCACCAGAGGGCATTACGCATGCCAATGTCCACCAGGCAAACTGGGAGAGTGTGCAGGTGTGTGTGTGTGTGTGTCACAAGTCTGTATGAAAATGTTTCTTTTAAGTAAAAAAAATACATTTTTAGTGTACCTAAATATTTTGCATACGTACTTGCGCATTCCTCTGGAATTTGATTCAGTAATCCATGTGTTATGTGGGGGTTGCAGGCCATTCGTCTCTGAGTTTCTCAGGAAACAGCTACATCAAGTACAGACTGAGTGGGTCTGATGGGCTGCAGACAGAGCTGAAACTTAGCCTGAGAATCAGAACACTGCAGAGCCGAGGAATCATCATGTACACACAGACTGAACCTTGCACCGTACTCAAGGTACACACACACACACACACACACACACACACACACACACACACACACACACACACACAGGCTGGTCTAGACTCTGACATTTTAAGGGGTATTTGCTGCTCAATCACAAAGGGCACAAAAGCTGCTGCTCTTCTCACTCCTTTAATAAACAATCACATTGAAAGAAATCAAGGAAAAATTTTCTCAGAATAGTTTGACATGGACCATATCTAACATCAGTCTTTTGTGAAGTTTAAATAATTGTACTCATTTAAAGCAGAATGAGTAGGATTTTCCGAAAAATAAATTATAGGCTTATACAAAAAGGATCCCAATCAACACTTATGACCTCGAAGTATGTGGTAGTGTCTGTATCTGCAGAGACCCTACTCTCTGCCCGTATTTTCTTTCTGTTGTGTTCAGGACATATCTGGGCATCAGCCTTTGGGCAATGGGTGTGTAGCCTCCAGCCAATAACAGGACTACAAACAAAATTTAATGACCACATGGTACAGGGAGCTGTGTTCTGGCAACCCTGGTCAGGGGTTGTGCGCTACGCCTAAGTTCTCTCTAAAGTTAGGGTGCAAAGTCCACACTAAATAATATGTTAAAGCTAGTTAGTTTGATACTAAAGCTTTGTTGATGTTTTGCTTGCACCTCAGGGTTAATCTTAACTACTCTAGCATAAAGTCCAAAATAACCAAAATATTGTTGCAGAAAATTAAGTGTGCTGTGAGAAATCATCAGGTGTGCCGTGGAAGATTATCCAATTTCACCTGATTGGTGCTCTAAGGCTTAGAGCAGTGGTACCCAACCACCAGGCCACAGACCGGTACCAGTCCGTGGGCCATTTGGTGCCGGGCCGCACAGAGAGACTAAACAAAAATTATTTTATTGATCATCAGAGTCTGAAAGAAGTTTTACTTTGAAAATCAGGTGCATCCACCTGTGCCTCTGTGCACATGTCAAACCGCTCGTCTTGGTCACATGATACGGTAGTAAAAAAGTAAGCCCACAAGCTGGCAAAAATTAGTAAAAGACAAACGCTTTGGAGCGCTTCTTCGGAAGGGGAAAAGGCCAAATGATGAAACAGAAGAAGAAGAGCCTACAACTTCCAAGAAAAAGAAAGCTGCATTTAAGAGACAATATCAGCAGTCCTCCTTAAAATACGGGTTCATCGCTTCAGGTGATTCTCACGCACCAAGCCCGCTCTGCGTTATATGTGGCGACAGGCTCACAAATGAGGCAATGAAGCCTTCTTGTTGAAGAGAAACAAGCGCAGGGCTCCCACTAATTACAACTACATTCAGAATAATATTGAATTGTATTTTTGATCATTTGTTTTTATTCGTTTCTATGCTGGTCCGGCAAATTATTGCTTTACGTGAAACCGGTCCGTGGCGCAAAAAAGGTTGCAGGCCACTAGCTTAGAGCACCAATCAGGTGAAATCTTCCTGTGTGTCTTTCTTCAATTCTTGCAAGAATATCAGCTTTGTGTTCAACTAAACAGGCCCAGGTTTCACACTGAGTAAGTAAATTGAGTAAATCAAGATTAAATTTTCATTATATTTCAATAAATATACTTTTTGTGACATTTTTATTTGGTGGTGCGCCTTGTGATTTTTCTAATGTAAAATATGTGCCGTGGCTCAAAAGTGTTTGGAAACAATGGTGTAATTGACAAAGGCTGCCTGCCTGATTTTCTTTGGGCTGTTACTGGGAATCTCCACTAAAGCAGCAGCAGATGATTGCAGTGTTCGTTAAGGTAACAAGGAATTTACCAAAGTTGCTTGGTCTGAGCCCAATAAAAAAATAAATACAAAATCATGTGCTTAATGCAGATAAGACAGAAGTGATTGTATTTGGCCCCAAAAATGAAAGATCAAAGATCAGTGCTCACCTTAATTCCATGTCACTGACAACAACAGATAAAGCCAGAAATCTTGGTGTAATTATTGATTCTGACCCGAATTTTAACAACCAGTTAAAGCTCATACCAAATCAGCCTACTACCACCTGAAAAATATAACCAGAATTAAGGGATGTCTGTCCAAAGAAGACATGGAAAAACTTGTTCATGCATTTATTTTCAGTAGGTTGGACTATTGCAATGGAGTCTTTCCTGGCCTAAACAAAAAATCAATTAGGCAACTACAGCTGATTCAAAATGCTCCTTACAAACACCAGAAAAATGGACCATATCACACCAGTCCTCAGATCACTACATTGGCTTCCTGTGAGTCAAAGAATAGACTTTAAAATCTTACTGTTGGTCTACAAAGCATTAAATGGTCTAGGACCGAAATATATTGTAGATTTATTAACTCCATATGAAGTATCCAGACCTCTCATGTCATCAGGGACAGGTCTATTGTGTGTTCCCAGAATGAGAACCAAACAAAGTGAAGCAGCTTTTAGTTATTATGCTCCTCACCTGTGGAACATTCTCCCTACACACCTGAGGTCTGCACCAACTGTCAGTTCATTTAAATCAGGGTTGAAAACATTATTATTTGCTACAGCTTTTACTTAAAGTAAATATATTTGCTCAATGACTTTAATCATTCTAAATTATTATGCTAAATTATTGTCTTTTACTGGCTTCTGTTTTTAATTTCCCTTTAATTGTATTTTATTTTAATTTTTCTATTCTCCTCTAATCTCTTTCTTTCTTTCTTTCTTTTTTTGAAATGTATGATTTTAATGTATTTTTATGCTTCTGTAAAGCACTTTGAATTGCCTGGTGTATGAATTGTGCTACACAAATAATTTTGCCTTGCCTTGCCTTTTATTTTGAAGGGGATTTTTGAAGGGGAGTGCCGTCTATTCGTTTTGTGGCTTGTCATTAAGGGGTGATGGTGGGTCCTGAAGCCATACCAGTTGAGAAACACTGCATTAAGGGCTTTCTTTACATGGAGGACCTTAAAATCAATTGTAAATATTACGGTCTTCATACCATGTAACCCCCCTCCATTCCACATCATAGACTACATTCCCCTCCCCCACCTCAACTCAACAGGACCTGCACAACCCAGTGCAGGTCTTGTGGGGTTAGGGTTAGGTTAAGTCTCCAGGAAATTAATGTGTAACATTCCCCAAAGCCTAACCTGTGTGTGTGTGTGTGTGTGTGTGTGGGTGTGGGTGTGCGTGTGCGTGTGTGTGTGTGTGAGCAGTTGGAGGAGGGAAAGCTGTGGTTCCAGCTGGCCTGTGGTCTTGGCAGTGGCGGTGGAGGTGGTGACGGTCCTGACATGTTGGGCATCTCTGGCCGTCGTATCAACGATGGCAACTGGCACACAGTGGCACTGGAGCTGAACCGCAACCTCAGCAGCTTGGCCCTGGATGACAGCTATGTTGAGCAACGCCGTGGACCATCAGTCATACAACCACTTGCTCCGGACAGAAGCATCTACTTTGGAGCATTGGTCAGTTCATTAGTTGTTTATTTAATATAAGTAAATAAGTAAGTAAGTAAAGTTTATTTATATAGCACCTTTCACAGATAAAAATCACAAAGTGCTTTACAGCAATAAAGGCAGAAGGATAAAAACAGAAATTATGTCAGTAAGAATATAAGTATGAGTAGTAATACTGATAAAACAGGGGAGTAACAGCTAAGTACAGAAACACCAAAAAAAAACAAACAAAAAAAAAACATACATGAACAAACAATGAATAAAATAAATAAAATAGAAAAGAGCAGCTACTGGTCAACCGAAGGCCTGTCTGAATAAAAGTGTAAAATATAGGAGGGTGTCAAATGGTACCACAATGGCAGCCACATAAGGGATCCCTAGCTTGTGGGCATCCAGAGAACATAGCTTAATATAGCCAGAAGTGGCAACAATCAGGGCCGCAGCAAATTGTGAAAAATTGTAATTTTTCGAGCAGGATACCGGATCCAGGTGAGCTGAGAGATTAAAATGACAAAAGAATTTTGACTCTTGGCCAGGGGTTCTCAAACCTATCACTCAAAGGTCCACAGATGATTAGAGGTCTGGAATGATTGGCAATAACAAAATAATATTTAATCAATTAATGAAGATAACTTCTCTTGTGATTGGGCCAGTACAAAACTGAGGCAAACAAAGCTCAGACAGTAAGTCCATATTTTATTTCTGACTCAGACATATTCTTACAGCTACATTTATACATTCACACACAAATTTAAATTATTGTATGTTAGAGGAAAGGTACGGAAGCTCTGAAAGGCAAGGTGGAAAAAAAAAAATAAAACGGGCAATGTTTAAGTTTATCTCGTACGTACGAGATACTATCTCGTACGTACGAGATACTAACTCATACGTACGATGAGATACTATCTCGTACGTACGAGATAAACTTAAACATTGCCCGTTTTAATTTTTTTTCCACCTTGCCTTTCAGGGCTTCCGTAGAAAGGAGACACATTCTGTGTCTGCGATTTAGGAGCTGAGAGTAAATTGTCCGGTTTAGCGTTTATGTGTGAACTAGGCAGTAACACCACACAACACTCTCTCCAGAAGTTAATGTAGCTATGCCAACTATGTCAACTAAAAAATTATGAGCTATATTAAAATCACATTAATTTGGCAACAGGATCGCTGTGAATGAACTCCAGCTATACCGTATATTCAATGTCACTAACAAATTGTTGATCAATAGAAAATACCACAGGCTGGTAGGAGATATATATATATATATATATATATATATATATATACTGTATATATATGTGTGTGTATGTGTGTGTGTGTGTGTGTGTGTGTATTTATATACTCACATACACACACACACACACACACACACACACACACACACACATATATATATGGAGAATAAAACCCGCTTGATAATGATAATAAAGATGAAAATAAAGACAATGCATTAAACCACACAATAAAGTGTCAAAATCTTGGCAAAGATAGAGTAGCATAAGAATGAAAATAAAAATAAGCAGAAAGCATCAAATCACAAAATAAATAAATAGGTTAAAATTGCTAAAATACAACATTTTAAAAGACAGACAGCAGTGCATAAGCGTGAGGCAAAGAACAAAAGTCTTAGACCTATATCAGGAACCAATAGCTAGCTAGTTAAATGCTGAAGTGAAGAGATAATTGGTTAGCTTTCTTTAGAAAATATTCAGCGAGCTGGCTTCCCTAACATCTGGAGGTAGTGTGTTTCAGAGCTTTGAGCATACTGGACAAAGGCTGCATCCCCAATTTTTCTTTCGACTGGAAACCTCAAATAGACCAGCAGCAGATGATTGCATTGTTCTTGATGGCAAATAAAAACAAGGGAGTTAGCAATGTCGTTCGGTCCTTGTCCATTAAGAGCTTTGTATACAAGGAGGACAACCTTAAAATCAATTCTGAATTTTACAGGAAACCAGTCTAGAGCAGCTAAAATCATTTCCGTCATTACCAAATTTTGTAGATCGAGTAAGTCATGGCCTTACATAGTGCAGACCCAATTTTGTACAATTCTATGTTGCAGATTACAAGATATAAACTTTTCTATTTGTGGTACCCCCAAGTGGCAGTATATCCTAAGGCTGTTTCGCAAGGCTTGGACGCAGCATCTGAACACATGCATCGAGCTTGGTTACAATCACTAAAGCCAATTTGTATTGCGTTTTTATGAGGGGACCACTTCCTTGCTTGTTGTCCTGTTCACCTTTATCGTTTCAGGTTGATTTTCTTACAGAAATCTCTGTCCAGCTTCCATAGTCCAGAGGAGAGAAGAACTGTTTTTATTAAAATGTTTAGACACTCACTTGAGTCACCTTCAGTTAGTATGCTCAGAGCAAAACACTCTTTTGCAGTGGATTTCATACAGACTGGCCTATATTGTTGTTGGAATTTGGTGGGGCTGTATGCAGGCTGAAAAGAATCTCTGCAGGCATTATTCAGGGCTAAAATATATATATATCAGAGTCCCCTGTAGTTAAGATGCAAATGCATCATTATCTGTCATCTGTATTAAGGACACCATAATAATTTTAAGTTCATGCGTGGGATTCGTGCATTAACAATACACCAGAGATTTACATAAAATTTCCAGTTCTTTTCTCTTCATATGAAACCACAACAATAAATTTCATCATAGTGCAATTTCTTATGTGCTAGATTGATTTACATGTAACAGTAACTTAAAATACAAATTGAATGATATTTTTTTCCTCAGTCGGGAAGTAGTAGATCGATTGAAGTGAAACGTTCTGAAATCAAACTTTTGTCCTTGTATAGGCTTTTATACAAGGCCTTTATCTTAGTATGTACTAGGCTTTAATAGTACCTTAATATCAGTAGACAGAGGATCACACTGAGGACAGTGAGGGTATACTATTGAGTCTTGAGTATTCTTTTCCTGAATTTTTTAAAAAACTAAAACTATTTTTGCACTAGTTTTGAACATCTTAAAAGCCAATTTCAGTAGTTATTGATTTAGTATGTTTAAATTTGGCAACTTTTAGGCTGGAAAAATAATAAAAACAAGGCCTCAACACTTATCCAACAGTATTTTCTTCTTGATGTAAACCAGCATTTAAACCTTCACTTTGGGAAAAGAATCTTAAAAGATATAACCAAACAATTAACTGAATAAATAACACATAAAATCAAAATATGTCATAATATATAAAAGTAGTTCTAGTTCTAGTCATAGTTTTTAAATTACAGCCCTGCACAGTTTAATCCAGTTTTTTTTAGCCATCATTCAGAAGACATTTTGGGCACTTGGCATTCATTTTGGGCTTCACCTCCAAAATGTCGATATTAGAATGCAGTTACAATGTGGAACTGTTGTTGTAATGTTAACAGGAATTGTGTTGTAAAAAAAAACCTGCTTTACTAAGTTAGTTCTCCTAACCACACAGAAGATTTTCTATATATCAAGTTCAAAATACATTTCTTCAAACTAAAAATGTAGAGGAACATTTAAAGCTATTTATATTTACCAGGTTATTCCTTTTGCATATTTGAGACCATTGAACAAGTGGCACTTGACACTACTATTTTAGTTCCATCTTTCACATTTCAAAATAACAAAAAAGGAAACTGGCCTGAACCAAAAGGCAGCTGCTCCTGATGGCTCCTGATTGTTAGGACAAGGATTGAGAAGTCAGAGCATTTATAACACTTTGAAAATTGCATCACCTGGCCTTTCCTACTGATAATTGTCAAGTTAATTAAGGTCAGAGACCTTGATGAAAGTTGTTTTAGAGCACAGATCTCTTTAGTGCATGGTGCCCCTTTCCTTTTTTCAATTAAACTGTAACTATTAAGGACTGTTGCAAACTTGATGATTAAGTTCAATGTCGAGACAGGGAATATTTTACATCACTAAGTGTCCTCACAAATACATTGTGTGTGTGTGTGTGTGTGTGTGTGTGTGAGTGAGTGAGAGAGAGCCCGTACGTGTGTGTGTGTGTGTGTGTGTGTGTGTGTGTGTGTGTGTGTGTGTGTGTGTGTTTTCTGGTTCTTTTTCTTCTTGTGAAAAAAAGTTTGAGTATCTTTTAGCCGGTCTCCACCCATTGAGAATATCTTGGTAAGTCTGTGGATTCATTTTTGACCCTTCTCTCCTCAGGTGCAACACCCCAACTCTCGCAGTCTCATGGACTCTCGGAAGGACCCACGGGTGCTTGAGGGTTTCCAGGGCTGCCTGGATTCAGTCATGCTGAACAACAACGAGTTGCCGCTGCAGAACAAACGCTCACGCTATGCAGAGGTGGTTGGACTGACAGAGATGAAGCTGGGCTGCATTCTCTATCCTGATGCCTGCCTGCAGCAGCCATGCCGCAATGGAGCCACTTGCACAACCCTGCCCTCTGGTGGTGAGTAACAAGAAATACAAACAGCACAGGTCCTAAAAACTGAGGCCTGCATGTATTTAATGGCATATAAATTATCAAATTAAATGTGCTAACAACGATTTTAAATGCATTTAAAGTATTTTGTAATTTTTTTCTTTAATTATTAAGTTAAATTGTTTGAAAGTATTGAAAGTATTCATTTTCATTTATTGCAGGTTCAGGTTGATGAGCTTATATACAATGAAAAAAGACATGTATTTGGAAAAATGTCTGAACAAGTATACACAATGTTTCTATTCAATACTTTATTCATGTATCACAATAATTTAATGTTTTTGAGTTAAAATATCTTCTTTTGGGGGCTATTCCAAGAAAATCTTGAAAAATGTGATTGTTTGCGATAGAATCACATAATTAGCATATACTACTATATATACTGTATATGTGTGTATGTGTGTGTGTGTGCGGGGGGGGGGGGGCTCCCTACTAGGACCATTACAGAGACCAGTCAGCTGATGTACACCACCACACCAGTGATTCTAGAGATGCTTGGCTATAAGATGACCAGCATGAACAACCGCAATGACCAATATCTCCCATGGAAAAGGGGGCTAGAGGCCAAGATCAAGGCAACATGGAAAGGGGTTAGTCAACTCTCAGAGCTCCAGAAAGGGATGGGTGGAAGAGAGGGACTCCCCCTTAGCCAGATCATCATGAAGAGTGGCTACGGATACTGTTTCCAAAGTGGAGTGACCACCAGCCACCTCCTCTACATGGATGACATCAAGTTGTATGCCAGAAATGAGCAAGACATTGAAAAAATGTGATTTGAAAAAATAAATGTGAGCTGACCAAAGAGAGTAAAGATGGTCAGAACCAAGGGGATTAAACTACCAAAAGCCAGCATTGAAGATGTTCAGAACAGCTACAACTACCTTGGGATTCCACAAGCAAATGGGAACCATGAGGAAGCCACAAGGAAGTCAGCCCGCAGTCAAATGCATACAACAAATAAGGCAAGTCCTGAAGAGTCAGTTGAATGGAAAGAACAAGGTCTGGGCTGTCAACTCATATGCACTGCCAGTCATCAGATAACCTGCTGGTATAATCATCTGGCCAGAGGAGGAGATAGAGCCACTGATGTCAAGACAAGGAAGCTCCTCACCCTGCACCTTGAGACTGTACACTAAGCAGGTGAGCGTCAGAGCCACATCCAGGACGAAACAACAAACATCCAGGAATACATCCTGAAGATGGCCCCCAAAGATGAGCTGCTAGGTGAATACCTAAGGCAACAGAAACCCGATAATGCAAAGGAGGAGGACTGACTGTCATGGAGGGACAGGTCCCTTCTACCCCCTTCAGATAGAAGAAGTGACTGATATTAAGAAATCCTGCCAGTGGCTGGAAAAGGCTGGACTGAAAGACAGCACAGGAGCACTAATCATGGCTGTACAAGAACAGGCCCTCAGTGTAAGATCAATAGAGGCAGGGGTCTTCCACACCAGACAGGACGCCAGGTGCAAAGGTGCTCCTGAGACAGTTCAACACATAGTAGCAGGGTGTAAGATGTTGGCAGGAAAAGTGTACATGGAACACCATAACCAAGTGGCAGGCATGGAGTACCGGAGCATCTGTGCTAAGTATGGGCTGGAAGCCTCAAGGTCAAAATGGAAGACACTTCCTAAAGCAGAAGAAGAAGAAGACATCCTTTATTCATCACAATCAACACAACATGCAGAATTAGGGGGTAAACTGCACACACCATGCATATGTGAAATACTTTCTCTGCTTTTAACCCATCCTTGGTCAGTCCTTCCTCCGCAGCAGACCAGGAGTGGTGGGCTGCCAGCCAACCAGCACCCGGGGACCAGTTCCTTTGTCGTCACCATTGGTCAGGTGGTGGTCTTCTTGCATGTTTTTAGTGGTGGTATTTTTATGGAGGATACCCTAGGTGAACATGGGGAGAACATGCAAACTCCACACAGAAAGGCCCTTTTTCCTCGAGCAGCAGGCACCGAAGGCATGGTGGAGGACACGCCACCAGTGCCCACAGTGGGAATCGAACCGGGACCTTCTAGCTGTGAGGTGACAGTGTTGCCACCGTGCCAGCGTGCCACCTGAAGGGGTGGAGAATGACTGAACCAAGATCCAGTGGGACCTCCAGATCCAGACCGGCAAGGTGGTGGTGGCTAAGCAACCAGACATGATGCTGATCGACAAATAACAGAAGAAGGCAGTAGTGATAGACATAGCAATCCAGCGACAGTCCTAGGAACAGCTAAGATACTGTGCAGAACCCTCAAACTCCCAGGCCGAGCTTGAGGAAAAAGAGAGGGATCATATATGTATGTATGTGTATATATATATTTATATACGCACACACACACATACACACACACACACACACACACACACACGTATGTATGTATGTATGTATGTATGTATGTATGTATGTGTGTGTGTGTGTGTGTGTGTGTGTGTATATATATGTATATATATATATATATATAGAGAGAGAGAGAGAGAGAGAGAGTGAGTTTTTTTTCTGGCACCCTTTAAAGCCACCACCCGCTTGCCACAATCTGAATAGTACTCTAGATCCGCCCCTGATTTTCTAAAAAATTGCATGTATGTCAGTCAATAAAAGAGCAGGCTAACTTATATATTCTTATTTCAAAATGTAAAAGACTGAGACCTGAGACATATAACCTCTTCTACCTGGAAAGAGGACAGACAACACAATCACACAAGATGCAAAGCTCAAGCACACCATTCACACAGTTAAGAGGAAGGAAATAAAAACACAGGGGGAGACAGAGATGAGGACAACACTCTCAAACTCTATAATATAAATTACGAATACCTATCAAAATATCACTTTCAGACACTTTTCATCCCAAGTTTAATAGGGATTAGAAAAACGGTTCAATCCATACTGCAACAGCCATAATAAATGATAAGGCAGGTGTTAATAAAATATCATGTAGACCCAAACTAACGCTCTAAGCCCACTGATTCTTATGGAAGATGTAAATGAAATATATAGTTTCCCTTTTTAAATTTCCAAAAACAGCTGGTCACTGTAGCTTTTAGCAAATAAATAAATATATATATATATGCGTGTGTGTGTGTGTGTGTGTGTGTGTGTGTGTGCGTGTGTGTATGTGTATATATAAATATATATATATATACACATACATACATACATATATGATCCCTCCCTTTATCCTCAAACAGGAGGAAATAATGCATTTGTTGGTTACTATTTAATCCATTATTTGGTACTCTAGTGAGTATTTATGGCAGTAGGACAGTGTGTAAAGGACTGAGTCAAAATAAACTACAGTCTCTATGTTCATAATACTCTCACTCCAACAGTGGGGCTCATTGATAGGTTTTTCATAGTTTTTTGACAACAATGCAGCTCTATGGCTATGCCAGACTGCCCAGTTGTTCTAACAACAGCTCCAGATGAACAGCAGCTGATGGCTGACATCCCCACACTGTGTGGGGCATACACAGTTCTCAGCAGAGCTTTGTGTGTTTGTTGTAAGGTTACAGTCCCAGAAGGTCTCACTGAAAGCTGCTGTAAGACTTCCCACACGCCACATGCTCCTCATTTATATTGTAATGAGCAAACCATCCAGGGAATTGTTGCAGCCCACAGTTGTCATTTACACAGTGCTGTGGAAAGGTTAGTGTGTCTCAGATGTACTGTGTGTGTACACACAATAAAAAATGCTATTTTCTTCTTTTGTCTTTTTTTTTGTCTTTCTTCAAGTCTGTATTTGTGATTTAAAGCTGAGTGTTTTTTCATGTTTTTACAGTGTTTTACAGGAGTGTGTGTGTATGTATGTGTGTGTGTGTGTGTGTGTGTGTGTGTGTATATGTGTATGCGTGCATATGCGTGTGAGAGAGAGAGAGAGACAGGGAGGGGTGGGGGGGAAAGAGAGAAGGCAAGATTGTGAATGTGGCCACATCAATGTATCACTGTCTATGCGCATCTTCATTTTGGTGTGTGGGTGTACTAGGGTGTGTGTGTATGGTTTGGCCAGGCAGTGCTGTAAGTGCACAGACTGCTCTGAATTTGTAAGGAAGTCTGTCTCATTGTCCTCCGTGTCTGCCTACCAGGGTTCTCATGCAGCTGTAGCCCCCAGTACACTGGAGGGCGCTGTGAGATGGAGATAACGGCGTGCGTTCCGAACCCGTGTCAGAATGGTGGTGCATGTAAGCCCATCGGCAATGCGTTCTTCTGCAGCTGCAGGAGAGGCTTCAAGGGTCTCACGTGAGTTCTCATCCAAACACACACACACACACACACACACACACACACGTGAACTAAAAGTCCTTAAAGGGTCAATTCATCCACATTCTAGAAAAATGTATTTTGTTACATCCCTTTAGCAGTATCTGATAGATAGATAGTTTTGGTTTATTTATCCAGGTTTTCTGTTTCAGTTCAGTTTATTAGGATGGTTTCTCTCCACAGTTGGAGTTTGATTAGTGCCTGTTTGCAAAAAATTGTAAAGAAAATTAATTTTGTAACACCAAAAACAGTATATTGTGGAGATTAATATATTGTATATACAGTGGCATACAACTGTTTGGGCTCCCCTGGTCAAAATATCTGTCACTGTGAATCATTAAGTGAGTAGAAGATGGACATTAAGTTAAAGGGGGGGGGGGGGGGGGGGGGGGGGGGGGGGGTTGAGGGATGAGGGGATGGGGTCGAGGGATGAGGGGGTGGGATTGGGGGTGAGGGATGAAGGGGGTGAGGGTCAAGGGATGAGGAGAGGAGGGGTGGGGTGAAAGGGGGAGAGAGCAGAAGAATGGATGATAGACTCTTAGATGGGTAGATTGGAATGACTGATCGTCGTGGCTGGAGGTTCAGCGACGAGAGGAGACCAGTGAAGGAAGAGACTCAGGGTGGGGCAGCTGTCTCTTCTTATGTCCTTGGGTCATGCCGGTTGAGCCCCAAAGGAACTTCCAAACGACAGCTGCGCTTGGGCGTTTCTGATGTCTCTCAGGTTGTTGTGGATATAAGTGAGGTATGAAGGAGAAGACCAGCGACCAAGGATTTTAATGATGTGATCAGGAATGTCCTGCCAGGAGGCGGTTGTAGCAGCACCGATGCAGAACGAGTGGCCTGAGTACAGTTCGGGCTGGATACCGGATCTAAATAAAATTTGGTGGAGATGATGGTGGAACCAGAAGCGTGTGGCTACGTGGCCTGTTTCTGAGATGAACAATGGATCTCGGGGTGAAGCTCGATTGGTTAGTCTTAAACTAACGTAATCGCAGATGGGTTCGTAAGGACTTAGAATTGAATTTTGTCGGAAGAGGTGGATGGGCTGAGGCGGGCCGGATTGGTTTTGCTGTGTTTTAGGTGGAAGACGAGAGAGTCGGATGAAAGGATGGGAATGTTGGAGATGGCTGCGTGCCGGGATGGTTGGTAGTCTAGAGAGGTGGCGGCACAGCACAACGGAGCAAGCCAAAGAAAGCTAGTGGGAACATAGATTCCAGTACTTTGTCTATGAAAGGAGACAGATAACCTGAGCGCAGGGTGGCTATGCATCGGGCCAGAAGGTCTGCAGTGAGAGACAAGCGTTTAGGGTCGGAGCGTGGTTCAGTCTTGTGAAGACCTTTGATGGACATGCGGATGTGAGAGTGGGATAAAGCAGGGCAACTTGATGATGAAATTTATACCGCTCATATAGGCTTGTATGGTAGAAGATTTGATCTTTAGCATCGAGTGGGCGAACGTGATGAAGTTGGTGAAGGTGAGGATGTCGAGAGATGGGAAAGGAAGGAGGCATGGAAAGCTTTAAAGCAATTCCATCTGGTCAGAAAGGAGGAAATCATCTGGGGGGAGACGCCGTTTAGGATGGCGTCTTGAGAAGCAATTCGTAATCTTTCTAGCTCGGGTCTTAGTTGAAGATGGTGGCTGAAAACGGTGGGACTGGCGTCGGAAAACGGTCGGAGGTAGGAGCCAATTGCCTGAATTTCTGGAAGGAGAAGTCAGCAATTAAGTTTTTGTGGCCCAGGATGTGGGATGCTCGGATAATGAACTGGTGTTGAGCTGAAATTAAGGTGAGCCTGTGAACGAATTGCATGATGTCTAGAACATGTGATCTTCCTTTGTTAATGATGTTGACGACGGCGCTATTGTCGGAGTGGATGACGATTATCTTTTTTGACCATTCGTGCCCCCAAAGAATGGCTGCTATCACGATGGGATATAATTCGCATATGGTGGAGGAAGGGGAGAGTGATGTGAATTCACCAGGCCACATGGCCGAAAACCACTTTCCGTTGTAGTAGCCGCCGAAACCAATGAAGGGGCAGCATCTGTGAACATGTGCATGTCTTCCTGCGCAGTGACGTGGTTGTCGTAAAAGAAGGAGATGCCATTCCAGGACGAAAGGAACTGATGCCACAGTCTAAGCTCCATCTTGCATGTTTGGTCGAGCTTGACCTATTTGTGGAGGGATGGGACTGAGGAGGCAATGGAGAGGAGGTGTGACACGAATGATTGGCCTTGGGGGATGATGCGAGTGGCGTAATGGAGGTGTCCTAGGAGTGACAGGAGTTGGTGTTTGGTGCACCTGTGGGCCAGGAGGAAATTTGAAATGAGCAATGCGATTCTATGGGTTTTCTCGGGGGACAGAGATGCTTGGAGTGAGACGGTGTTGAGTGTGATGCCGAGAAAGTCTAGGGATGTTTTGGGACCTTCTGTTTTGTCTGGGGAGATGGGGACTCCCAGTTTGTGGAATGTGGTGGTGAGGGTGGTGAGAGCCTTGGCTGGGTGCGAAGATGGTGGTGAGATGGTAAGGAAGTCATCTAAGAGGGGGATGACGCACGGGACTTTGTAGTTATTTGTGAGGATCCAGCAGAGTGATTCTGCAAGGGAATCAAATATTTTGGGGCTGCTTTTGCATCCGAAGGTGAGGCGCACTGCGAAATAGTATGCACCCTTCCAGTGAATGCCGAAAAGGTGCCAGAAGTCGGGGTGGATAGGGAGGACTTTGAAAGCGCTGGTAATGTTTGCTTTGGACAACCAGGGTCCTTGGCCTGCGAGACGGATGAGGGAGATGGCGTGGTCAATTGTGAAATACTGCAT
This sequence comes from Chaetodon auriga, assembly GCF_051107435.1. Lineage (NCBI taxonomy): Eukaryota > Metazoa > Chordata > Actinopteri > Chaetodontiformes > Chaetodontidae > Chaetodon > Chaetodon auriga. Next base: position 27,468,589 of record NC_135080.1, on the reverse strand, counting down.
GGGGAAGTCTGGACTAGGGATTAGGCTGTTAATGCTTGGAACGGATGAGCCGTGGGGGGATGAGAGGTTGATAATGAGTCTCTTTTTATCTGAATATTTCCTAGTGGCAATGCCAATTGGACTAATTCTGAATGTGGGAAGGGTGGACTGGAAAACTGGCCTATCATGAAGGCTTCTTTCACTTCTGTGGCGAGGAGTTTGTCTACAATGTCTGGTTCTGATCTGGCTGACTGCAGGTTGTTGCATATATAAGAAGAATCTGGCATGGTCTGCAAACCCAGGTGGAAACCGTGGGTCAATCCTTGGATGAGATAATTGAGGAACTGGCGGTCGGGGTGGTTCTTTAGGGCAGCAGTTTAAGTGCAAATGTTAATGGGAGTGTTGAGGTACTTACACAGGTTAAGCCTGGTTGGGTTGTGGGGACAGCTGGGTCTGGAATGGGCTCCACTGCAGAAGGAGCAGGTGTGGAGGAATCGGCAGCTTGAGGCATTGCAACCTAGGTCACTGAAATTGTTGCATACCATTCTCCCGCTTTGGAAGAGGACTGGCCTTCCTCTCCTGTCAACGTCTCTGGGGAGGGGGCCGATGGTGGTGGGCTGGGTGGGAGCTGGCTTGGGGTTGATGGTGGGTGGGGGGGCCGTAGATGGCAGACTGGGGAAGACTGTTGGCGTATGTTTATTTGGGGGTGTGGAGTGAGGTAGGCGGGTTGTGAGGGTGCATTCTGTGGCTGGGTAGGAAGGTGCCCCGCATGATTGGCAATTCTGGGAGGGGCGAGCGGCAAAATCTCGGCAATATAACTCTGGGTCTGGTGTCCCCCAGTGGGTTTCCTGGTTGAATTGGTGTAGGTGACCGGCGGCTTGGGAAGCGAAAAGTGTGTGGTATGTGTAAAAGCCGTTACCGCTGAATCGCAAAGCTAAGTCCAGGATAATGGACAGGTAGTCATCTAGCTCTGATCTGCGGTTGGGGAAAACAGAACATATTGTGTCGTGGTACAAGGAAAAAGAGAATGCTAATTTGGCTGGTGTGAGTTCCTTGGAACGAGTGGGTGTTGGCTGTTTGAGGTGAAGGGGGCCTAGAGGGCTCAGAAGCGAGGTGAGCATGAGTGTTGCTTGATACGACCTGACCCTGAATCAGGGCTGATGAAGACTGGTGAGTTGCTTCGTCGTTTGGGCGATGCGTCGTGACGTCATCGGCGCTGGTTACGGCGCGGCACTGGGAATCCAGAAGCGCTTGGGACGCTCGGGAAGGAAGAGATGTTGATTGCGAATAGTCGTTGAGCAGTTTGAGGAGCTTTGTTTTCCTGTCGGAGCTATGGAAGCGAATGTTTCGCCGCTTGAGAGCGTGTCTCATGTGGGCAACTGTCTATTTGGGTGAGTTAAACGTGAGGAGCGATCGGAGTGATGCCGTGGCGCGTGTGTATGGCGGAGGCTTTGCCTATCGCTTGAGTGCCTGGACCTCGGGCAGGTGGGAGACAGGCGTCTGTCAGGGACGGCGTTTTTTGGACGGCGGAGACAATATCCTCCCCTGGGGCTGGTGGCAGGCGACGGGCTGGCTGTGTGGGAATTGTCGGATGATGAGGGCTGAGATCGTCGGGTGAAGTGGACTTCTGAGCGCATCATGGTTTGCTGGCAGCGCTGTATTTGCGGAGATGGAGGTGATTCGGGGACTTCTGGAGTTGGCTCCTCATCGAACAGGTCGCAGTCCGAGGGGTTAAGGAAGAGTTCCTGGTCCATGTGTTAAGGTAAATTGCTGTAGGATCGATGAGTTGCGTGTCGTACGAGACGTGCGGAACGAGTCAAAGAGGAGATTGGATGCATCAGGAGTGCTTAAATAACCTGGTGCGTGATTAGGGTGTTTGAGGCGTGCTCTTGTTCCTGAACCCAGTTATTAAACTACGTTTTTGGAACAGTATAAGGTGGAAATACAAAAGTAATATTGATTGAAATGAATGTGTCATCTTTAACTTTATGCTGTTTGGAAATTACATAATCTTTTATGCACTTTCACAGCAACAGCAATTTTGACCAGATGTGTCCAAACTTTTTTATGCCACTGTACAAGTCATGTACAAGTGATATACAGGTCATAATGCATGATGGGGTTGTGACCCAGGTCTGGTTTTTATCACTGAGCGGTTAGTTGCACATTAAAATTCTGAAGTTGAGTTGGAGTTGGAAGTAGTTCCTATTAAAAATATGAGAAATGCTGACATTGTACCTGTAGAACCTGTAAGCTTTCCTAAAGTGGGTGGTTAGTCCACTATCAGAAGGTCAGTGGTTTGATCTCTGGCCCCTGCAGTCTACACGTCGAAGGGCAAGATACTGAACCCCAAATTGCTTCCATTGCTTTGCCATCGGTGTGTCAGAGTGCATAAACAGTTCTTGCTCCTGATGAGAAGGTGGCACCTTGCATGGTAGCATCAGCCACCAGTGTATGAATGGGTGAATGCTGGCTTGTGTAATGCAGTCCATTTACCATTCCACTTAAGTAGGTTTCAAGTTAGAAAACACAGTTTTTTTCTCACTCTGACATGATGTCTATTTTCTGTAGTCAAACTTATTTAGCACATTACTTATACTGACGCACTGTAACCCCCAGAAATATGCATCATTCGCTTTATCCAATCATCATGCTTCTCTTTACTAGATTTAATACCGAAGTCTGTCAGAGGAGAAATCAGTGCAGAAGTTTTACAAGTGAATCATAATCCTCATGTCTCTGATTCTCAACCAACGGTACAGCCTTAAAAGTCCTAACTTTTTTTGCTCTTCACTACAGCAGCCTGTATCACTAAGACAACCATACCAATAGTATGATGCTCAGTCTGATGATCTGTTGGTTCTTCAGCAAAATCCTTACTTTGCTCTACTTTGTAAACTTCCAATTCAGTTATTACAGCTTTGTGTTGAAGGTTGACTCTCTGACACTCTGTCCATCTCTGACTTTCATGATCAGAGATCTCTGAGGGAAAGGGTTGCTGTTGGTCTCCTAATGGTCTCCTCAGGTTTTGGTTTAGGTCACTGTACAGGCACAGTGATTCCAAACCATCAATCACAGTGTTTGAGTTTGCCAATAAATAGTTCAAGCAGCTAACCCTCCAAACACAACAAATTGCCATTTCTGTTTCTGTAGGGATTAAACAAAAGAAATATAACATGATCATTAGTGAGATTTAGAGGCGTTAGTGGGTATATTTGGAACTTTGGACAATACCAGGCTAGGTAACTAGATTCCCCATGCTGAGCTAACCATATCCTGACTCCAGCTTTATACTTGCATAGATGTGACCATCATCATCATCAACAACCATTATCTCAACTCATCTCATCTTGGAAATAAAGTATATTTTCCAAAGTGGATGGAAACAGAGAACAACTAATATTCCCATGCTGGAATAGTACTACCAGGCCAGGTGTGTGTTAGTTAGTTGGTGGTAATTTGATGAAACTCAACTTTATTTAGGAATGCGTTTCATCTGAGCACAACATAAACTAAAATAATGAAGGTCTAACAACTAGATTTTGACACAGAGATGGGTAAGTGAGGTTAAAGAGGTTAAGAACTTAAAGAAAAAATAATCCTTTTTTTATGGATTGATGAGCAAGAAGTGTCCTTTCCAAAATCAAGAACAGACCACTTTCACCAGTGTATTTCAGTCATTTCATCTCCAGCCTCCCCCTGACACCTAACCTCTTTGAATTTGTTAAAGGCTAAATAACACTGCAAACTGTGCTGAGATTCCACATGCAGCAGTTTAATCATACTTAAGACAAAGGGTGTGTGTTGTGAGCCCACAAATGGATTACGTCTTTTGCAACCTATCCTCAGAACATTTCATCTTACTCTTGCTCTCTGGCTCTTGGAAAGAAATCCATCTGGGAGCAGGTAACTGTGCAGTCCAAAGTTATTCATACACTATTATCTCATACCAGTCTTGTGCACTCTTTCCTTCATCTCTCCATCCTGCAGCTGTGAGGAAGATGTTAATGAATGCGACCGCAGCAATCCAGAGGGTGAGTGTGAGAACGGCGGCGTCTGTGTTAACACTCATGGTTCCTTCTACTGTAACTGCACAGCAGGCTTCGTGGGCCAGCGCTGCAGCCTACGGCCCGTCGTTGTCCCCGACATGCAGGCAGGTCATGCTGTGGTTGGTAAAGAGGAGCTGATCGGCATTGCTGTGGTGCTTTTTGTCATCATCACCCTCATCGTCCTCTTCATTGCCTTCCGCAAGAAGGTTTTCCAGAAGAACTACTCACGGAACAACCTTTCTCTGGTCCAGGACCCAGCCACTGCAGCACTCCTCAACAAGGCCAATGGTGTTCAGTTTAAAACCCTACACTGCACACCAGGAGACCCTCTTACCCTTTACACAGAGACAGTGGTTGGTGGGGGTGGGATGATGGGACCTCCACAGGTACCTGTTAGGCCCATGGCATACACACCCTGTTTCCAAGGAGACCCACGGTCCACACTGGAGAAGATGGTGGATGGGCGCAGTGTGGAGCATACAGAGATGAGCACCTTTCACCCAGAGTCACCGAGGATCCTGTCAGGAAGCACCAGGAGGGGAGTGGTGGTGTGCAGTGTCGCCCCCAACCTGCCGCCAGTGTCACCCTGTCGTTCAGACTGTGACTCCATACGCAAGAGCCCATGGGACAGTGATGAGGGTAAGCGTGTGTTTCTTTCCTACCTGCTTAAGTGAAAGCTTACAGTTGGAATAAGTTAGGATTAACAAGTAATAGTATGGAGAGATAGATTGTGTTTGTGTGAGTATTATATTGATTCAGTATTTGTATTTTGGAGGTTATTTTTCCCCTGTATCAAATGTATCAAACACATGATATTCTACTTTCCAAATAGGAATTCTCAGTAGGAACTGAAGTTACAGCTTTTTTGTGTGTCTTTTAGGGAGAAGTGTTAACAGCATCCTAGCAGCCCTGTTTTGGTAAATGGATGGCTACAAAATACTTTAAATATAATATTGATTAACAATGTTGTTATCACATTCATTCCTTATGTATTTCATTAAACACTAAACACTGCTTGCAGACATGGTCAGCAATGCTGGCCAGCTTTATTCATTTGGCACACTTGTGTAGTCTACTACAGTGCAAAATACAGGCCAGTCAGACCACAGACAATCTCACCTGAATAAGATGCTTGGATTCAATGCAGTTTTGTTTTTCATGTACTTAAGATTTTTCCTATTAAACACAACACTGTGTAATATTTGACATACCTATAACATAAGTTAAAATGGAAATATTATCATGAGCATGGAAATTCAGTCAAGTGATGTTCTGATCATGTTTTTCTGGCCCCAATCCTGATACGAGTCCTTTGATAATAGGAATTCACTGGTACAGTCTGATGGGACATTTAAATTTACCTAAACGATACAGCTATGCAGTGCAGACTCAACTTCAACCTGAAAATAAGATAATAATTCATCCCCAAAGGATATTTTGTGGCAAGCGTGCTCAGAGTAGATGGAAGAAATAATTATTTACAAAGAGGAAGAAGATAATTATGCAACATTTCTGTGAAGATTTTCATTCATCCAGGTTGTGGTTCTTCTAGGTGCTTTACAAAGGCAACTGTCTTACTTTAATACTCTCATGTCTTATTTATGCTACCCTAATGCTACATAGCTATAGTTATAAAGGGTGTACCCTAATACCTCAGACTGGACCTGAATAACTTTTATATATTAATAACTAAATCTGATATGTACAGTTTGTTTTACATTTGTGTTTGTTTTGTAATTTGGCCCTCCTGACTCACTGACCTCTCCCTGTAGGTAAAATGGTTGACATGGCAGAAGAAGTAACATGTTTCTCAGGGAGCAACAAAGGCAGTAACTCAGAGGTCCAGTCACTGAATTCCTTCCAGTCTGACTCCTGTGATGACAATGGTAAGACACACACCTGGCACCGACAGCAAGAGTTTTCAGAACTCTCAGAATATTCCAGATCCGTAGTGTTTCAGTTCATTTAAATTTGGTTAATTTAAAATTATTTGTTTGCTAGTTGGTTACACTGGGTGTCTCTTTCATGAATTTGAACATTTCCTCATCAATACCCATGCACAATCTCTGCTATCCTTCAGATTTCAGCTGGTGCATTATATGGACCAACTTAGATTTGCTTCTAAAATGCTGCATTAGTTAAATCCTGTGAGAAAAATATATAGACAAGATCTGAATAAACCAGTGTGACATACTTGTATTTTTCTGTTGCATGCAAGAACCCATAAGGTCTATTTTCTTTATCCTGGCTTATGTTTCCACTGAGTTTTACAAACCAGAATTCGTCAGACATGCGTCAATGAAAAGGCAACATTGTATGGTGACACAGGAACCATGGTCATCATATCTATACAATGTAAGTGGGTGAGTGAAATGCAGTTGCAGGGCAGACAGCAATGGGAAGCAGTGGAACAGCAGTGGTGCAAATATAGATGGTCTTTATATATTTATATGTGATGGTGTTTAAAAGTCAATATTGTTAAAAAGAAGATCGCCGCCTGCAGTGGGAGGTCGACAGAATGGAACACAGAGAGAAGACCACACCTGCTGGGTATTCTGAATTAGAATATCCAAATATAATCAAACACACATCTTTGTAGTGGCTATCTAAACACCTTATCCTGAATTAATTAATTAATTATGATGTTTGCTGTGTTACAAACAGCTGAATTTCTTCCCCCTAACAGTATGTGGAACTTTGATTTAAAACCACCTCCTTAGCAGGGCAGAAACGTTTACTCCCCCCTCAAAGTCTTCCACATGGTGGAAGTTGACCTACAGGAGACACATTAGCAGGATGTTTGACAATGGCTACACCTTAAGTTACACTTTGTTAAGTTCCCGTTGTGTAGTGATCGTAAACTGGCAGCCCATGGGTCAAATCCAGCCCACGAAAGCTTCCCACTCAGCCCGCAGAATATTGATGAATTCAGAAAATGTGCACATGTAATGTTCCTCAGCATAGGAGGCCCTGACAATGAACACCAATGAGGGTGTCAACCCCTGGTGACAAGCCCAAAAGTCCATAATTCACAGTTCACCCATTCTACAGAATTGGATTTTTTTTGCAACTCCATCCTCTCTCCTCCGTGGATCCACCATCCGACTGCTTGCTTCCCAGCCTAGCCATTCCGTGGAGCTAACAGCAGCACTGGTAGGATATGGGAGGAGTTGTTGTAAAATCACTGAGCTTGTCTACTAGACACTAGAGGTGTCACTTAGGTTTATTTTTGTTGGCCATCTGTTATATTTAATATTTTTGTCCTGAAGAGGAGTTTTTGTTGAAAAAAGGACTCATTCATTGTAGTTGAACAGTGGGTTTGTATTGTATTTGTATTGAGCACTGACTGTCTCCTTCACAAAAGTGTGAGAACATTTTCTAGTTAAATATCCAGTTACAATCATGGAGTTTCCATGTTTTTTAGTCTGTCCACACTGATATAAGCTCATAAAAATAATGTTAATTTTGTAAGAAAGTGAAAATATTAAATAATATTAGGCTAATTAGGCCTAAATACATTTTATTAGTTTTTCTATTGGAATGTCTGTTCCCCACAGTGCCTGCTTTGAATAATTGTTGCACTTCAACAAATCTAGTTGAGGATCCCTGTTGTACTGTAAAAGTTCTATGAGAGTGCATATATAAAGAGAAGAGAGGTGGGGAGAAATAGAGAATGATAGTATTTGGCATAAACCTGCCCGCATCTAACCCAATACAGTGGTCAATCACAGTATGCCAAGTTTGTCATCCCCACAACACAAGTAAAACTCAGACATCTAGTCTTACAAGAATGGTAGAACTTGGAATGATGATGATGAAGAACACAAGTGAAGATAGGAACGTAGTTTGAGATCAATAGTATGCCAAAAGTAATGACTTGATTTACGTAAACTTTACCCTGGATATTCATTGTTTCCAGAGGATAAGTGGATTGTCTCCTTTAGCACCACCATCAAACCAAGTATTCAATTGCACAGGAGATATCTCATACTTTAACAGACAGATTGCTATGAGCTTTGCAGCGGAAATTCAGGTGGAGAAGGACCAAAATCTCAGATTTAATGACCCTCGGACATTCCTCATTTGATTCTATCCAAGGACCTGTATTGTGTTTCGTACACCTGTCTCTCTCCCAACATTTCCTATCTGCTCTGACAGTATCAACTATCAAGTGAACTGGCTAAAAGAAACATTAAAAATATATTTTAAGTGTCACTACTGGTAAGGCTCTAAGATTAGCAAAATCAGCAATACTGTATGTTTATTGTCAGTTCTTTCCCACCTTTACATATTATGAGATTTTTTTTCAGACATTTACTCATTTATGTTTGCATATATTATCAGATGCTAAAATAGGAATGCATTCCCAAGGTTTCACAAACTTTTTCTTACAACTCTACATTGTAATGATTTCACAAGAATATCATTGTAAGCCATCTCAAAGAAGCTAAGGGGTTGTGACTGCTTCACAGTGTGATGTCGGTGGCCGTAGCCTTTGTGCTAGAGCTGTGTGTTTGGTTTTGTGTTTCATTTTTTTTACATTGCATCATCCTGTTCCCATTTATTTGCAATCCATAACATTCATTGTTTTACTTTTCAGAATGATCATATTTAAAAAACGACTGCTTTTGTGCCCCTAATCATCAAGTGATTAAATATGTGAATTTTACCTTAACTATATTAATACTGTTGCCTTTGTCATTTCTGTGCTTGCAAAAGTCTGATTGGTGTCATCAGATAAGGAAGTGTCTGCACTAAAATGGCAAGCAGTAGAAATGTACTGGCATTGTTGTTTTGTATTTATTTTTTTATATTTGTTTTAATATTGTGTTGATCCCCCATGGCTTTCTCTGCATCTATGTAGTTCATTTTCTTTGTTTGTCAGTGTCTACTGTGCTTCTTCTTTTTTTTTTTTTCACTTAAACTATCTCCATATGTGTGAAGAATATTGGAAGCAAATTGCCCCCCAAATCCCCCCCAAATCAGTAAGAAGTCTTGACAATGCCAGAAGCAGGTAGTCCTCTCTACAGATAGAACTAGCAGTAGTGGACAACCATAAGCAATGACATAGGTATGAGGGCTGACCCCTAACTAACACCATGAGTAGCATTTTCCACTTTGAATGACTGTATTTCAAAACTTATCTCCTCCTTTTTTCCCTCCACAAGCCTCCATAGTGACCGTCATTCGACTGGTCAATGATGCAGTCGACACAATCGAAAGTGAAGGTACCATGTCTCATTCCCTTTGTGTCTCTCATCTCACTCTTTCACTCTTGTCTTATCTCAGTCTTGTTATTTGTTGACCTCTGAAAGTGGTGTTTACAGTTTTAGGAACTAGCTAAAAACACTCTCACTTTACAAGTTTTGAACCTCTTTCAGTAAGTGAACCCTCCTGGGCACAGAACAGCTTCCAACATGTCACGACATAGCTTTACAGGTTATTTTCTTCTTTCTTTCACAGTCTCAACATCAGTGGTTAGTCAGGCCAACCCACTTTCAGGTTAGCTTGTTGCATTAGCTCTCAGTTCTCAGCATATTTTTCCATAAAGCCGTGGTGGCAAATCACATTCCACTGATAGAGAACAGTCTGCAGGCTTTGATTCTAACTTATCATTTCAGTGGGCAATTGGCCTTTTTGTCAATATTTTGTTGATATTCTTTGTTAAATTGTTATCTACCACTGAACTGGAAAGTAAATCTTGAATGTCTCATCATTTTAACCATATGAAGACATCGACAAGTGATCATACCAAAAACAAGAAACGTAGGTTAGTTGTCAGTGTGAAATGCACACCACAGAGTCCAGTGTCAAAGTCAGTCACTGTATGCAGCCCTTCATCTTCCTTAATGGGATGTTTAGACTGCAAGGCAAATGTTACACATGGCATTAATGCATACAAAAAAATCAGTGGAAAGATATGAGTATATACAAATGCAAATTTATTCAACTTTCATGTCGTCAGTTTATACTGCTTTATGAATTGACATCATGAACACACAGTAACAAGAGAGAAACAGAGAGAAGCCAGAGGACAAAAATATTAAGACTGGACTGGAGTTCTTGGTGATAGCTGTGACCCACACACACACACACACACACACACACACACACACACACACACACACACACAAAGGTATTCTCTCCAAGCTAACAAGACTGCTGCTGTAATATGCCTTGTGAGGACATGCTCTTCAACACCTACACCTTCCATGTGCTCATGAGAGTTGTAATTGTTGGTATAGTAGGGTAGCACAATCATTTTTTATCTAGGGTAAAATGATGAGGTGCTTGATCACACTTTTACTTCTGAGTTCCTAAGCCTCAACAGCCCTATATTTAGAACAGTGGACATACTCTTGGTCCAGTGCTTAAGGCCACTGTGTTATGTTGTTCTTCCACCTGACAGTGTCAGTAATGGACCAAGGTCAAGGCTACAACAGAGGTGACAAGTATCTATCTATCTATCTATCTATCTATCTATCTATCTATCTATCTATCTATCTATCTATCTATCTATCTACTTGCAGTGAGTAGACAAAATAACAATCGCCCAATGAAAACAACAAAATCTACAGTGTACATACTGCTAAAAAGGTGGGTCACATGAGGCTCAACAGATTTTGTTGAATGAATTTTACACCTGATGTTCTTGATATAATGAATAATTCTGCAGCTGTTTTGCCTAATGATGAAGATGCTGGTAGGTTAGTCTATCCAACAATTTGATCCAGAACAAGATATTACAGACAAATTTCCATTGAATATGCTGTTTGGCTCACTGACCTTTCTTCTAGTGTCAGCATCAGGCCAAAACCTCCACTTGACAAACGCTTTTGTGACAAGATATCTTGAAACCTAATAAACAAAATTCCAAGTAGTTTCTTTGATAGACCCCAAAGGCATTGGTCTCTTTATACAGTTTTTTATTTAGCTTTTTTTTCCCATGTCCTGTAGCACTGGAAAAACAGCTGATGTTAAATGTCTCTTTGGTTTTTGTTTTCCCTGCATAGCTTTGGAATTTTTGTGTTCTTTCACCTTTGCTCCTACAGTGTGAGCAAAATCACTGAGCCTCTCAGGAGCTCTCTTAGTTTTCCTGCATTACTTTTAGCTGTAGCCCATATTCAAACATTTAAATGCTAATTTCCAGACAAGTTTTATAGCTAACAAATGCTGCTAATTGAACTTAGTAAATTGCCAGTTGCAGTGAAACCAGAACAGGATGCAGTCAACACCAAAATTTTGGAGAGTAATCATTTCATATCACCGGGATCTGCAGACGCTCTCACAGGGGTGAAGTTAATTAATGGGCAGTTGAACAGTTGTACTAAGCTCAAATTTTACATAGCAAACCATTGAAACCATTTTCCAGCCATGGACCTTGCTAGCTAGCTTTCTAAATAATAGCCAACTTGCCTGCAGCCTTAGCACATTGGCTGTTAGTTCAGTAGCTACATTAGTTCACCATCGAGCACTGGGAGTAGTCACTATGTCACCAAACTTCCAGTACTGTTTTTTCAGGCCAATTGCTCTTGTGACCAGACCTTTATGGTAAACGAACCTTGTGGAGTTTTTGACCACTTATAGTATTTTGTGGTCAGTTTTGTCAGTGGGTCCCTGTTTTTTTTTGTTCTTGCGCAGGTACGTGAGGATGCAGATAAAAATACATCCACTTGATGAGATACACATACCAATGGTTTCACAGTATTCCACTTGTTCATAGATGGCAGTAATGTGTTAGAAATATAGTAATGCATCAATTAGCAAAAGGGAGAGATGAAGAGGACTTGTAGTTGGTAAACAGATGTAAACAATGCAGATTTTAAATTAAAATTACTTTGAAATTTGGCTTTGCAAAAGTTTTATGAGGACAGGAAATCATTCAATACATTTGTTGGACCTCAAGGGCACGCACACTTTGCTGGCCTAAACCTAACTTTTGCTTCTTTACAAGAAAACTCTTGTAAAAAGGATATCTTTATGCCTAAAGCTACTGCTCGTCTCGTCCCTCTGCAGGGAAGCCAATCACTAATTAATATCAAATTAGATCCACTTACAGTGCACTTCTCGAGGCTCCTGAACCTGAAGCCGACATCCAACCTTCACCTTGCCCAGAAGTGGGGGACTTGAGTCACATGACTTAACTCGAGTCAGGCACCAGTTCAAAATTTGAGGACTTGAGACTTGCTTGACTAATTTCATAAAAGATTCAACCTGACTTAGACTTGAGACAGATGACTCCAACAGACTTTTTTTTAATAAATACTTGCATTTTTCGAGATATTGAGGGGTTAAATTTTAAAAAGAAAAATATGTGGTGATTTATCGTACATTGCATGCAAAACTGGCAACTTAGCAGGACATTGGCAGATCAGCAGTGGCAAACACATGAGACAGCTTTCATGACGGGCAAGTCTAAAAATAATAATAATTACTGGATTCAAGGATTATGTTTTCGATGCCGGTAGTAAGAAGAGAATGCAAGGTCTGCAGCTCAAAAATCTGTGAAAAGACCACCACAACGTCCAATTTCATCCTTCATTACAAAACCTGGAAAAAAAGGTATGTAAAGGTCTTTATAGCTAACTTATTGGTGGGTAAACCATTAGATTGTAAACTAAAGTTAAGTCTAAGTGTTGTTCGACTTGGAATTGATTGTTCAATTTATTGAGAAGACATGTTGTTAATGTAAAAGACAATTTGGGACTGATTTGGGGCCATACAACCAGTTAAACTATGCAGGCACGTTACTAGTTAATATGGCTGCATGCTCTGGACTAAATGGTTACAGGTGTAAATTCACATGCAATTATACCACCTTCTATGCTGTTTGAAGTGTCTCTTCAATACACTATTGTTTTGATTGTGTACTTGCTCTGTTACAATCACTTTGCTGCCAGTGCTGATACAGCTGTACAAAACACAGCTGTCCACTTGAGAAACAACGAAGGTCGCAGTCATACTAGAAATCCAAAATGGCTCCATTTTAAATTCACAGCCTCTCCCTGTTGTTTTGGAGTGTGGCATGTGACAAGTCAGTATATTGTTCTGTAGGTAGTTGTGGTGGAGGTTTTCCAAATTGGTGATGTAATAAACTTTCATGCTGAACTGATCTGAGTGTATGGCAAAAAACAGTTTCTGTGGTTTTTGTTGATATATATCCATGATTTGATAATACTTGTTGGTGTTTTGGAGTAATATGGTTTGTTTGTTGTTTTTGTTTTTTCAAGGAGGTTTGATGCTAGGGCAACTGGTCTTGGTTGTACAAAGTTAAAACATTTCACCTCTTATCCAAGGGGCTTCTTCAGCTCAATTGACTGGTGGAGAATCCCAGGTATTTAACCTCTGTGGAGTCATTATCAAGGTCATTGATACCAGTGGGTTGTTAGTGCTCCAGACTGTTTAACGGCAGCCATTACTTTTGCTGGAGTCTCTTGAGGTCAAGTGTAAAAACAGTTGTTGGGAGTCATCACATGAGGTCAAATTTGGATGTTTTTTTAAATCTCTAGGAGAGGGATTAAAGGACAACATGCAGATGGGGGATAAGTGATAGTCATAGAGGTGGTGGTTTTGTTTGTTTCTTCAAAGGAGAAGACAGCAGCGGTAAGTTGCCATGATGAATCTCGCTCCTGTGTGCAACTGTCATGGTCTTAAGTTTTAGTTTGCCTATTTCCTGTTTTATGTTATGTCCTGTCTCCTTGTGCTATGTTTTGTTTTAATTCCTGTCTTTGTCAATTTCCCACCCTTGTGATTACGGATTAGTTTCACCTGTCCCTGGTTAGTCTTTCCTGTTTTGTATATTTAGTTATAGGCTGTATTTGAAACTGGCTACTGTAGACTACAGATTTAGTATGTACTACATACTGCATTCTGTTTTTCATAGCAGTATAGCAATATGAAACTGTTAAATCACTTTATTTCCCCATATGCTAGGCCAGGCTTAACTGGTTTCCAGTTTTGGAAAGCCAAAGTAAACACGGCAAATGGCAAACCATCACTACTGTGCAGCATTCCCCAGTGCTCAAAAAAAGAGAAATTATAAATGTGAATTTTCATGATTTTACAAAGATGAACATTTAGCTGAGAGATGGGTAACACTGATCTGATGACTGGAAGGAACCACATTAGCCAGCATTTTGTTGCATTACTTCTTCATTACCTCCTTCAATGAGACTGGGTGCCTTGTCATAAACCTTGTTAATTGATGGTATTTTTGTTCGCATTAATCCCCATGCTCATCTCATCATGTTGTGAACATTTCCCCCTTGGCACTCACTGGATGTTTTCAATAAAATACATCACAATTGTAATGTAATGTCAGAATAACAGGAATGGAAATTGAAAATATCTTTCAGTTCAGTTCAGTTGTTGAAAATTCTAAAAAACCAAACTCCCCATTGTTGTGACTGCTCCAGCGCTTTGCATTGTAGGTGAGATTGACTGGTAAGATGCATACTCGAGATATTTCAGAATTAGCACAACATCCAGTAATTTTTGTTGTACTGCAGATTTGGCCTTTGTTTGTATGCTGCATGCTACATGCTACATGCTACATTTTGTCCATATCGGTATGTACTGATAGCTTAGTAGGCTCTTTTGAATGCAGTGTGCCAGTGTATTTTTCCTCTTTCAGTTGTGAGGTTGTCTCTTTGTTCCCTTGTCCTGCATTTGATTCCTGTCAGTATCATACTGGTTTGTTATTTGTTTGGTGGTTTGTTCGCCCCTACCCGCTCCTGCAATTTTTGCCTGCCTGTTTGTTTTTTCCGGATTCAGCTTTGGTCATCAAAAGCTCTTTTTTTTTTTTTTTTTTCTTCAATCTGCATGTTTAAGTGTCCGGCATTTGGGCCTTTTTGAACTGCAAAACATAACAGCTCTCGCAATCCCACTCTCCATTGTTGTTAACGCTAGGCTTGTTATTCATTGCCACCAAATATCAACTATTTGTAAGGTTTAATGAGGTGTAAGCAGGCTCCAACAGTTTTCTTTAACGTTGAAATGAAAATTCAACTCTAAGTAGCTACCGTATTTTAAGCTATTTACAGCAGGTAAAATATAAGTAAGTAAAATAAGTATTGAAATATTGAAGTAAGTATTGAACACGTATATATTTCTAATTTGGCTATTGAAATGAATATTTTACTAGATGTAAGTAACAACCCAAGTACAATCCACAAATACAAATAAATCAAAACAAATAAGTCCATAAATTAAGTTATGTGAAATAAACTGGAATGACACAGGCAAGAAACACTGAACACATGAAGAAGAAGATGTGCAAAAAGGCATGGAAAACCAAGAAACCAGCTGAAATCTGTCAGTATTTAGAATGCAATCCTGCCCCCTGTCAGTGCAAATTAATATCAGCTGGTTTTGTCCTCATTGATGGCCTATAAAAAGGTTTCTCGTTACCAAGGTGTCACACAAGAAACATCTCATGATGGGTAAAAGCATAGTGATGGCATTGGTTACAGATGAATTTCTAAACTTCTGGACGCTCCTGTGAGCACCGTTGGGGCCATCATCCGGAAATGGAAAGAGCATCATTTCACCTTAAACCGGCCACGACCAGGTGCTCCTCGCAAGATTTCTGACAGAGGAGTCAAAAGATTCATCCGAAGAGTTGTCCAAGAGCCAGTCAGTAGGTATACTTGATTCAAAGAACACAATGAGTAATGCGCTCAACCGCCATGGCCTCTATGCACACTACTGAAAAAAAAAATATGTTGAAGCTCGGTTAAAGTTTGCTGCACAACATTTGGACAAGCCGATGAAATACTGGGAGAATATAGTCTGGTCAGGTGAGACCAAAATTGAACTTTTTGGATGTTACACACCATCTTTGGAGAGAAATGGCACTGCACATCACCCCCAAAACACCATACCAGCAGTGAAGTTGGAGATGGGAACATTATGATGTGGGGTTTTTCAGCACATGGTACTGGCAGACTTAATTGAAGGAAGAATGAATGGAAAAATGTACAGAGACGTTCTTGATAATAATCTGTTGCCATCCACCAGGACGCTGAAGCTGAAGCGAGGCACGACAATGATCCCAAACACACAGCCAAGGAAACTCTCAGTTGGTTTCAGAGAAATTAGATTAGATTAGATTAGATTAGATTAGATTAGATTAGATTCAACTTTAATGTCACCGTCAGAGTGTAATACAGACACAACGAAATGTAGTTTAGCATCTAATCACAAGTGCGAATAGTCATAATATTAAAAAATAAATAAATAAAATATATATATATATATATATACATGTTAGTAGTGCAAGGCAGGTGCAGGTAGTGCAAGCAATTCTATGAAACCATAAGACATGTGCAACACTAGTGAGTGGCAGTGCAGTCTGGTGGACAGAGTTCAGCAGGGTAACAGCTCTGGGGAAGAAGCTGTTCCTGTGCCTGCTGGTGCACGAATGAAGACTCCTGAGCCTCCTACCAGAAGTTAAGGGGGCAAACAGTCCATGGCTGGGGTGGGAGCTGTCACTGCTGATGCAGCATGTTCATCTGGGTGGGGAGCAGTTTTGATGTCTGGTTGTTTGTTGTCCCTGTCAAAGCGAGCTTAGAAGTTGTTGAGCTCATCAGGGAGGGGGACATTGCTAGTTGGTGGAGCTGTCATTTTTGGCTGATAGTCTGTGATGGCCTGGATGCCCTGCCTCATGTGGCAGGGGTCCGAAGTGCTGTTGTGGAAGTGCTCCTTAGCTTGTCAGCGTGTTTAGCTTTCCCGATGCCCCTCTTTAGGTTAGCTCTGGATGAGCTGTATGCCGCTGCATTGCCAGATCTGAGAGCAGTGTCACGTTCCTGTAGGGCACATATGTCAAACTCATTCCACAAAGGGCCGAGTGGCTGAAGGTTTTCTTTCCAACCAAGCAGCAGCACACCAGACTTTACTCATTTCATTAGCTGATCTCAGTCTTCTGATTGGTCAGACCATATGCTCTTAATTGGTTGGAGGAAAAACCTGCAGCCACATGGCCCTTTGTAGAATGAGTTTGACATGCCTGCTGTAAGGGAACTAGGTCACTAAATTTTTGGGTTTAGTGTTTGCACTCGTTAATATAAAAAGGAGCACCAACCTTCCTCAGCTCAGAAGGATTTTATTTAGTCTTTTAATGCTGATTTAATAATGATTAATGAATTAATGGCAGATCAGTCTCATCATCTGAAGCGTAAGCTCTCAATACAGTGATCGTCTATTTCCAGCTCAAAAGGACACTGTTTGACAACAACTTAAATGCAAAGTATTATTTATTTTACACAATAATGAGAATTGCTGTATGGCAAAAACTTTTAGGTCAATAATAAAATTGAGAGTACTTTCGATGGCTGGTCAAAAATATCTACAAAAATTTTATGACGTGATTAGGCTTTAACTTTGAAGAAGTTATGTGGCTTAATGTGTCGAGCAAAAATTGAAGTAACACAAAGATTTTGAAAAGAACTAGAATTTTTTTTTTTTTCTGAAGAGACGAGTAAAACAGCTAGACGTGAAGTAAACGAAGAACAACTGGACTGAGAGAGACGACAAAACAACTGAGACAACTAAGACGATATACAACTGAGAGAGCTCTGAGATCTGTGGGGCGTATCTCTTTGGCGCTCCAGGGCATGTCTGTGATGAAACAGACCTTTGTGCGCTTAGAATGATTTACAGGTAAACGCTGTGATTTCATCCTATAGAGAGAAAACATTTCAACATTGTTCACAACACGTATGTTGACACCGATCTACATATCTCAGAAACATTTTGCTGATTAATGACAAGGAATTGTACATTCAAACGATTTTAATGCCTTCATCTGCTGTGGAGCTGTAAAGAAAGAATTAGCATCTCCATGAGAACAGTTTAACTGATAGGCAACCCTTTGTAGTTGAGTGCCTCTCTCCTCCAGTCCTCCTGAAGGAATGGGGGGGAGGAAAACTTTAGGCCAGACATCCCGTCTATCTGCATTAGCACCTTTGTGCAGACAGATTAAATGATAAACAACACTTTGCAGCTGGAACAGCTCTCCTGAAGGAATGCAAGGGAGAAGGGTCAGTTAGAGGTCTTGTTCATCCTACATTCCTTTAATAGGAGACGGACTTTACTGTTCATCCAAGGTTTCTGGTTGGAGAAAGTTCTTATCTGTTTGTGGGTGGTGACGTTGTCAACACATGTGTTAATGTAATCCAGAAAGGAGGAGGCATATGAGTCCATGTCAATGGATCCTGACTCCAGCGTGGCCCAGGTGGTGAACAAACTCCAGTCTGTGTCTTGGAACTGGTGCTGGAGTGTGGCATCCACTCCCTCTGGCCATACTTTAGCAGTCCTCACTGATGACTTCACACATTTGATGATTGGTGTGTACTTGGGGAGTAGGAACAATGAGAGTTGATCAGACTGTCCTAGGTGGGGGGGTGGGGGGTGGCTTTGTAAGCCTCAGGAATGTTTGTATCGACATGGGCCAGGGTTTTGTCTCCTCTGGTGGGGCAGGAGACATTCTGGTGAAATTTGGGGAGAACAGTTCCCAGGCTGGAGTGGTTGAAGTCTCCAGCAACAATAAAGGCTCCATCAGGGTGTGCAGTTTGTTGTTTTTGGATAGCAGCATACAGTTCCTTCATTGCTAGTTTAGCATTAGCATCCGGGAGGATATAAGCTGCAGTTATCACATTGGGTGTGAACTCTCGAGGCAGATAAAAAGGCCTGCACTTGATCATCAGATATTCCAGATTATCAGAACAGTGGCTCCCATTGATAACAGAGTTTGTACACCAATTTCTGTTCATGCGGATCAACAGTCCTCCGCCCCTGGTCTTATGGAGTGCTCTGTCGTCCGTCCATTCTGAAGACACAGCGTCCGTGCAGCTCTATCAGGTTGTCTGGGATGCTGTTGTTAAGCCAAGTTTCAGTGAAAATCATGACCCTGCAGTCCATAAACTTTCTCTGTGAGGTGATCCAAAGTCATCGCTTGTGCATTTTGTTCACCAAAGATCTAACACTGGCGAGGAAGATAGTTGGCAGCGGTAGCTGGTGCAGTGTTGGCCGTAGCTTAGTCCGTAGACCTCCGTGCTTCCCTCTCCTTTGTTTATGGTCTCAACACCACCGACCATCGTTTCCAGTCGGCGTAGCTGAGTCGCTTGGTCTCGCTGTCCTGGTGATCTCTTGGGGGAGCTGAAGTTTGTCGAATACACTGCTTGTACATCGAAATCTTAAATCCAAAACTTGCTGTCTGGTGTAGGAAGTGTTTGCAAAGCTGTAATGAGCGAACAGGCTCGAAAGCCTGCAGGAAAATAACAACTATATTGCAAATTCTATTGAGCCTTGCATTGTGCATGCGCCGCCATCTTCAATTGTACATGAAAATAAAACTGTCCCAGTCAATCACCCTAGTTAAATTGAATTGAAAATCTATGGAACGAGCTGAAGATCAGAGTTCATAGAAAAGGCCCCAAGAACCTTCAACACTTGAAGAGAGTTTTTTGTGGAAGAATGGGACAAAATCACACCTGAGCAATGCATGCGCCTAGTTTCTTCATACAGGAGGCGTCTTGAAGCTGTCATTACCAAAAAAGGCTTTTCTACCAAGCATTAAATCATTTTCAGTTTGTGTGTTCAATACTTCTTGCCTGAGTCATTCCACTTTATTTCACATAACCTAATTTATGGACTAATTTGTTTGGATTTCTTTTTATTTGTGGATTACTTGGGTTGTTACTGACATCTGGTGAAAAATTCATTTCAATAGCCCCATAAGAAATATTTTTACTGCCAAAATGTTGACAGGTTCATTACTTTTTTCCCCGCTGTAAGTGTGGAAACTGTGGGAGATGATCAGAATTTCGTAAGACTTTACTTATGACTTATTTGACATGACCAATGACTTGACTTACTTGACTCAAAAGAGGGACTTGACTTGACTTTCTTCTCATTACAATAACTTGGAATTTGCTTGAGACTTGAGACTTGGACATGTAACTTGTTCCCGCCACTGGCCATCATGTCCTGCCATGAGCAGCATCAAGACACCATCTACAACCAGATGGTCAAGATGATTAATTTGCCATCCATCTGTCAGACATTGACCCAAGATAGAGACTGCATGAAAATCAAATTTTAAATCAACACTTTTCATCTCTAAGCTAGAATGAAATTATTTTGTCTACCCCCTGCGTCTTTCTCTTTCTATGTATACCCAATTGTACTTTCATACTTATATACTTTGATTGGTAAATTCCTCTGTTCTTCCCCTTCCTTATCAGAGCTTTGTGTGCGTATGTGTGTGATCTGATGAATTGATATGATTTCCCACCCCTTGTACTCACTGTGCTCTGCTCAGTTAGCTACCCACTGTACACCCCCCCACCCCCACCCCCCGTGCCTGCCATCTGCCACTTTTACCTTACTGCATCCCACCATGACAATTTTTTTGGATTGTCATCTCTAGCCCAGTGATGTTACTGTACCAGTTGTTGTGCTGAAGTTTTCACAGCCTCAGTCCTCCCGTTGTTCATATTTTGCCTTGATGCATGGATGTCTTTTTGTTGTATTTGTCATTGCTTTTGAACTTCACTCTCCATTTGTACTTCACTCAGCATTTGCCCTAAAATTGAATTTGCCTTCATTTAAATTAATCCACAGAGTTTTTGGTAGATTGTCCTTATGGTCAACCAAACCTTTGTGATGAGATTCATCATTTGTGCTATGCCAGTAGATTGTTGGCTCTGGTCCTCAATCCTAACACCTTAGTATACCCAAGCTGGGTCCCATTTCAGGTGTGCAGTCCTTCAGAGATAACATTTCAAGATAGACTATGTTCAGATTGGTCTCTCCAATACCAAAGGCTCTGCTAAATGTAATTAAGAAATGAAGGCTTGTTTTGCTTGAATTTGGAGGAGATGACCACTCACCTGTCACTTCTTTTTGCTACATTGGGTCAGTCTTCATCAACTTGCAAATCAGAAAATCATGTAACACCATTTTGTTGTTTTGATGGCTATTACTAGTAAATGCTCACAAAAAATGGACCAATTGCAATTTGCACCTGCAAATAATGGAAGTCAAGCATATATCATTGACTGTTCCTTGTAGTTTGGACATGCCTAATTTGTCACTGCCTTCCAAAAAAAAATCCACAGGCTTCAATAATCATTCATATGAGAGTGACCACTTTAATGGTTGCAGTTTGATGAAGTTGATCAGCCAACTAAAACTATATGAATGAACTTGTAATTGTGGTCATGGTGAAAAGAAACCAATGTTGACTGTTAGTAGCAGACTGGATGTGAACTGCAGTCATTGGTCTCAAAGGGAGATGCTCAGCTATCAACCACAACCTCCTAGCTCTGAGGGTTTTGTGGTGTTTTATCTATAAAAGACTACTTCTGCGTCTGAGAGTTAACAATCGTTATCTGCAACACCACACCAGGTCACTTCTCAGGAAAATCTAAGCAGGAAAACCAATGTCATTTGTCAGACTTTATTATACTAAGATGATTAATTATATGTTTAATCATTCTATTCATACTACATATATAAGTATCGCCATGGAGTGTAAGCAGAATTGTAACAGGGTGCATCAGAGCCAACAACCCACTGAAAATGCGTAGACGTTTTGTATCACTTTGCAACATTGACCAATAGGAAAATGTACCAGATATTTGATGTATCCCTCTAACATCCAGAATCAAATGTTTGTGATTTTTTTCAGCCTGTCAACATGGCTTCAATGCTGCAATTCTCCATTAAGCTCAGCATGCTGTGACTCCTGTGACCCTGGCCCTAAAAGGCTCCTGTTGTGCATGTCAAAGACCTAACATGTTTTCTGTACAGGTTGTGCTTTAGCCTGTACCTGACCTTGAAGATCTGTGTGTGTGGTTGATGTTGAGTCTTCATGTTGTGGTGATTAGTTTGTTGGCTTAGCCATATGGAGGGGTGTTGATTTTCACAGTCCAAATTGTTACTAATAATCTCCCCCTTCACTGTCCAGCATATCATTGGGACACATCAGACTGGATGCCGAGCACCAGGCTGTCAGACATTGAAGAGGTGGCAGGTTATGAAGCAGGTCCTGGGAGCGATGTAGCAGGCTCAGTCCCCCATCTTGGAGGAAGCACCCGTGCACTGGAGTCAGACTACTACCTGGGAGGCTATGACATCGACAGCGACTATGCCCCTCCCCACGAAGAAGAGTTCCTGAGTCAAGACCAACTGCCACCTCCACTGCCCACCAGTGAGGACTTTCCTGAGCCCTATACACCGATTCCCTCCAACTTGCCAGTCTCTAAGGAGAGCACCCTCAGCTCTGGCAGCACTGGGGATCAGCATGCCAGGCCACATTTCCACCCAAGCCAATACCTGCCCCCACACCAGCTGCCCCTCGGGGACTTCAGTACTGCTATGAGTGGGGTAACCCCAGGAAATGGGGACACTGATGACTCTCTGTCGCTAAATATGCGACTGTCTGTTGGTGCATCTTCAGCCTCTGACATGTCAGCCCCTTGTGGGCTCGATGACTCTGAACATAGCAGTGACTTTGACAGCATGGACGAGCTTCGTCGAGGGGTGACCATCATCACTGACTCACAGCAACAGACTGAGGTGTGACTGATTGATCAGTAGATCAGTACAGGGATGCTATGGAATGAAAACGGGCAGGAGGAGAATAACAGTAATGCAGATGACAGGAGATGCATAAGGGGATGTTATCACAAGGGAAGAAATACTGTCAGCAATAGGTATTGCGACAACCATAGACTATAACAGTGTCCTCAAAAACACAAATTTAAAACCCCATTTGTTCTAAGTACTATCCTTCCATGCGACAATGTCCAGAAATGGGAGGGTTAAGTTAATGAGTTAGTTCAGCTATGCTGAACAATTAGAAGTGGCCTTCCGGTTCCAAAAGGGAGTCATTTGTAATGTGAAAAGATTGGGTTAGAGAATGTGAATGAGAAAGACTAATTCAAAAGAAATTGAAATTTACAGGTGTGGTAAAGAAAATATGACAAAAGAGAAGGGACAATCATGTCAGTGAAAAGGTTGTTTGGTTCCCTGCTCCTTCACAAAAGCCCATCAGGCTACTTCTGTCGAAAAAAATAAATTCACATTTTCCTTTTTCCTCCTTGATTTGTAAACTCTGTAGTGCTCTGAGCTTGTAAAGATTTTGTAAAATAGTACGACCTTACTGATGGATAAGTATGAAACAGTGTTGTGGCCACATTAAAAAAAGCTCTTTTTTTTGTCTTAATGTGGAATGTGCTTTCCCCCCCTGCCCCCCCTCAAAATGAAGTCCCCCGATCAAACCATAACATTTCAGTCATCCTCTCTCATTTGCCCAAAGTGTTGAATGTGTCACTGATCTTCAAGCCTCACTTTTTGTATAAAGTTTGGTGTGGAGGCCGAGAGATGTTGTAGTTGCTAATGTATTAAAGGCCTATTATCACAAGATCACAAATTTATTATTGTATTTACTGATAAGACACAGTATTTACATTTACACACACACACACACACACACACACACAGACACACAGTTGAATGTGTGTCTGTGTACTTACATATACACTATTAGGAGAGCTAATGAATAAGCCAGTTACTGTTAAGCATGAATGTAGCAGCTGATAACAGTGACTACTAAAGCAAGTGTGACTTAAGTGCTCATCCTGAATTAATGCTATGCTCCATTTTGCTGGACTTTACGTTGGAATGGAGCATTTTTTAGTGTTATATTTTTACTGAAGTAAAGGATATGAATATTTGATCCACAAATGGATAATAATTTGTTATCTTGTAAAAAGGAATAATTAAGACATGTTTATGAGGAATAGTTTATCTTCAGGTAAAAAGATAGTAGGGTTCAGACAGATCTCCTAAAAATGTGTATTAGCAACCACATCCACTCTTGGCATCAGTCATTTTGTTTTGTGGAATTGTATTAGTGATTTGGTGTTGGCTTTCCATGATGTTGATGACTTTTTGTGTCATGTTCAGAAATATTACAGGCCTTGCTGGCAGTATGTCATTGCAATTGGTCAATCAAAGTCAAAAGTCATTTTAAAGGACAGAATGCTGGGACGCCCTGGTGGTACACCTGGTAGAGTGTGAGCCCCAAGTATCAAGGCTGCATCCTTAAGGTAGCGGACCCGGCTCAATTCCAACCTCTGGCTTCCCTGCTGCATGTCGTCCTCTCCCTCCACCCTGTCATTCTCCCCTCTGTAAATAAAGGTGGAACCCAAAAAACAAAAATTAAAATCTGCGTGAGAAATCATTGGCGAAAAGAACTGCATTTGATGATGTCCACATCTGGTTTTCCCTCACAGCATTGTTCTCAAAACACATTTTTAGCATTGCATTCCAGTTTTTTCTGTTACTTTGGACAGAAGTCAAACCCTTATCCAGGTCACTAATGGTTTAATTTCCATCTGGCCACCAGGACAGGTAGCACATCCAACTGCTTCCTATTGTCATTGTATTATAAGGTACTATAATCTGCCTGATCTACTCAGGCATACAGCTCCTTTTTTTCTTTATAAAAGGTGTATGTTTGTGTTTAAATCTCTGTACAGTGTACATAGCTAGGTTGTTAAAATGCAGATTTTGTAGATATGGAACTGCCTTTGTTTTTTTCTTTTCTTTTTTTTCTTTTTTTTTTGACTGTTTGATGTTAACAATGATTGGATAAGAGATTGGGATATCAATTATTTTTGCATAATTCCTCCTCTGCCACTGACTGAATGAATGCTATTTCAATATTGTAGATGAATTTTGCACAGTGTCAAATTCAGACATTAGAAATGTACAATTTTTTTGTTGCTGTTTTTTTTTGTTAAAAGATGTGTATGGTTATGGAGCAATGTTTTTGTACATTTATTTCATCTGAAATGTTTGATGAATTCCCATTGTTCAAGGACATTGGGCAAAGTCATCAATATGTCCCTTATCTACAGACATTGAGTGTACAAAGTAAATGAGTTAGCTTTTGTTAGCTTTTTTTTATTTCAGTGCAGAAAATAAAAAGGTTCTTGCGCATTATGAGACCTGTCCTCAGTTCTGAGATGAATCCACCCTGACAGATCATCACAGCATGTCATGTTAAATACCCTTTGATAATACTTTGCATTGTGCTGTGTCACACATCTGACATGCTGTTGTACTTAGTATAACTCACAGCTTATCCTTCACCCACTCCTGTCAGGATTTCCCAAATATCAATCAAGTAAATGTTTCCTTGTGCCCTCACTTGAAATGTCAAGCTGCAGAACTGCATAGAGAAGAGATTTGATATTTTACATAAATTTTGTTCATTGTGACAATGAACTGTTGGACAATGAACACGCGATTCAAAATGCAAAAGCCCTCACAGTTGAGTTGCTGCAGACTCACAGATGGTAGGTACATCTGTAAAATGATTTGACAAAGTGAAATGAACTTAACATTTTTCATTTAACTCACAGTGATCAGTGATGATAATGTTTTACAGTCAATTTATCAATCCACCACTTTGGTCCAGATTGTAAGATAAGATAAGATAAGATAAGATAATTGTAAACTACACACATAACAGGTGAGAAGAGATGTGACAAGGGGTTGAATGGACAAAGTTGACAGCAACATAAAAACAACAAAAAAAGTGAAGATTTAAACTGAATTGAAACTGATGTGAAGGTGCTGTAGTTCTTATGAGACGGGATGTGTGTATAAGAGAGGGTGCAAGGCAGCCTCAGATATCTCCAAGTCAAGAGTCAATTTAAAGTAATAGCTACAAGCAACACAACTAACACTTGTTATAATGGGGTTAGCAGTTTCACAAAAGACAGGTTAACATAAATAACTTACCCTGCCAAGCAATTGCAATGAACTCCAATGACTTCTCTGTCTTGTTTCATGACAATCCATGTCTTTAATGGCCTTTCGCTGGACCTTTGTGTGTGATTAACCTAGCAAACAACCATAATATAAATGCCAACACTCAGCACCAGGACACTGAATGTTTGTTACTAGTTTAATGAACAGGAAAATAAAAGCTACTCACCCTCGCAAAAACTAAATCCGAGTCATCCTGGGACACCTTGGTAACAAGGTCGTGGATCCAACCACTCACAAAAAAGTTGTACTTTTGTATGCTTTCATTTGATTTCTAGAGTAGAAGAACAAAGAGCTTAATATACAATGAATCTGTTAATGAAAATTATACAGTTATTCAGAGACATTCCCATGGCTGTTGTCTATGTGCACTGATTTCAGGGATTTTTTCAAACATGTACAGTACAGAGTCAGGTTGAGTGAGAACCGCCGCTAAGTTGATAGAAGTAAGATTTTAGTGTGCTAGTGTAAATGAAATTACATTGAAAGGTATGAGCAGAAAATCAGGACATTTGTGGGACGTGACCCTTATGTTATGGAGAGTAGCAATTTTTCAACTGAACCGAAAGATCTGCCTTGTGATGCAGTAGATATAACCAACTACCTGGTCATGTGCAGTACCAGTCAAAAGTTTGGACACACCTTCTGATTCAATTTCTTTATTTTACTTTTTTTTCTTCATTGTAGATAAATACTGAAGACATATATCCTCTTGTAGTTTTCTCTTCTGGCACTCAAGCTGAATTTAATGTGTAATTGGCATCATTTGACTGCAATCAACCTATTCCAGAAGGGGAAGAAATAGGAAGAGGAGTAATCTTTAGTAAAAGAGAAAAAAAATGATACAAAGAAAGATCCCCTCTTGCCTAAAAGAGAGAGTACAAAACGACTGTTGGAGAACAAGCTGTTTGTAAAAGCAGAGAAATGTGAATTTCATGCTTGATCTGTGTCCTTTTTGAGCAAGTGGACCCTGTCAAGGCCTCAGCAGTAACCAAGCACCCAGCATCCACTGACCTGAGGCAACTACAAGGTTTATTTGGGTTTGACAGTTTTTTACAGACATTCACAACTACAGCTGTCTGGCAGCATCCCTCACTGCTCTCACCTCCACTTTGTCCCCATTCCATTGGACCCTTTAAGCAGAGTCAGCATTTCTGAAGCTCAAGAGCACTTCAACTTCGTGGCAGTTCTAACTCAACCTGACTCAAGCTCCCCCTCATTGTAGAGGTGGATGCTTCTTATACAAAAAAAAGTGCGGTGCTTTCACAACATTCTCCCTCAGATCAAAAACTGCACTCCAATATACTACATCTATGTGCATTCTTTTCTCAAAAACTGTCATCTGTACACTGTACAACAGCATTATGACATTAGTATTAACTCCTGGCTGTTAAGTTGGCTACTTAGGCATGCCACCACTGGGTGGAAGGTGCTGCGCCTTTATTCATTGTGGGGACAGATCACAACAACCTCTCCCACATCGACACCACCAACTATCTAAACCAGGTGGGCCTTGTTTTTTTTGACTGATTGAATTTTACATTTACCTGTTGTCCAGGTCCTAGGAACATCAAGCCCGACACCCTTGCGATGTTTGTGAAGAACACATGGTGTAACCCAGGGCACATCAGAGCAGTGCTGCACCAGAGACTTTGAGCTGTTAGCCATTAGCTTTCAGCCATATTATCTTCCAAGGGAGTTCTTGCATGTCATCGCGATAACTGTACATCCCCCTGTTGGCTAATGCAGCAGCAGCATGGGAGCTCCTGCACTCTGTGGTTTCACAGCTGAGGACATCACACCACCAGGAGCTCCTCCTGATCTCTGCTGACTTCAATCACATTTCCCTGTCCTCCACTCTCCCCACCTTCACCCAATATGTTAAATGCCACACCAGAGACATCAGGTTCCACATAGGCTGAAGCCCAGTTACCAGGTGGACTCCTCATTAAACCTTCTGTCCTCCTCTGGCTACAGTCATTGGTGCAGGCCTGTTTGGTGCTCTCACAGCCTTGGAGGGAGAGCCTGCTAAAGCAGAGGTCTCCGGGGAATACTGAGTATAGGAAAGGAATTCCCTTTCTCGCTGGTAGCCATTTTTGGATTGGATGATGTAGGGCGAAGGTGGTAAAGGAGGCAACTCACTCACGCTCTGTGGCATCTCTTCATCAGAACCCCAGACATTCAGGTTGGAAAGAGCATATGGCAAGAGCAGGTCATCCTGCACATCTTCAACACGAGTCTCAGTTTGAAGAGAGTTCTAGCTCTTTGGAAAACTTCCTGTGTGGTTTCAGTCCCAAGGGAACCCAGCCACTTCAGGCCGGTAGTCTTAACTTCCCACCTGATGAAGACCTTGGAGAGGATCATGCGGAACCATCTCCATCACCAGCAGCGAGCTGGACCCCCTACAGTTTGAATATGGACCAGGCATTGGTGCAGAGGATGCCGTCATCTACCTGCTCCATCGATCTCTTTCTCATCTGGAGAATAGTGGAAGCAGGGTCACGTTTTTTGACTTCTCCAGTGCTTTCAACACAATCCAACCATCACTGCTCTGGGGGAAGGTAGAAGGAGCTGGAGTAGACTGCCGCCTGACTGCATGGACCATCAACTACCTCACCAAGAGACCACAGTGTGTGAGGCTTCACGACTGTGTGGTAGTTTGCAACATGGGGGCTCCGCAGGGGACAGTGCTCTCTCCTTTCTTTTTCACCCTCTACACATCAGACTTCAGACACAACACTAACAGTTGTCACATCCAGAAGTTATCCGATGATACAGCCATCATTGGACATGTAACATAGTGGAACGAACTGGAATAGAGGGAAGTCATAACCAACTTTGTAGACTGATGTGGACTGAACCATCTACACATAAATGCAAGCAGGACAAAGAAGATGATGAATGATTTCCAAAGGAAGGTACCACAGACATCTGGCCCTTGGACATTGAGATAGTGGGGGATTACAAATACCTGGGTGTTCAACTCAACAACAAACTGGACTGGACTAACAGCACAGATGTCCTGTACGAAAATCTGAGGCTAAATGCCTCTCCCGCCTCTTTCTCTGTACCTGATATCCCTATTAAGATGGTGCTCTCGAATGTGAGATCTCTCTCAAATAGGATATTTCTTTCAAATGATTTTATCTCCATTGCGCAGTTAGACTTCTTGCTTTTAACTAAGACCTGGTTGAAACATGGTAATCAGGCCCAGATAATGAGACTATGTCCTCCCTCTCTATGAATTTTTTTCCTCCTAGAATTGCTGGCTGTGGTAGACATTTTGCTGCCATTTTTAAAATCCGCTTTGGATGTTGACCAATTCCTTTAAATATTTATATTCATTTTAGACCTTTATGTTGAAAATTTGTTGTTCAGAGCCAATCCTATGTGTAGTTGTTTACCACCCACCTTATCCAAATCCTGAATTTTCTGTTTTTATATCCAACTCGTAAACATCACACCTTCCATTTAGTTTTTACTCTCTGCCTATATGTCATCTCTCTTATCCATGCGGATGCTGTAAAGTCTGATCAACCCGTTAACCCATGTGACCCATTCTTCCTGCCCTATCAACGCCTGACCCATCAAAAGATTTTCTAATCCTTATGCAGCTACACCCTGTATCTGCTCCTTAGAATCTCCTCTTTCTCACCACCAGAGTGCTGAGGAAATTGTATTATTATTTAATCCTCCTGTGCTAATATTCTTCATACTGTTGCTCCCCTTAAGACGAGATAAACTAAACGTAAACCTCAACCCAAGCTTGAGACAGTACCAGCACTCTTAAACAGAGCTTCAGGAAGGCTGAAAGAAAATGAAAAAGAGATATGCCACAAATCTCCTATGATATATTTCTAAACCACCTCATTCAATACCAGGACACTGTGAAAGCTGCAAGGGTGAAATACTTTGACTTAATGTCAACTGACTAGACCCTATGACTACATTCTGACACTTGTTAAAAATGAACTGCTTGATATCATTAGCCCCAGCATTATAAATTGTTGCCTTTCCACAGGTTGTTTTCTTTCTTGTTTAAACATGCAGTGGTTCAGCTGCTTACACACACACACACACACACACACACACACACATATATATATATATATATATATTTTATTTGTAGTGATTGTCACTAGCAGCATATGATAGGTACTGTGTTGCTTTAATAGTCCGTAGCATGGCATTTGATACAGTCCATCATAAGCTGCTTATCACCGGACTTGAGCATTGGGTTTGGATCCAAGAAACAGTCATGGCTGGAAAATCAAAGTTTTTCTGTCAGTGAGGAGAATGCTACTCCCTCCTTGGCCCTTTTTACCTGTGGGGTTCCTCGGGGCTGTTTTCTTGTGCTCCACTACTCTCTGTGTATGCTCTACTCACTGTGTATGTATGCTTACCCTAACCTCTCATTAAGAAGCATGGCATCTCTTTCCATTGTTATGCAGTTGAAACTCAGCTATATCTCTCTCTAAAATACTATAGCCCTCACAAATTTCAGTCTCTATTTGACTAAACACAATGAATAATATGGTAGCTGAAGTTATTTTCTGTTACCAGGCACTTTCAGAGATGTTAGTGTGATGGGGTGGCCACATGCATGGCGTGGTGCTTTGCTCAAGGGCACATTGGCAGTGCTCAGGAGGTGAAAAAATACCTGTTCTAGTACTCGTACTCATCTCGTCTAGTACTCGTCAGCAGATTCCTTGGTCACTGCTGGACTTAAACTGGTCATCATCATCCAGTTCCCAAGCCAAGTCCCCGAAGAGTGACCTACCGCTGCCCCACTGAGCTACTGCCTCTCCAAATTGTCAATTGCAATATTCACACAGTTAAACTCAACCTGAAACATCTGAACCATAAACGCATTTTGCAGAATGCAATGCAGAAAGTTGTAAATATGTAAAGGATAAACAATGGGACGATGTCCATGAAAAGCTTGTGTCTGATTGGCTGTTCCTCTCTCAGCAGTATGTAATCTTGCAGATTCTGAAAGTGTAGATTCTAAGCTTTCCAATGATGTCTAACACATGGAAATCTGAAAATATTTCAAGAAGGTGTGGCCATTTGAATGTAGACACTTCTCAAACTAGTTTAGTGAGAAATCCAGCCTGAAAGATTCTCACCTACCGGGGAGCCAGGTAACACAGTGCTGCTCATTGCATCTCATTTAGATAAGTCCAACCCCCTACTGGTCTAGCTATCAGTGACATCTGGTATCTGTTAGCCCGCAGGACAGAAACTATTGTAGTTTGAACAATGGTTGTCAAATGGAAATGGAAATTCTTCTGTTATAAAAAGTCCCTGAATAAAAATGAAAAACAAGAAAGGTAATATACTTAAGAATTAGAAGGAGCAAATGTAGATACTTATTTCTAATGTTAAATAAAATAAAATAAATTCTGTCACTCTGTGGTGCAGTGGGATGGATCAGTCTGTGTTAGATTATGTCAGTCAGAGTGTTTTTGCCAAATCTGAAAAAGGAAACAAACAAACAAACAAAGAAAACCCTTGTTTCAGATCATGGGTCATGCTAACAGGCACATTAGCATCACAGTCAATACTTTATTCATGCACCCAAAGGTGTGTTATTCACACGTGGATGTGTTATTCACACATTATTCAAGCAGGTTCATCAGGTTGGTGTGTTATTCAAATTAATAGCAGATGCTCACATTACCCTATCTAAACCTCCCATTACAGCTTATAATATGATCATCTGATCTCACATGAGTTTCGATGTGCATATCATTTGCATTTTAAAACAACAATACTGAGCTAGCTAAAAACAATGTAAGGTATAGCCATAGCATCTTGCATGAAAAAACAGTTTGTAATCTCTGTATGTGACTTTGAATGAACACTAACGTAACGTTCAACAGTGTATTAATCAACCAGTGAGCAATATACAGGCATATGTGTGTGGCAATAGTATTCAGTGCAATCCCTCAAAGTGACATTCCATTCCGGTTTTCCCCACAGTGCGTTCAACCCAGTGTTCTCCTTATCAACAAAAAGTACATTCAAAAATCCGCTCCATCTTCCCAACGAAAATCAAAACAGGAAATCAAAATGTTGCATACCAGGATAGCGTCTCTTAGCGCAGTACAACGAGTGAATAAGGCGAATATGTACAGTACTGACAATACTCGTCAGTCAGTCAGAGACGGTCAAGATTGGCGTCAGTTGGACCGCGTCGTTCTTCACTCCACAGACGCCGGCCACTCCGGGAAACTCTACGGAAGTATTTGATCCTCCTTGAGTCCGGCTGCTGACGTTCCTGACAAAGGAGATCCTTCTGCTACCGACGGACTTCAAGTCGCGGGTTTTATTTCACTATCGGTAATTTGCTGCAGTAAGGTGGCGTGCTCTCGCTCCACTCTCCCACTGGCGTCTCTCTGCTCTGCTCATATGTTTTTTCTATCAGCCTGGCAGTTTTGAAAAAGACCATGTGGAGAAAGGGGATTGGATTATTATGCGGCTGTATGAGTAGCCACATGGTTCCCTTTCGGGTGGCACGGTGGCACAGTGGCAACACTGTCGCCTCACAGCGGGTTCGAATCTCGCTGCGGGCACTGGGTGTGTCCTCCACCATGCTTCGGTGCCTGCTGCTCGAGGAGGGCCTTTCTGTGTGGAGTTTGCATGTTCTCCCCGTGTTCACCTGGGGTATCCTCCGTAAAAATATACCCCCACTAAAAACATGCAAGAAGATCACCACCTGACCAATGGTGACAGAAGAATGGGTCCCCGGGCGCCGGTCTGGCTGCCCACCGCTCCTGGTCTGCCACGGAGGAAGGACGACCAGGATGGGTCAAAAGCGGAAGACAAATTTCACCTCCGTGTGCTGTGCGCGTGTGTGTGACAATAAAGGGGAATGTCTCCCCCTGATTCTTCTTCTTCTTCTTTAACGTGTAGCTGATTGGCCGAAAAAAGAACAGAAGCGTGTGAATTGCCAAAGAAAGCCAGCATGCTAATTAAATCGCCACACCCCCAACTAGGACCAAGAACGTTCCAAATTTAAATACAAAGCTTTTGGTTTTAAGGCCCCAATACTGTTATTTGAAACATGGAGTGGCTTCATGATTTCAACTTACATATTCTGCAAAAAAAACAAAAATCACTAATTAAAAAAAAAAAAAAAAAAAAAAAAATCATTTTTCGTTGTTTACAGAACTTGTGCCGGGCCAACTTGCTGCTGGTTTTCTCGTGGTGGGTCACAAATGTATTGAAGAATATGTTCAGGTCATTTTTGGTCCCCTGCAGCTTGGGAGTCAGGTGCCTTGTGGCCAGAGATGGTTTTTAGGCCTCTCCAGACTGCACTGACATTTTTTGCTGCAGCTGATCCTCCATCTTCCTCCTGTAGGTGTTTTTCCCCTCTCTGATCTTCTTTCTCCGCTTCTTCTGCACAGCCTTCAGCTCATCCATATTTCCTGACTTAAAGACCCTCTTCTTCTCCTTAAGGACAGCCTTTGTTGTTGGAAAAACACCGTACAGTCATGGTGGGTACGGTGTTTTCCACACAGAAGTTAATATAGTCAGTTATGCAGTGTGTGAGACTATCGATGTCCTCTCCGTGAGAATCACAAAATTCCTCCCACACAGTTGTCTCGAAACAGTCCTTCAGAGCCTGTCAGCCTTGTTGGACCATCTCTTCACTGTGCGGGACACAGCTGGTTGTCTGTGCATGAGAGGTTTGTACACAGGCAGGAGATGAACCAGGTTGTGGTCAGATCTTCCCAGGGGAGGGAGGGGTGATGAAGTGTATGCCTCCTTGGTGTTGGCATAACACAAATCCAGTATCTTATTGTCTCTAGTGCAACATGTAACGTACTGGGTGAAAGTGGGCAGAGTGGAGGATGAAGAGGCATAATTAAAGTCCGCAGAAATAAGAAGAAGGGCCTCTGTCTGCAGCCTGCTTGTGATAGTGGAGAACATCACAGGCTGCATCAGCATTAGCAGAGGGGGGAATAAACGCAACTATCGCAATAACATGCGAGAATTCCCGCGGCAGGTAATATGGCCTCATGCTAACGGCTAACAGTTCATTGTCCTTGCAGCAGAGTTGTTCTTTAATAGTGGTGTGGACAGAGTTACACCACCTGTAATTCACAAACACTACCAGCCCTCCTCCTTTCCTCTTACCACTCCTCCTTGTCCTGTCTGCCCGCAGTAGCTTAAAGCTGTCCAGCGCTGCATCCGTGTCTGGAGTCAGTGCAGTCAGCCATGTTTCTGAAAACATCATGATGCTGCATGTCCGGTAGTCCCTCTGGTGCCGGGTCAGCGCCGCTAACTCTTCCATCTTATTGGGAAGAGATCTCACATTCCCCATGATGATGGACAGGAGGGCGGGTCTGTATCTCCTCCTTCTGGTGCGGCCATCAGCTCTGGCACGGCTCCCCCGTCTCCTCCTCTTCAGCTCCTGTGGAACATCGGGTCTCTCGTGGGGCAGCAC
The DNA here is from genome assembly GCF_051107435.1 of Chaetodon auriga. NCBI lineage: Eukaryota > Metazoa > Chordata > Actinopteri > Chaetodontiformes > Chaetodontidae > Chaetodon > Chaetodon auriga. The sequence continues at coordinate 27,434,260 of NC_135080.1, read as the reverse complement.
TGCGGTGCTACAGAGCGCCAACAGCTGATCCCTACTGTAAACAATAGGGCCATGGCTGCATACGGGGTCCCCAGACATGGTTGAAAACAGTGAAAAAAACAAGAGAAAGACCAGAGCAAACACAGCAACTTTGGTCTCCATAGTGCACCGATCAGTAAAGAGCACAAACACTTGAGAATATATTAAAAAATAATAAAAAAGACAAAACTAAAACGGATAAAAAGCTCAGAGTGAGTGGGAGCTGCTGTAACAAGCTGCCACTAGTGTGGCGCCATCTTGAGTGCCATAAAGGTCCCATATTGTGAAAAATTCACCTTTTCTGGGATTTGCGGTGTTATTTTGGGTCTCGGTTCTGCCGCACGCATGTACGCAAGTGTGAAATTAGACCATCCATTCTTTTTTGAGTGAAATACGGATCTCTGAAAGCACCATACCTGCAGCTTCCAAATGAGCCGATTGAATTCGGCGCCTACTCTTACGTAAGAAGTGGGCCATTTGCATATTCCCCTCCTCATCTCCCCGGTGTCTCTCCACCCACCAGGTACAGCGCTGCCTTCTCACAGATCCACCATATCATTATCGAAAGCACTGTGTTAGGAATCAATATGGAGGCGCCACACGCAGTGTTCTGTTGTTGGTGGTAAAGACGAGCACAAATTGCTCCATCGACTCCCAGCTGCAGAGGACAGAAGAGCAGCGTGGATTGAATTCATTTTAGAAGGCAAGGTCCCCACTACAGTTGGCAAAAACCTGTTGGTGTGTGCTAACCACTTCAAGACTGACTGTTTCTCCAACCTCGGTCAGTATGAGGCAGGATTAGCTGGGAGGCTTTTTCTAAAGGAGGGCTCACTTCCAACCTTCTGTGGAATACCTGCAGACGATGGACATGTAAGTATACAAATAATTAGCTGTGTGTTTCTTTTGTAGATTAGCGTGAATTCTTGTGTGTTGTAGTGTGTGTTTTGCCATTGAGAATGATGTAAGGCTAACCGCTAGACTGGACTACAACTTCAGCTGTTAAAGGTTAGCTAGCTGCTACCTGCTACTTTTGGTACATAACACCATGTTTCTGAGCTTGCAAATTATTTAATGCATGTTTGAGGGAGATGCCAACATTTACAAATCTTTAGCTGTGTTCATTTTGCAGTTTTACACAAACTAACCAAGAAGTGTTTTGCAGTGCATCCGGCATAAAAATGTTTTCCAGCTTTTCTGCGACATAAACACGATGATGCTGACCGAAGAGTTCAAACTTGGACTCATCCGTCCAGAGTACCTTCTTCCAGTCATCAACAGTCCAGTGTTTGTGCTCCCTGGCAAATCTGAGGCTTTTCTGGATGTTTGTAGGCCTCAATAATGGTTTCTTACCAGCTATTCTTCCCTTTAAGCTTTGTTCCGTCAGTTGTCTGCTTATGGTCATTCTGGAGACTTTCTCAGACTCTGATCTAGAAGCATTCATCTCTGCCTGAAGATCAGCAGTGGTCTTCCTTCTGTCTCTAGTACATAAAATCTTGAGGTGTCTGACATCTGCTTCAGTTAACTTTCGTTTTCCTGCCTCCTCCTTGGCGCATTTTGTAAGTACCAATCTCTGCAATTGACTCCAAAGCATTCTTGACCACACAGTGAGAACACTTTATGTCTTTCCCTATTTGTCTCAGAGACCATCCAGCATCATGAAGTACTTTAATGCGGACTCTTTCATTTTCAGTGAGCTCTCAAGGTTTTACCATTTTGAACAGGAATGAGGAATTTCAAACTGAATTCACCTTTTTATACCCAAATTTGAGCTGGCTCACTGGGCTTCAGTCAGAAATTAATCAAGCATAGCATTCAACCACTAAAACTTTTTTTTTTTTTTTTTTAGGAATGCAAATAAATAACTGTAATTTCACATATTAATCAAGAAATAATAATGTGCTTTACTTTTTTTTTCATTTTTTTTGTAAATCAGTAAATTTGAAAATTCAACAATTTAACATTCAACAATAATAATTATATTTTAGCATTAAAAATATCATTTCGGTTAAAGAGCTTCTACATACTGGTGTATTAACCATTACAGAAACATAAAAAATGATTTTGGTAATTACCAATGGTGTTCATTTAGGGCAGCTGTGGCATAAACCTTACTTTGGGTGGTGGTCTAATAAATTTGTTAAGCACTGTATATTGTACATGACACAAAGTACTGTAACTCAATACTTTCAACACAATAAATAAACCAAAAAAATACAAACTTAAATACCTGAGAAACTCCAAAATTCAATGTGCAAAATGTCACTAAATTAACAGTTGTTGAATAATCTAATAAATGATATTAGTGATTCACTTTTGTGTGTGTGTGTGTGTGTGTGTGTGTGTGTGTGTGTGTGTGTGTCTGTGTCTGTGTCTGTGTATTGCACAGGGTATATTGGTGATTTGATGTACATGATCATGGAGAAGGTCTTTCTCGACTGATCACCGTACAGAGCTGAGATTCTGAAGATAAACATCCTGCCGGACGGGTCTTCACAATGTGAGCATCCAGACAAGGAGGAGGTCATCGCCAGCTACATGTCAAGATTCAATTGAAGCCTCTGTATCTTCCCTGGGAAACTCTCGATGTATCCAAAGTACAACACATGATGGGATGACTATACATATCTTCTGCTCAAGGAAGCCACAGCAACAGGTCACAAAACTCCTATAAACTAAATGCCTGTAACAACTGAGAAAATTGAATATTTTGTTAGTCAACAGGTTCTATAATGTCAACATCTGTATTCACATTTTTCTCGTTTGGATTCAGTGAATCCTTCGCTTGTACTGTATTTCCATCTACAAATATTAATGACTGTGCTCAATTAATTTTTATTGAATATCTGTAAAATGTTTTATGAGAATAAATGTGTAATATACAGTATTTGCTAAGGAAAACTTGGCTATATGTTCAAGAAAAAATATGTTCTGAATTTGTGGCATCGGCTGACTATATTAATTTATTATGGTGTAGGTTATTATAGATAAAACTCACTGCTCTAGCCTCTGTAGGTGTAAAGGATCGTAGTCAGCCCTGTAAGTGTTGTATGTGCTCTGCAGCCATCATGGTCAATCATGAATGGTGGCCTTTCATCCAGCTGCTGCAGCCATCTTGTAACCTATTATGCATAACATAAGGTGAGTATCTGCAGTGGCATGTTATCTGCAATCATACACTGTGATCATAAATGAAGGTAAATATAATGTGACCTGTGGCACCTCCTGGCAGCATATGTTCTCAGGCTCTAACTGCATTGTTGCACAATTTCCACATGTGCACTGAAGAAACCTTGCATACCAGCATTTTCAACCAATAATAGCACCCACGTTTTGGATTTGAATGTGCATGCTCTAGCTAGCTACTTTTTCTCAGCCTGGGGTGGTCAGCAGTGTCCTCTGTGTGTGCCCATTCATGTGTAAATGAGAAGGAGCGCTGATACTAACATCGCAGTTAGACAGTCAATGTCTCAGCAACCTAGTGGTCAAATTTGATGATCGACACCTCTATCGACCAGTCAAAAGAATCAAGGGACCCAAGTTCACCATAGAAACACCAATGACGACCCAGAAGTAGGTAACCCATCTATCTATCTATCTATCCCCAGATACAGTGTACTGCATGAAGATCCCTCCCTCCCACTCTAGAAAGGCCCTCCTGTTTATGTAAACAACCAGGACCTTCAGACTCGTTGCTTTCATATGATACCAGGTTTGTGTAGTTTGCGTGACGTGGTGAAATCAGCAGACGCACTAAAGTGGACATACACTATTTTTGTGTTTTTGTTACATGCCCATATAATTTCTTGGGGTATGAATTATGTTTCGTTTGGGTGGCAATGCTTGGTAGAGGCTTTTAGCTGAGTTTCTCCCCATCATTCTGGTATGCTACAAGTTAGGATTGGTGCTTCCTAATGTGAGCATAAACCGTCTGAACTGCGGGCATCTCATGCTGTCCTCTGTACAGGCTGAAGGCTGTAGAGTCTGAGTCTCCCCTCTCTTCAGAATCCGATTCAGGTTTGAACACGTACGGTTGAACTACTGAGGCACTCGGTCTGTTCATTGCCGCCATGTCCGCTACTTTCACACGGGTAGTGCTATGTGAGTCTACGCTCTCCCTGTTACCAGTAACATGGGTGGGGCAGCAACAGCTCATTTGCATTTAAAGCAGACAGACACCAGAAACAGCACATTCTGCAAGGGACTGAAATAGAGGGAAATAGAGGGGGGCGAGAATCTTTTCCTAAAAGCTATTTCCAGCATACAGCTTCAAAAACATGTTTTACGGAAATCATAGACCTATGGAACTTATTGAAAATGCTTCACAATATGGCACCTTTAAATTATTTCATTGAAAAATGGCCTTTGTTGAAGCTTCAGTTACTCCTGCTGGATCACTTCTACCTTCATCTGTGCCCTCACCCTTCACCACATTGTTATATCAAGTTTACCACTATCACCCGTCAGTTTGGTCAACATTGTATCCAATATTAATCTCACCAGTCCTTACTTGATACTCTTCTTTCAAAGTTACTCAAAGAGGTTTTTGGAGTCATCACTCCTTGGCTTCTTAGTATTGTGAATGAGTCTCTTCTATCTGGCCTGGTCCTAGAGTATATTAAACAGACCTGTATCCAGCCTCTTCTTAAGAAACCTGATTTAGAGCCAACTCGTCCACCTCATGTGTTGATCATGTACCTACAACATTTTTAAAGCGGTTGTTCAACAGTGTTTCAAGTCATGTCCTGAAGATCATGAATACATTTCTGCAAACAGGCATCTTCCCAGATGCCTTTAAAACAGCTGTTGTAAAACTCAAAAGAAACTCAACCCAGATGGAAATGCACTCATCAATATTAGGCCAATATCCAACCTTCCATTCAGGAGCAAGATACTGGAAGAGATAGTTTCAGTGCACATTAATTCCTTTCTTAAAGACAATATTATTCTGGAGGAATTTCAATCAGACTTTAGAACACACAACAGCACTGAAACATGAAACTAAGGTTTCAATTCTTGACTTGTTAGACTGCATTTGATGTGATGGGCTATAATATCTTAATTAGCCACCTTGAAAGGTTGGGCTTTCTGACTGTGTGTTAAACTGGTGTAAAACATTGATTAAGAGGGGAAGTTTTACATCAGTCTTGGAGATCATGTGTCTCAGAAACATGTCATCTTATTGCTACTGCAACAAAATAATTTCCCAAATTGGGATCAATGAAGAAGCAGTCTAAAGTCAGTCTGTTTTGAGGTTGCACAAGGGATTAGGGGCAGGAAGAGGCTGGACAAACTTATCAAGAAGGCCAGCTCTGTCCTGGGATGCCCTCTGGAACTGGTGGAGGAGGTGGGGGGGAGGAGGATGACTGCCAAGCTGTCCTCCATGACAGACAATGACTCCCACCCCCTCCAAAACACACTCACTGCACTGAGGAGCTCCATCAGTGACAGGATGCTACATCCAAAGTGTGTGAAAGAGCGGTATCGCAGGTCATTCCTCCCTGCAGCTGTCAGATTGTACAATAAAAACAACCCCAAGTAATCAGTGCAATAGTCTGGACAATAAGTTGTGCAATAATACATGTACATAACAATCTGTAAATACGATCTGCAATTTCTTACAATTTTTTTTACAATTTCTTTCTTTTTATTTTTATTTAAATCCTCACTCTTTTGTATATACTGTTTTGTTTCTAATCTGCATTGCACTTCTTATATTAATCTTAACTAATCTTTACTGATGCTGCTGTATTCTGAAATTTCCCCTCGCGGGACAAATAAAGGAATATTGATTGATTGATTAGCACATTACTATTCTAACAACACAGCTCCTCTCAGATGCTTAGACTATTTTAGAGAGGCGTGTAAATATCACTGTGAAAATAAACCAGTTAAGAAATCTCGTTTTTTTTTTTTCGTTTTTTTTTTTTTAAATTTCTTTTTTTTTGTTTTAAGCTTTGTGTTTCTAACACAGGTTGTCAGGCATCAGGCATCACTGATACTCAACTTAGATACACCAGAGGCAGTAATTTTATCATCTCTGTTAGAGAGGATTAAAGCTATTTGAGCTGATTCTGTATGACTTTTCAGATTTGGCCTTGTGGGATCAATGATTAATTTTGTTAAGTAATGGTTACTGCACACATCTTTCAGTTGGTTGGGCACAGTGACCAGTCAGTTTAACCCTTTAAGTCCATGATTAGCAGCTCTGATTTACAGAAATTAGAAATTAGTTGAGTAAATTTATCTGTGGTACAGCAGATAGGCATCTGTGCACACCCAAGACACGACTGAATCATTCAACCCTATATTGATTTTTAGAGCACAGATTTCAAAACAGTTTGAAAAACTAGCATGTATTACCTTGTCTGAGAACTGGGATTTTACATAAATCATTACCTCACCTCCCCTTCCGGATCTGTTCACCCTGTACAAATTGAAACGATTCAGAGATACGTCAGAGTCAATAATAGTCTTCTTTTCAGTTAACACTAGCATATCAGGGTCTGCCTGTTAAAAAAGCATATTCAAATGATCTAGTTCAAAAGCCTGGAATAAGCTTCTAATATTTAGATAAAGGAATACCAAACCATTCCTGAGTTTAAGCAAATCAGGGTTATTGAGTTAAGTATGGGTGATGTACTCCTAGTTGTTTGTCTTTTTTAACTGTGAAAATCATAATAATCATAACAAATCAGTGAATTCTTTGCACTGTTGTTGGATGGGTTTCAACTTCCTGCAAGTGAACACAGATAAAAATGAAATCCTTGTTTTTGGTCCTTACAATATTTCCACAAGTTTGTCCCCCCATCTCAGACCACTAAAAACAAATACAAAACACTGCTGGTTCTGATCAGTGCCCAAACCTCAATCAGGTCATTAAGAGTCTTCTTCAATCCTTAATTAATCGACCCACTAATTAATCAGTCCATCATAATTCTAAGGGCTGGATGGGAGGCTTTGGCAGGCCAGATGTGCCCATGGCTCTCCTCTTCTATTACACTGAATGCTTTGCATTACAAACTATAGTGAGTCTCACTTGGAAAATGCTTTTTTTTTTTTTATTTTTATTTTTATTTTTTTTAAAGGGACAGGAAACTTGTACTTAATTTATGAGCTTTTGATCACAACACAACTTATAGTCTAAGTGAAATGTTCTCTGCAATCAATTTTTTTCTCCATGCTTGATAAAAAAGATTTATCTTTTTTTGCACTGTTTGTAGATGTTGCCATTACTACTTATTTAAGATGATGTTGGAGTAAACTATAACTGTTCCCTGCAACACCTCACTTCCATACCGACCCACCAGAGACAAACCATGAGGATCAATTGTTCAACCATGTCATTTAAAGAGCAGTCATAGCTGTGTAACTCAAATGATCTTATAATATTATAGAGCGTTGCTTCAGCCTTGAAATCTAGGAATCTCTTTTCAACACAAATTCCCTTTTAGGTCCCTTTTAGTCTTTCTTAAGATTACGTTGGCATCAAAAAAATAAGGTGGTGAGAAATAGGTAATTCTAATACTGAAACATGGTCAATGTTTAACCCTGTTGTTATTACTATGTCCAGAATGTGGCCATGCGGGCTGTATTTGCATACATTTACATTATATTCATAATTTTTGGGGGTGATGCAAAGCACAGAGTCAGGTGAGGGTGGAGATATGGACTGTCTGCCTGTCTGTGCTGTCCTTTGTGCTTATCTCTGCATTCTTGATTTGATACAGCAGAAGAGTATGACGCAAACTGGTGCCGAACAGTCTGCAACCAGTGACGTTTGGATGTGTCCCACCAGGCTTACAGTGGCCTTTACAGTCCCAATAAATATTGAACTTGTCCAGCATGTATTCAGGGCAAGGAGTCTTTCAAGAGACATATACTCTAAACCCTCCCCAGACTAACAGATGAAGTTCATAGCATCTGGACCTGTGGTGTACGAGGGAAGTAGAAGACAACAGGTAAACTACTTTTTATGGTTTGGGGAAGTAAGTAAGCTGAGGTGTGGAGTTTCAGAGGCGTGTACATTTATCAGTCAAGAGGGTCTAATGAAAAATGTTCTTTACTAGCATTGAGCAAAGTGTGGTATCCAGTGTCTTCAGTCTTTCACAATTCCCCCTGATTTATGGAAATGCAAGAGTTCTGCTTTAAAGATACTAACATTCAAACTTTGGCCATTAAAATGTTCACCATAGAGGAAATATAAAGATTGTATAATGGCACTGTAGCAGTTATGTTTCGTAACACATGCCCCGCTCGCCTGCAAACCTCAGCCCTCAAGGAACCCAACCGAATGTTCTCAAAGATGAGACATAGATTTTGAGAAAATCAGACTGGAGCCATACTTTAATTTTCAGGGTATCTATAAAGGTTGTGTCTAGCATGTATATACATTACAGTATGTTTGGAAAACTGATATAAACAAACTTAAATTTAACTACACATATTTATGACTTGGAATTTTCATTCAGTTCACAATGTTAATTTGTACTCTACAGATCCATGTCATGACTTCTTGAGATTTGACACAATTTTGTCACAAACCTATCATGGCAGCCCTCATATGATAAAATGTTATTGCAGTGTTAACAAAGGATATCATTACTAAGTGAATTAACTATGTCAAAACATTTGTTAAATACGGTCTTGTGTCAGACCTTATTTAAAACCTTAAGATGAAGTCTTAAAATTTAAGTGGCCCCACAAAGAGTTTTTCTTAGTATGTAGAGACTAGGATTGTGTGATATGGTAGTATATAGTGTGTGACAGTAGGAATGTGTCCACCAGTAGAGATTTGGCTGTACCATTTCCACCGTGGGAGTTATCCCTTAATGTGTATTTCCCCTTGTTTACCCTGCTACACAGCAAACAAGTTAGTATGTTGATAACATTGCACAGAGTGTAGGTGCTTCATACTCTTTTCTGCTTGCTTGTATATTGTTTTCCAGTCTTTCATTAACATTGCAGACACATCTGAATATATCTAGTGTTGATATCAACACAAAACAGTCACCATTATGGGTTAGTCCTTCTCCTCCTAGAGTCTACCCAGACACCACCCCTCACATCAACCAAACAGTGTATTTCTAGTAAAAGAGAACACACCTGACACGGACAAATTGTAAGGTCTCATGATTTGGGCAGCACGATTGCTTACCATGTTCTCATGTGGCCTCAGAGCAACAGTTGGTGGCGATAATGCACCTCTATTGCATCTCTATTGTTCCTATTTGCAAGCTTACATTTTAAAATAACGTTAGTTTTACTGTTGAGTCTTTTTTCGTTTTTTTTCCTCATACAGAAGCTCAAGGGTACCTTGTGTGTCTGTATGAAATGCAGAGGGGTGTGACAAAACGTTGGTATTTGATGCTCTGGGAATGAGACCAGGCCAAGGAAATGGTAACCCATATGTCTGTTTAAAGATGGCCTCTTGTCATCTGCTGATTCCTGCTCAATGACCTTTGACCTCTTCCCAGTGGATGGTTTGTGTTTTGGTCTTGTTAGGCTGAGCCTTAAATTTAGTAGTACTTGGACTCAATGAACAGACCAGAGACAAGAGTTAAAGATAACTTTATTTTAATACAATACGGTGAGCAACAAACAATGCACTCATAAGGAGCAGAGAGAAAAAACAAAAGGCACACTCATAAAGAGTGGAATGACAAACTGAAGGCGCTCTCAAGCAAATGGAACAAACAATTCTCCACTTGGTGGGTTAAGGCTGAGCAAGGGCTGAATGTGGCAGGTAGGCAGTGGAGAAAGACAAGCATACGCGAGGGCAGAGGAAAAAACAACCACTAGAAAGCGTGCGTAACAAGACAGCAACTGACAAAGACTGGAAGTACTCACAAGGCATTGGCTCTGGAAACTCATGGGAGAGTGTTTCTCTAACATGGTGGTTGTAATAATGGATGTGCCCCTCCCTAGCCCACATATGAAATAACCAACCTTCTGTTCTTGATGATGCACTTCAACTGATGACAAGTAAACAACATTATAACAAATAAGCAAACTCTATTTGCTGATCTATCTAGTAAGAGGATCTTGAGTTGTGATTTCTTTTCTCTTTTTTTTGGTCAAAACTCTATACATCAGTTTATAAAAACACCCCCATCTGTGAATAATCTTATTTATCCTATTGAGTGATTTGTAAATCAGGTATGAATGATATTGCTCTGTGGTGCATGAAGTTGTTTTTCTCCCCAGATCACAAGTAAAACTCTCCTTTACACTGGATAAGATAGAAGTCACCTGTGTTACTTTTTTTGATTAGACCAGACCTTACAACATAATAAACTTCATTTATTTAGCACTCTCAAAGATTTAGTGCTCTGGCAATAATAAGAGTTACCATCAAACTTGTGGAATAGTTTATACCAAATAGAACAAATGCAAATCAGTGCAGGTGGAAATGAACAGCAACTGCTTGTGAATATTTGACAGCATATTGATCCCACAGTATTTAGTTGATATATGCACCTGTTTGTTTACGTAAAGGTGGTTGCTGCACGGAAATAAAGAAGCACTCTCTAAACCACATTAACACATTGCTTTTATATTCCAACCTTAAAATACCATTATTATGGTCATTTAACTGGACGAATGTACAGGTTTCAGCTGGCAGCTCACACACCAACGGTGTGATTAAATATTGTTTAGACTCCAAGATTGCCAACTCTCACACCTTTGCTGTGAGACCTCTTTATACTAGAGCTACTGTGACAATTATTACATCTATAATTGATATGAAACATCCTTACGATGAGACAAACAGATTATGCCAAGATCCACTGAATATAACTTAATGAATGTGTGTGTGTATATATATGTGTGTGTGTGTGTGTGTGTGTGTGTGTGTGTGTGTGTGTCTGTGTGTGTGTGTGTGTGTGTGTGGAGATATCCTTTATTTACCTGACCTTATTTATATTTAATTAGCAACAAAAGACCACTAAGTGGAACAAACTAGTGACGCTGACAACTAAAACACATTCTTTGTTTTTGTGACTAGTGAAACAGCTGGATGAAACGTTCAAATGGCCTGCAGCATCGCCACAGTGAACAAAAGCCATCTAGTGTTCATTACAGTACGGCACAGTCGCTGTAGAGACCGTAACGGAATGCTAGAGGAGGTTCGGAGAGTCGCCTCGTGTCCCGTAGACAACAGAGATCGAGGGCGGGGGATGAGGAGCATGAAGTCTGGAGAGATAGGGCAGGGGAAATAAAAGGAGGAGGAGGAGGAGGAGGAGGAGGAGTACTCATGTTGCGCATCTCTGCACTCAGCATCCAAAGTCTCGGCCACCGCCACCCGCTCCAGGTGGACTGGCAGCGGGCGGCGGAACGGCATCGGACTCTGGCGCAGGTTACGCGGCTGTACGCAGTGACAAGGCAGAGGAAACCCGCAGCCACTGACGGACACAACTGGCATTTTTGGCCGTCACAGTGAAGCAACATTTCACCGATCACTCACACCGAACACAGGGTGTGAGGGAGGGGAGAAAGGGGCAATGGACATTCCGCAGGATGAGTCGCTGTTGAAGAACCGGACGGAACACGGGCCAGAGCCGGGCCAAGGTGCAGCGCGCCCGGCATGGGCAATCACAGCGCTGGCCAGCGTGCTGATCTTCACCACTGTGGTAGATGTCCTGGGAAATCTGCTGGTCATCACGTCTGTACTTCGGAACCGTAAACTACGAAATGCGGGTAAGAAGCTGAAAGCTATTGTTATATAGCCTACCGGTGTGTGTACGTGTAAATACGAAAGAGAGATGCAGACAGAGAGCATGGAGCTCAGGGTATTTCATATGTGAGGTCTGCAGTTAAATGTCATTCAGAGGTGATCTGGGCTTTATTGTTATGGACAACAAATCAGGACGATCGAGTGAATCAGTGCGTTCATACTAAAGTGTCTTACAATATAAACAGGGTAACCTGAGTCACATGGTGTTTGATTAAAATATGATTGTTGCCATCAGCAGAGAATGGATGAATGAATGAAATTACACATTTGTATAGCTCCTGTAGACATGAATTAATTTTAATTCATTCATTCGTTCATTCACTGTTTTACTGAATTAGTTGTTTTCAGCAGCCTGTCTCATTCTTAATGGTTTACCTAAACTTGTCAGTCAGATTGTCAATTTCCATTCCATCCATTGCTTGAAGGTACAGCAGAACAAAGCCTCTTGCAGGTTGGAGGTTTTGCATGAATATGTCAAATCGATTCAGTTTTATATAAATAAAACGTTTGTTTAATTGACCTTTGTTGGTTAATTTCATTGTATATAAATAAAACCGAACTGACAAAAGTTGTCTCATTACACTTCTGTATGATATCATATAGTCATATAGGACCAAACCATTTACCAATGGCAATGAGGAAGAAATTCCTTTTAGCAGACAGAAACTTCAAACAGAGCCAGGCTGTGGGTCGGCAGCTATCTGCCTTGACCCATTGAGTTTAGAGCCGGCCGGCTCACACAGGGTGGCCAGCAATTGTATCGACCTGACGGGCGGCTGTGGCTCAGGAGCTAAAGGGGGTCATCCATCACTACTCAGAGGGTCGATGGTATATATATATATACATGTATATATATATATGTGTATGTATATATATATATATATATATATACACACACACACACACACACACACACACGCACACACACACACATTACAGTTCTTAAATTTATTAGACCACCTGTCATAAAAACGAGAAAACATAAATTTTAGAAATCTTTCAAAAACTTGTTTAAAACTAAAAATGTTATTGTTATTTATTTGACAAATAATGAAGTGAAACGACTAAATAGTCCTTTTTCACACATAATAACCAAAAAACCTAATACTTTGTATGGCCTCCTTTGGTCTTGATTACAGCTTGCATCCTTGCTGGCATTGTTTTTATGTACTTTTCAACAGTCTCCTTTGTTATGAGTTCCAAATAGTTTCTAGCTGTTCCCACAGACTTGCTTTAGATAAAACTTTTGTGCAATCAATCTTTGAATCTACTAAATCTCACATTTGTTCAATAGGATTCAAATCCGGACTTTGACTTGACCATTTCATCAGTTCCAGATTCCTTTTTCTTGGTCAAATAGTCTCTGCACAGCTTTGAAGTATGCTTGGGGTCATTGTCTTGTTGGTATATGAACCCCCGCCCAATCAGTTTCAGTCCAGAAGGGATTCCATGATGCACTAAGATGTTGTGGTAGATGGTCTTGTTCATGACATGGTCGATTTTCACTAATTTGCCCACGCCGTTTCCACAAATGGAACCCCATACAATAATGGAATCTCTACCGTGTTTTACTGTGGGTGCAGTGCATCTGGCATCAAATTGTTTTCCAGCTTTTCTGCGACATAAACACGATGATGCTGACCGAAGAGTTCAAGCTTGGACTCGTCCATCCAGAGTACCTTCTTCCAGTTATCAACAGTCCAGTGTTTGTGCTCCCTGGCAAATCTGAGGCCTTTCTGGATGTTTGCAGGCCTCAATAATGGCTTCTTAGCAACTATTCTTCCCTTTAAGCCTTGTTCTGTCAGTTGCCTGCTTATGGTCATTCTCGAGACTTTCTCAGACTCTGATCTAGAAGATCTAGATCTAGAAGCATTCATTCATTCAAAGCATACTTGACCACACGGTGAGAACACCTTATGTCTTTCCCTATTTGTCTCAGAGACCATCCAGCATCATGAAGTACTTTAATGCGGACTCTTTCATTTTCAGTGAGCTCTCGAAGTTTTACCATTTTGAACGGGAATGAGGAATTTCAAACTGAATTCACCTTTTTATACCCAAATTTGAGCTGGCTCACCGGGCTTCTCTGAGAAGTCAGAAATTAATCAATCATAACGTTCAACCACTAAAACTATTTTTTCTGTTCAGGAATGCAAGTAAATAACTATAATTTGACATATTAATCAAGAAATAATAATGTGCTTTACTATTTTTTCATTTTTTTTTGTAAATCAGTAAATTTGAAAATTCATGGATAACAATAATATATTTTAGCATTAAAAATATCATTTCAGTTAAAGAGCTTAACATATTGGTGTATTCACCATTACAGAAACATAAAAAATGATTTTGGTAATTACCAATGCTGTTAATTTAGGGCAGCTGTGGCATAAATCTTACTTTGGGTGGTGGTCTAATAAATTTGTTAGGCACCTTATATGTATATATACAGTACATGTACATACATGCATGCAGACCACACATGAGCCCAGCCAACACCTGAAGTCATGCTTCACTTTACTCCAATCATACCAGGGATCTCTGATCTGTCATCTGTATGTGACAGCAGGGTCAATTAGGGCTTGCAGGTAGGGCATAGGGAGACAAATAATTTTAGAGGCATTGTGTGTGATTTCATGGAGTTTGTTCCTGCTGGTGACAGTGAGCATAGTGAAGTAGCATATGGAGCAGTCCAAGAGGATGGGTTCTATAAGGCTCAGGTACAAATGTACAAGAGGAGCAGAAAGTGGGGTGTGTCTGAGTTCCATGAGTTTCCAAGTGAGGGAGGACCTCTGTTGTCAGCATTAACTGATGTTGGTAGTGTGATGATAAAAGCTGAATTTACTGTCAAGGGTGCAAGGTACTTGAGGCTCTCCACCATCTCACTGCTCACTGTTGATGGACAATGTGGCATACTAGGTTTGTTGCAGGTTTCAATGAGGAGTTCCTTGGTCTGGCAACATTCAGGGGTAGACGATTCTTTGTGCACCACTGAGTGAAATGGGACATAAAGTACTGACAGGCCATGGCTGAGTTAAGGTCTTTGAGAAGTGTAAGTATGATTGTGTCATCTGAATATTTGAAATACTGTGTAATTGCTTAGGAACTGTGATAGTTATCTGTTGGTGATGATGATGGGTGATGTTGTGGTATCCACCCTAATGTACTGGACTAGAGATGCAATGATTATTGATTTTGATTGTACAATTATAGTCTGAGGAATAATCACGGTTTCACGATTATCACGATTATCATACATTAATTAATTTCACAACACTACTAATGAACTAATGTATAAAATCACATGGACATTCTTTAGAGATTTTAATGTGCTATTTATTGCTGTCAGAAATAACATAGTAATCAAATAATACAGTACAAAAATAATAAATAAAGATAAACAAAAACTCCCTTTGGAATTAAATAAAGTGACCTCTGCTCTGTAAACATCCATGTCAGTATTTCCCTTTTGAAAAAAATAAACAAAAATCTGTGCCTGTTTGGAATTAAATAGAAGCTACATATTATTATAACTTTTATATATAACTTATATTATAACTTTATTGATAGTGTTTTACACCTGGTATATTAACCTACAAAGCCCAGAGTTTACTCAACACAAATGGGAAGAAGCAAACTGTGATGTTAAACGGTCACTGACAGAAGCCCTTGAGAGGAGCAATTTTGTCTTCCATAGGCAAACATGCCGCTTTGCTGCTGTTTGTTAACATTGAACTAAAAGCTCAACTCTCACCGCTATGCCACTGATTGTAAGTGACACGTTTATATTTAACTCCCTACAAACTCAATGTTTCATTAAATAACTTGCCGTAAACGTAATTTAACTCAGTTATTATGTGTTACCTTTACTTTGCCGTGTAAAGTTGGGTGGTGATCCTGCAAATGCTTCATTAAGTTCGATGTGTTTGACCCTTTAGCTGGAACTTTCTTTCGGCAGGTTTTGCAGACAGGTGATCCGTCGTCTCGAATGACTCCCTGGTCATTCTTATTGTATCCGAAATGCTCCCACACTGCCGACTTCACTCTTTTCTTCGGTGGAAACAAAGTTTCGCTGCCCGGTCCTTCTGCCATTGCTAAGCTACTGTAGCGTAGCCTCCATATCTCTTGATATGCACGGCACTATAGCAGGTGCACTGCTGTTGTAACTTTGTTTTCATTCCGTGCAGGTTGCGCCGAAAATAATGTACCAGCATAATGTCCATTTTTTGCGATTGAGAACAGAAACACTCGGTGTAGCGGAGCCTTTGGGATTAAATAACCGTGACGTTTTAAAGCGCGGTTAATAGTAAAATCGGTTAATCACTGCATCCCTAGTTTGGACTCTGTTACTGAGGAAACTGTGCAGTGGATGAGGGGAGGGAGGACATTGACAAAGGAGCTAAAATCAGTGAATGGAACCCAGGCATGCTAGCAAGGGGAGTCCAGGTGCTGAATGATGGTATGGAGAAGACATGCCACATCATTCTTCATCCCTTGGCTATATGCTATATGCTTGGCTGCATATGCAAACTGGTGGGGATCTAGTGTATAATGAAAGTAAAAACATTCAGAGAAAGTAGGAGAAAATTTTAAGAACAAAAGCAAAAAAAAAAAAGTGCATTTGCATCGGTTTCCTAATAATGTGACTAAAAACAAAAAGGAGAAATCACTCACTCACTCTGTAAATATAAGGATGTACGTTTTTCATTGACTGAAATATTTTGCTCTAGGCTAGGCATCATAAAAAACATCAAAAAAGTAAAAAAAAGAAAAAATCATGCAGATTCACAGCAGAGACAGAGAGAAAGAGATAAGATTTTTTTTTTTTGCCATTTATGTTCAACCTCCTTTATTCTCTTCTTTGATGTATGATGTCATTGTTGATCCAAGGGGTTGTATTAATAACTGGGATTGCATATCTGGAAGTGGCGCAGGAGCATCAAGGGCTGATGTACACAAATCATTAAACCAACTAACGTGGTCGTCAATGTTAGTGACATAAATTGGGCAGTTGGCCAGATTAGAAAAGTATGTACACGTAAATGTGGCTGCAGACAGCTCATTAAAGATGTGAGAGCGGATTTCACATTTCTGCGTTATTGCAGAAGGTAGTAAAGGTGCATCATAGATGATACATTTGTGGAGAGACAAAGTCAGTCTTGTTCAGGGAATTTAGAGACATGCCTAGAGTAAAAACTAAGTCAAGGATGTGTCCGCAGTTATGTGTGGGGCCAGAGACATGCTGCACAAGAATGAAGGGGTTCAGAAATGTTTAAAAATATGTGCAAATGAGTTAAAGGGGTTGTCAGTGAGAATGTTAAAGTCACTGGCTATAATGGCCTGATCAAATTTAAGCACGAGAGGATAGTAACTCAGAGAATTCATTGAGAAAACCCATATTTCAGTTGGGAGGTCAGTAAATGATTACACAATGAATTGAATTATATAGAATACTTTCATAGAATTTTAAAAGATAAAAGTTTAAAACTGATTAAAGAACCAAAACTAAAAGGAATACAAGTGAGATGATTCTTAAAAACAGTTACACCAACACCATGGCCAGTTAACCCAGGTGCATTCAGTGATGCACATGCTTGATGAACTGGCTGGCACTTCTGTTGCCAGGATAAGCTCATCCTTGTTTTTGAGATCCCGCTTCAGCCATCTGATGTCATCTTGTAACTGTAAGTATGCCAGCAGGCAGTATCCACAAACAGCCATGATGAAGTTCAGTTGTTTTAGAGACCAGCTGGCAATAGCACTAGCAACTAGGCTAAAAACAAACCTAGCACTAGCTGAGCTAGTGAAGGAGCAGTGACTCCCAGGCCAGGGAGTATAAGTGTAAAGGCAAAGGCAACAGTCCACAAGCAGCAATAAAAGTTGGTAAATCCAGTATAGAAGTCAAAAGCTAGGCAAGACAAACAGAAGAAGCAATTTTGAGCGGTTTCCTGGGTGTGACGTATGTCCACCTAATAGTTAGAGCTAACCAGGAAATGATCAGTTACTGTCAGACTCCATTTCTCCACTTGAAAAACAGGATGTCTGATGGAGCTTTTACACGAGAAGTACATTTATGGTCCTTTGAGAGAGTCACCCTGTGGGTAATTGTGTTCTAGCTGGCTAGCTGGTCTAATGTGTGTCTGTGGGGGAGTGTCACAGTACATAGCCATAGCCTTGCAGTTTGTCATGGTTAATGTCAGTGTTTGCCAGCCCAAAAAAAAAACTTTGTTAAACTCATATATGCAGCACAGTTTCAGTGGGCCATTAATGCCATTGAAGACAAATAAATTTTGTTCATGTAAAACGTGTCACATTTGTGTAAGCAGGGGCCCAGGGAAGCAAGGAGCTGAAACCAAATGTAGGACTCCAGACAGGCAGGTTGAAAAAACTAAACTGAGCCTTAGTAATGTACTGCTGACACAAACATTAAAAAAATAAAAAAAAATAAAAAAAATAGGCGGGTGAAAAATTGAGGAAACCGGCTAAAGCAGATCCAAGAAAAAAATGTAATACCAAAAAACTAAACTAATGAGAGCAAACCAAACATCTTGAAACTGTATCATGGAGGAACAGGAACATGAACCCGAATGCAGTCCAAACATGGCAGAGCTGGTGCTGGTGCAACCAGCAGCTATGTGTCAGAGGCAAGCTGGGGCTCCAATTAGCCAGTGTTCTGCTTCATGGGCTGACACCACCAGGGCCTGGAGCTTTGTTTGAGTGGAGTCTCATCAGCTGTCTTCTCACCTGGTCAACATTGAAGCACACTGTGGAGGTGACAGGTGGGGGAGGGTTGCCAATCTGATTTTGAGTGATCAGGCCTGATTTGCAGTCAGCCTCCTAGTTATTCCCAAAAGTGTTGGATAGGGTTGAGGTACAGCTCAATGTCAAGGTCTTCCATTCCAAACTGGGAAAACCATTTCTTTATGGAGCTGACTTGTGTACTGGGACATTGTCATGTTGAAACAGGAAAGGGCCAAACACACACTATTTCCACAAAGTTGTAAGCACACTGTTGAGCATACTGCCTCCACCAAACCAGGAAAAATAGAAACATACCGAAAGTTCACTTACACTAAGTGCGACAGGAGAGTCCACACATTTCTGGGCAGGTAGTGTACTGTATCTTTTAAGTCTGTTGAGAATGTTGTGCAAAAATATTCTGATGCTGATACCTAAAATTAGCAGTTTTGCAGGAGGTAAATGGCCAAAACTGGGGCTTTCAGCACAGTACTGCATTCAATATTTCTAGGGTGTTTTCCCCCCAGTTTAAAAAGAAATTGAGACTGTCTGCAGTTCACTGCTTCTAGCTACACAAAACCCAGGGGTCAGTAGTTTGAGGGGTTGTAAATTGGTGCAGTTGGCTTATAACTACTCCGGGATTTTTTTGTTCTCTTAATTTCACTGAGATGGTAGCAAAATCTAATGTCATTACTTACTTTACCTATTACTATTATATCATATTAAAATATTAAAATACAGTATGTCACTGTGAAGTCACTAAACTCTATGAAACACTTTAAATATTGGTATATTATGCAGGATTTAAAATGATAAAGTGACCCAGTATCCTACAAAAAGACAGTACACCCCCCAGTAAACTGCTTGTCTCTAACACACGCTGAACCAGTTGAATGTGATGTAAGTATAGTAGTACAGTATTTAAATTCTTAACTTATCTTAAAGTGAGGACTTCCGGTTGTGGCATGCAACTGAGTGGATGTGTGGGGCTAGGTTCTGACGAAATTAATATATTTCTACCATATCTTCGTATCCAAATCGAGCAACTTGTGACCCAAAATATTTGCCAATATAGGCTGCATTTCGGATGATGTCTAAAAATCGAGGGAGAAGTCGACCACCTCCTAATGATGAGAAAAAGACAGACGTTGAAACTCTACACGAGGGCGACACGGAAGACCAGACATCTAGCAAGATTTTAACCCAATTGGAGACTAACTTCATCTTCATCTTATTATAAGGTATGGTTAATAAGGTGGTTGCATAAGCTTAGCTTACTGACTTCATCATGAGTGGTCATACTAAAATAAATAGAATTTCATGGAATGTTAGGAGTCTTAGGAAGATAGTGAAATTGGAACAAGTGTCTAGGTTGAAGGAGCTTCAAAAACAGATAGCTTTTAATTCAAGAAACCCATTTACTTTCCAGTGAATACATCCCATTAAAAAGAAGGTGGCAAGGTCAAGTATCTATATCTGCCTCATTCTCCTCTCATGCCAGAGGGGTGGTGTTAAGTATTTTGATCTTACGTGGCCTCCGTCGGAGAAACCCAAAAGGGGTTATGGGTAATCCCCCAGACTTCTATGTTGGTTACTGTTGCTATGCACGCTGAGCCTGATCTGCGGTTGCAGAATAAAAAGTTAACGTGACGTCGTAGTCTGAGTCATATGTTTATGATAAGGTATTGTAACAGTTAAGACATAACAAAAGTGGCGACGAGGACATCTGAACCAGCACATGTTGTCCACGATGAACAAAGAAGTTTATTTGTTTTCATCTCTGCCTTCCCGCCGGTGCTTCGCTCAGACTCAGGTGATAGACAGAGCTGCTGCACGGAGTGTCCGCCATGTGTGCTCACGACGGCTATTCCGGCGCAGACAGCTAAGGGGTGTTCTGGCAATTTTGTACTAAAAAGCACAGAGTCGTTCGTTGTCTTTCTGTGAGTTTATTCTGACGCCTGCAGACGGACTCCCTTCTTGTTGTCTCGAGTGTGAGATGGCAAGAAAGAGCCCGGAGCAAAGAAGTTGATAGATTATATACAATATATTATCTTTGTAGACAGGATGACTCTGTTCTATCATCAGAACAATGTCAGCACAATAGGCACGTCATAATGTGTTGTACAATCAGGACACAAGGTTCACTTAATCAGTGCATAATAACATACTGTACGTGGTTACATGGTCAGCAGATTATGACATACGCACGCACCTAATCATATGATATGGTTGTTCATTTGGCTTTAAGACAGTGAATACTTATGATTAAGTACAGAGAAGATGAATAAGAAGAATTCCCATTACAGGGGAAAGGAGCAGAGGACAGCAGACAGTTTTTAGTAAGTAACGCTGTGAGTAGCGCTGTGAATTTTGAATCAAGAGTACTGAAAGGAGCCTGCTGTGAGGGGACACAGCGTCACATAACCAGGAGCTTAAAATCACTGGAGTTATCGGCTCAATCGGACCTTTTGACGAGAGCATAGAGCAATGTTTTGACTACTTTTTTTGACTACTTCGTCGTGGCTAATGGAATAAGTGATGACAAGATAGTGCCCACTTTTTTAAGTGTGATAGGCCCAAAGACTTTTAACTTGCTACGCAACCTGCGACAACCAGCAAAGCCAGGCAACAAAACATACAAGGATATTGTGGACACACTGACAGGACATTTGTCACACAAGCCTTGGTGATTGCAGAAAGATTCAGATTTGACGAACGCAACCAGGATGAGGCTGAGTCTGTCACAATGTTTTTTGCAGCACTACGCAAGTTAGCCGAGCATTGTGAATTCAAGGATGCTTTGAATGACACCTTGAGAGACAGGCTTGTGTGTGGATTAATCACAGAAAGTGACTTGACTCTTGAGAAAACCATTAATATTAGTGTAACAATGGAAATGGCATCAAGAGAAGCCCAGCAGCTAAATGCTACAGGAAGAGTGCATAAAATTAGCAGTGGAACAACCAGTGGTAAACAAAATGTAAAATGATCATGTCTTCGCTGTGGTAAATCTGGCCACCTGGCCTCAGCATGCTGGTGTAAGGACATGGATTGTCACCACTGTGGAAAGAAAGGACATGTAGAACGGGCATGCAGGAACAAAAAGAGCACTGACAAAAGCTCAAAGACTGAAAATAAAAAATACTTTCTGAAACACAAAAAGAAAACACATGTTCATACAGTTAAGCTTGACAGTGAGAGGAGAAGTGATTCTTCAGAGGAAGAACTGCCTGCATCAGTATGTACTGTATGGATAATGAGTGCGGATGAGAGCTCAGATGCTTACTGGGCCAAACCCAAGTTGGAGGGACATTCAGTGAAAATGCAGATAGACACTGGATCAAAGGCATCGCTAGTGTCACACAAAATCTATAGAAAATGCATGAGCCACCTTCCTCTACATCCCTCAGACACAGTTTTTAGGGCATATACTGGACATCCAGTACACATGAGGGGGATGTCTGATGTGACTGTTCAATGCAATGGCCAAACGGCAAGGCTTCCAGTGTAGATCACTACGGGGAATTATCTTGCCATAATGGGCCGGGCATGGCTAAAGGAAATGTGGCTCGATTGGCAAGCTGTAAGGAAATTGTCCCAAGGGACCAGTCATTTGCAGGCAATATTGGAAAAACACGAAGAGGTTTTCCGTGACAAATTAGGCAGCATGAAAAACATGACAGTGAAGCTTCATGTTAAACCTGATAGCAAACCTGTGTTCATGAAAGCCAGGCCAATGCCATACACTATCAGACCCAAAGTGGACGCTGACCTCGACACTCTGGTCAAGACTTGAGTCTTGGAGCCTGTGACGATCAGTGAGTGGGCCACACCCATCGTTCCGGTACCCAAGAAGGACGGGGGAATTCAGACCTGTGGAGACTTCAAGGTAACCCTGAACCCAGTGCTAGCAGCAGAGCAATATCCACTACCCCTGATCGACGACTTAATTGCTGGACTGAGTGGGGGACAGAAATTCAGCAAAATCGATCTCAGTCAGGCTTATCTACAAATGCATGTGGACGAAAAGTCAAGGGAGCTGCTGACGATCGACACACACAAGGGACTTTTCAGGTACTGCAGACTGCCTTTTGGCATCACTTCAGCCCCCACACTGTTTCAGCGAGCTATGGACCAAATCCTAAGCGGGCTACCTAGAGTGCAGTGCTATCTGGATGATATCCTATGTGCTGGAGCAAATGATGAAGAGCATCTGCGCAACTTGGATGCTACTCTCCAAAGACTGAAAGAATATGGCTTGAGAGTCCGTAAGGGAAAATGTGAGTTCTTCCAACCATCAGTGGAATATCTTGGACATGTGATTGATGCAAAAGGACTGCACATTGCACCATAGAGCTATTGTCAATGCTCCCCCCCCCCCCCCGTCAGCCAGTTACGATCCTTTTTTGGGTTGTTGAACTATTATTGACTTTTCATTCCCAACTTGGCATCGTTGCTACAACCGCTGCATGAACTGCTACGCCAAGATAAAACATGGAAGTGGACAACCAGCTGTCAGGATGCTTTTAAAAAGATAAAAGATGTGCTGACTACATCAGAGGTCCTGACGCACTTCAATCCTGCACTTCATCTTCAACTCGCCTGCGATGCCTCTCGCTATGGGGTGGGGGCAGTTATCTCCCACATACTGCCAAGTGGTGAGGAAAAGCCAATTGCTTTTGCATCAAGGACATTGAACAAGGCAGAGTCTAAGTATGCCCAACTTGAGCGAGAGGCATTGAGCATTGTTTTTGGAGTCAGAAAATTCCATCAGTACCTATATGGAAGGAAGTTTACGCTTCTATCCGACCACCGACCACTCATAACCATCCTCGGCCCACACACCGAAATAAACCATCCCTCACTGCATCCCGACTACAGAGGTGGGCTTTACTGTTGTCGCCGCATTCATATGACATTAAGTATCGCAAGTCTGATGCTCACTGCAATGCGGATGGTTTATCCAGACTGCCACTCCCAGCCTCAAAGCCAGAGTCAAACACAGTGGACATTGTCTACTTCAGGGAGGTGAGAAAAGCACCCGTTTCAGCTGCACAGGTCAAAAGGGAGACGCGCAATGACCCCGAGATGTCTACAGTCATGGACATCATCATCAAGGGTCAGCCTGCTGGTGATAACCCAAACCTGAAGCCCTACCTCGGGAGGAGATTGGAGCCGTCAGTCCAGTCTGGGTGTTTGCTGTGGGGTAGGAGAGTGGTTATTCCACAGTCACTTCGCACAAAAGTGTTGCAGCAACTTCATTCAGGACACAGTGGAATAGTACGGATGAAGGAATAGCAAGAAGCTACTTTTGGTGGCCAGGCATGGATAAACAGATTGAGAATATGACCAAAAGTTGTCCATCTTGCCACAAAGTCAGAAACAACCCGCCACCGGCTCCCTTCACCCCTGGGAGTACCCACAGGAGCCATGGTATTGTGTGCACATTGATTTTGCAGGACCACTTAAAGACAAGATGTTCCTTGTAGCTGTTGATGCACATAGTAAATGACCTGAGGTGGCGATCATGAGATCAACCACCACTGAAAAGACAATTGAGAAGCTAGGAGAAATGTTTAGTGCTTTGGATCTCCAGCACAGCTAGTCTCTGACAATGGACCCCAACTTGTCTCACAAGAGATGACTGCATTTCTACAAGCTAATGGAGTACGACACATTAAGTCAGCACCCTATCACCTTGCAACAAATGGCTTTGCTGAGACGTTTGTTCAGACCCTGAAACATGCACTTAAAACATCACAAGGGCAAGGAACACTATATCAGAGACTGCACAATTTCCTGCTAAACTACCGCAACAGTCCGCATGCCACCACAAAGACACCTCCTGCCAGCCTAATCCTAAAGAGAGACCTGTGCACCACCTTTGACCTCCTAAATCCCTCATCAGTAAAGGACATTGTTCATCATCAACAAGAGAAACAGATTATGTGCAGAGAACAGGCCAAAGACAGAGTTTTCACTTCAGGAGAATCTGTGCTGGCGAGAAACTGCCGTGGTAAAGTGGGTCCCTGCCACTGTTATTGCCCAAACTGGACCCATGTCCTACACAGTCCAAACTACTGATAGTGTCTGGAGAAGACACGTGGATCAACTCCTCCATATTCCCTCTGTGCCTGCGGAGCTGTCTCTGGGAGAATCTTCAAGTCCACCCACACCAGTTCACCTACCAGCACTAGTGCAGAACCCAGCCATGCCCGAGACCAAGGATCCAGCTGTAGATGTGCCTGTAGAAGGGACAGAGACATCCCCCTGTGCATCAGCACCTGTAACAAGTTCACCACTACAGGACACCAATGTTCCCTCAGACCGCAGATATCCTGCAAGAGAGCGGCGACCTCCCATCCGCCTGACTTTGTAGATGAAATACTACAGTCTCATGCCAGGGAATTCCTCATAGATTATTCATAGTTATTGTTCTTTTAAAAAAAAAAAAAAGAAAGAAAGAAAGAAAAAAAAGTTAAGCTTGATGTAATAAGAACAATTAGTTAATTGTTTAAAAACTGTTAGATAGTATGAAAGGAGGGAAAGCACCAGGACCGGACAGTATTCCTATTGAAATCTACAAAAAGACATGCTGTTGGTTCCTTTATTGAACATGTGTAAAGAATCATTTAAGAGGGGGAGCTGCCGCCATCATTACGGAATGCACTTATTACTTTAATATTAAAGCCAGGAAAGCTGTCCATGAAGTGTGAATCCTATCGTCCCATTTCTTTGATTAACAATGATATGAAAATAATAGCCAAAGTTCTTGCCAGAAGGTTAGAGAAACACCTACCAGCTGTTATTGCACTGGATCAAAATGGCTTTTATTAAAGGAAGACAAGGCTCTCACAATATTCGTAGGTTGCTGAATATTATACATGCCAAGAAAGAAAAACCTGATATGGCTGTGATAGGACTTGATGCAGAAAAAGCCTTTGATAGGGTCGAGCACAAATACCAATTTGAGGTGCTAAACCGTTTTGGAATAGGCAGCTATTTTCACAAGTGGATTAAAATGTTATATCATGACTCAACGGTTTCAATGACCAACTACAGTGTTTCCTCTACATTCATTTAGGAGTGGCGGGCCGCCATTCCTAAATCCTAGCCGCCGCTCCTTCAAATTTCTTTTTTTTTTCTTTGTCGCAAATACACCACTGCCACATGTCAGAGTCCGACGTTAATTACTCGCGAGCCTTGAAAGTGACATCACGTCAAGCACCCAGGCAACAGGTCAGAGAGTCAGAGGAGTGTCGTCTTGGAAAATAGGGCAGCGACTTACTGGAGAAAAAGTTGACTTATTAGCTTAAGATAACTCATAATAGATTTTACAAGTTAAATAGACATTCGCAAAATATTCATGGCCAGCTAACGTTACGTAACATATCGGTAGCTTAAGTTAATTTGGCCCGGTGGCAACTCAGTGTCGCTAACATGAGTAAACTAATTGATAGCACTAAGCTAGTATCTACACGCCATGATGTAACTGCTGACTGCATTTTCAGATGAGCTTGATGAAAATGACGCTAGTCAGGTATCGTTAGCCTTTTACTGACTCATAAATGATGATGGTTAGGTAAAAAATTGTGTCCACACTTGTAATCAGATGTGATGTTAGTGTAAATTATCTAACGTTAATGCTTTATGTAATCGTATAAGACAAGTAACATTAGACAGGGAGGAGCAGTGGAACAAAGTGAAGGAGAGCACATCACAGCAGGGGGAGAGCCGAGTGAAGGAGCAAGAAGGAAGGAGCAGGAGAGCAAAGTGATGGTGCAGCCTCTGAGCCTTAGAGCTCTTCTGTAAAAACCCAGAAAAATGAATTGTTCTGAGCCTGGGTGCAAACTTTGCATTATTTAAATTATTATTTATTGTTTTTATATTTATTTATTTAATTTTATTGTTTTATTTATTTTTTATTTTTACATTCAGCCTTTAAAAAGCAATTTTCAACTGGCCATTCAATAAATAGCTTGTAAAAGAAAAATCTGCAATCAAGTGTCATTTGTTTACACTGCCACGGCTCCCTGGAGAGCCTGCCCCCACTGCTGAAAAAAATCCTAGAGGAAACACTGAACTAGATGGTATCCAAACAGTTCTCTCTTTCCAGAGGCACAAAACAGGGATGTCCTCTGTCTCCCCTTATTTTTGTTATGGCCATTGAACCTTTAGCGATGGCAATTAGAAGCAACACTGAGATAGCTGGTATCAAAATTAATAATATTGAGAATAAAAAAGGATGGTTTGCTGATGATGTTGTTATATTTTTGACAGACTTGAAACAATCTATACCTACTTTATTAACTTTAATAGGAACATATGGCAGCATCTTAGGTCACAAGGTTAATGCATCTAAATCTACAATCCTCTTTTTGAAAAGATCTGAGAGATTGAATCCACCACTAAGTACTCCTTTTAGGAATATTATGGACAGCTTTACATACCTTGGAGGAAAAATCACACCTACAATAGAATCCATTATACCAACTAATTATAACCTGGTGATTGAGTCAGTAGCAGAATCTATTGACAGATGGAAATCTTTGCCACTCTCCATGATATTAATGTTCTGAAGATGAATATTTTTCCTAAGTTTCTTTACCTTTTTCAATCCACCCCACTTGCTCCCCCTTGAATTTCTTTGTTAAAATGAAAAAACTTTTTTGTAATTACATTTGGAACAGTAGACGCTCAAGTCTGCGCATGACCCAGTTGTACTGACCCTGTTGCAACTTCTGAAACCCCCTTATACCTCTACCTTTACTCGGCAAATTTAGCCACTCTGAAAAAGCACTTTGTTAGAAAGACACTGATAGTATGGCACAAGGTGTTATCTTTAGACAGGGGTATCAGTAAGATTTCAGATCTGTGTGAGAATGATCATCTTTTGAGTTTTACTGAGATCAAGCGAAAGTTTAGCATTGAGTCTTAACATTTTTTCAAGTATCTTCAGATAAGAAGCTTCATAACAAAGACACAGAGCTCTGTAAATCCTCCCTCATAAAATTCTTCGGAAAGGACAGTTCTGAACTGTGATGGAGCGGCTGGATTGATCTCAATGTTTTATCAGATTATCATAGATGCAGCAAAAGAATTTCCAGAGGATAAAAGATTAGCATGGTGTTCAGACCTTAATGAAGATATCACTGTAGAAGAGTGGCAGGATAAATGTTTCCAATGCCAAGTACAAACAATAAATACAAGGTTCAAACTCCTCCAGTACAAATGGTTGATGAGAACATACTTCACTCCAGAATTACTGCATCGTATTTAGTAGGGTTGAGCCGGATACTCAGATGAGTATGCGGTACGGATAAAGCATTTTTGACGAGTACGAGCATGATATGAGTAAAACTCGTCAATATCCGTGCTCGTGCTGAAGGAAAATCCTCACTGGGTTACTGACTGTCTTCACACTCTGTGACAGTGACTGATCTGTCTGTGCTTGGCTTGACTCTAGCTCACGTTGCTCTCTTCAGTACACCTTAGGTTTTCTTCAGCTCGCCTCTATTTCGGTTTGTATGATATTTAAACTTACTTGGTGAACTTGTTTCATAACTTACTCGGTGCATTTGACAAGACAGAGCTGCCTCCAGAATGTTTTTTTTTTTTTTTTTTTTTTTAACCGTCTGCTTGCTCTTAGTTTGGCTGGTGATATAAAGTCAGTTGGAAAACTTTGCTCGTACTGAACGCGGTGCTTTTGAGAAGAATACAGTGAACAAGGCTGACATTATTTCCCTGTTTGCCATCACTGGATGTTTGCATGAATCACCAAGTTCACACAGATCATTAAAAAATAAACAGTCTTACAGACCACTTACACACTTACACACATACAGCTGAACACACAAAGTAGCCCATATTAATATTTTTATTGTATATCAATTTCAGACTTAAAATAATGTACTGATTTAAGCCCCACCCATTTCCATTAGGCCCCGCCCACTACAAGTACAGATATGGTTACAGATAATTTAGATGGTTGAACAGATATAGATACAGATACAGATAGTGGTGTACTCGCTCATCCCTAGTATTTACCCTAATACACCAGATACTTGTGTCAAATGTGGTATACATAAAGGTAGTTTGTTGCACTGCCTCTGGGAATGCACTCTCATTCAAGATTTTTGGAAAGATGTTATTACAGTTGTATCTATCTTTGTTAAGGAGCAACTTCCACTCTGTCCCAAGCTTTGTATTTTTGGATGTTTCCCAGCAGGCTGTACACTTAGCAATAGCAGGAAGAAGATGGTCATATTTTCTCTTCTTGAAGCTAAACATAAAATTGTTTATTATCATTATTTATTGTCGTGGAAGTCTGTTCACAGACCAAGCAAGCAAATCTAGGGGCTACTGCAGTGCCTTGTCTTAGAAAAAATTACATATGTCATTAAAGGGAAATATGACACATTTGTAAAGATTTGGGGCTCATTTATGGAGTTTCTGGAGGGGGACAATTTCATGACAGCTTTGTAGTCTACTGTTTTTGTTTGTTGCTTGTTTTGTTGTTTTGTTGTTGTTTTTTTATTTTGTTTTTGTTATCATTTTTTTTTAATCAATCCTGCTGTCATGAAATTTAATTTACAAAAATATTTACATCAATAAGATGGATTTTATGTGAGCCACAGGTCTTAAAGATGGGTTTTTGCCACCAATTGTGTCTTTGTGTCAGAGGTTTATTTTCCTCATCAAAATCAGCTAGTAACTAATAGGATCAATGTAAATTTTGAGAAACAGAACATTACAGCATATAGTTATTTTTCACAACCCCACAGCAGCTCCTACCTTTATGCTGCATCGGCCTCAAAATTGTACTTAAGCACAGTACTTCACTAACTGTTTATTTCCACCACTGCCAGCAGTTCATTTTAGCCTCTTTATTTTGTTTGTCTCTGTATCCTGGTTCTATTATGTAATCCAAATAATAAGTCAAATAAATCCTGTGGTTAATAACACTGAGTGAAATTAAATTTTAGTGTATCCCAGAATGCATCTCCTAGCACATTTAAAAAGACAGTAAAAGAAAGCCAAAGGGCTGATAGCAGCTTCTCTCATCTACTGGAGTTCCTAGAAATCACGGCCCACCACTGAAGTGACTGGTTAAATCAGTAAATAAATAAGTGTAAGAAGAATATAATACAAACATATAAGCAACAGTTGCTTATAAAGAATTCACTGCTATGTACAGCATTGACACAAAGTGGAATTATGAGATAAAATGATGCCAAATAAACAATAACTTATTTAACAAAAAAGACAGAATTCAACAATAAATTCCAGTTATGTGCCTTACACGCGATATCAAGTACTTCAAACTTCAAACTTTATTTATTTATATGGCACTTCTCATACTTAAAAAGCAACACAAAGTGCCTTACAGAGGCTAAAAACAACAAAGAAGAAAACCCAGCCCTCCCGCCCCCATAAATACATACAGAAACACACACACAGACACGTACACACGCGCACACACACCCACACACACCCACACACACACCCGCACACACACCCATACAGACAAGATAAGGGGTAAGCCACCTTTGGGGGCCATCCACACTGAGAGGGCCCCCGGCTCATGACCAGGGGGCGCCGCTCGAGACCACCCCGACCCAGGCAGACAGGAGACCCCACACCAAGGTGCAGAGGCCTCCAGCCATCCAGGCCAGAGCCGTCCCCTCAGCAGCGCCCCCATCAGTAGGCCAGGAGCAGTTCCCAGTGAGGGGGGCCCCCATGAGGAAACGCTTGACCTAAAAACCAAGGACCCCCATGAGGAAACGCTGGAGCGTGAAGGGACTAAGACATAAACATAAAATGAAATAAAATGTGTAAATGAAATAAATAGCAATTAAACATGTTGTTAAGATATGCAACTAAAATAAGATACGAACAAAGATGAACATGCTAAGAAGCGTGAATAAGATAAATCAAACAAATCAATTGAAAGCCTGATTTAAAAAGGTGGGTTTTGAGCCTCTTTTTAAAAACATCAACAGTCTCTGCGGCGCTGAGGCTCTCCGGCAGGCTGTTCCACAATTGGGGTCCATAATAACTAAAGGCCGCCTCCCCGTGTGTTTTAGTTCTTACTTTTGGAATGGTTAAGAGGCCAGTACCGGAGGACCTCAGGGTCCGCGAGGGTTGGTAGGGTAAAAGTAGGTCAGATAAATAAGAAGGAGCAAGACCATTAAGACATTTAAAAACTAATAAAAGAACCTTAAAATCAATCCTGAAACGCACGGGGAGCCAATGCAGCGATCTTAAAACTGGCGTAATGTGCTCCCGCCCTCTGGTCCTCGTCAGCACTCGTGCGGTTGAATTCTGTAGTAATTGAAGGTTGGAGATACTCTTTTTGGGAAGACCAGAGAGCAGGGCATTACAGTAATCTAAGCGACAGGAGATAAAAGCATGCATCAGCACCTCCGTGCTGGCCTGAGAGAGAAACGGGCGGACTCTGGCTATGTTCTTGAGATGGTAAAAAACTATCTTTGTTATGTTTTTGATGTGTGGAATAAAAGTAAGCTCAGAGTCAAAAACCACGCCCAGATTTTTTACAGCATGTGTTGGTTTAAGATCTTGTAGTTTTGGTAAAAGTTTCTCTCTCTGGCCTTCAGGACCAATGACTAAGACCTCTGTTTTGTCCTGGTTGAGCTGAAGGAAATTTTCTGCCATCCATGACTTTATGTCTAAAATGCCCTTTTTAAGGGCATCAATTGGCCCTGTGTCATCAGGAGACGCGGCAATGTACAGTTGTGTATCGTCAGCATAACTATTGAAGCTGATGCCGTGCCTCCTGATGACGTCCCCGAGGGGTAGCATGTACAGATTAAAAAGAGTTGGACCTAAAATTGACCCCTGGGGAACCCCACACTTGATCTCATGGGTTCCTGAGGAACATGCATCCCAACTTACAAAGAAGTGTCGGTCAGTGAGGTATGAGATGAACCAGTTAAAAGCAGTACCTGAGAGGCCGACCAGGTGCCTCAGCCTGTCTAATAAAATGGGATGGTCTACTGTATCGAAGGCGGCGGTTAGATCCAGCAGTACCAAGACTGTGACCTTGTGGTTATCCAAGTTGGACCTGATATCATTTAAAATCTGACTGATGCCTTTCTAAAATGTTATTTTTGTTTAAAAAGTCATTTACTTGGTTAAAAACTAGTTTTTCTAAAATTTTACTTAAAAAAGGTAAGTTCGATACAGGTCGGTAGTTATTTAAAATGTTGGGGTCTAAATTGCTCTTCTTCAGAAGGGGCTTCACCACCGCCGTTTTAAAGGAGGCGGGGAAGACACCTGTCTGAAGAGAGCAATTCACCATGTATAACAGCTGTTCCTCAAAGAATCCGTAGAGTGTTTTAAAAAACGGTGTGGGAATTGGATCTAAAAGGCAGGTTGTAGGGTTTACCTGGGAGAAAACTCGACCAAGTGTCCTTGCATCAACCAGGGCAAAACTCTCCAGTGTTTCCTCAGGTAGAACCTGTGATCCAGACTTGTTGGTAGTTAAAACCTGTTGAGATAAAAGACTGGATCTGATGTTAGCAATTTTGTACCTGAAGTGGTCTGCAAAGTCTTCGCACAGGGTATTTGTTATTGTCATATGAGATCTGTTAAAATTACTGTTTGTTAAAAGATCAATGGTGGAGAAGAGAAATTTGGGATTATTTTTGTGGTCAGAGATTAGTTTTTTGAAGTGAGAAATTCTTGCCTGTTTAATAGTGCTATTGTAAGATTTGAGGTGTTGACGTAAAACTTCATAGTGGACTGTTTGTTTTGATTTTCTCCATTTCCTTTCGGCACTCCTGCAGTTTCTTTTCAGTTGCTTAATTTCCTCATTTCTCCACGGAGGTATAGGTTTTTTCTTAATTGTTTTTGTTAAAAGAGGAGCCACTGAGTCCAGCGTTGACTTCAAATTGCTGTTAAAACTGTCAACGATAAAATCACAGGGTGCTGGTAAAATCTCTGCAGGAGTGCTCTGTAAAATCTGGATAAAATTTGCAGCCACTTCAGGAGTTATGTAGCGTTTCCTCACTGTTCTCACTGGAGCCTCCCGCTGATTAAAACTGGTGATGTTAAAAAACACACAATAGTGGTCAGACACAGCCAGATCCACAACAGAGGACACATCCACGGACAGGCCATAAGTTATGACCAGGTCCAGGGTGTGTCCCCTGTTGTGGGTCGGCTGCGTAACGTGCTGTTTAAAATCCAGACAGTTTAAGAGGTTTAAAAATTCTCTGGATACTGGGTCCGAGCTGTTGTCTACGTGTATATTAAAATCACCAGTTATCAAAATCCTGTTGTAGGTGGTGTGAATGACTGATAAGAATTCAGAGAATTCGCTGATAAAAGAGGATGAATACTTGAGTGGTCTGTAGACGGTTATGCAAAGAATAGGAGGGCTGCTAAAAACAAAGGCATGGTGCTCCAATGATGTAAAACTGTTAAAAGAGACTGCATTTGCAGACGTTGTAATTCTTGTGATGGATGCAGTTCCGCCTCCTTTCTTGCCCCCCCTAGTAGAGAATAAAAAGTTAAAATTTGGTGGGGAGGCCTCAGTGAGAACAGGTGCATCGGTGCCAAGCCATGTCTCTGTAAGGAGAATGCCATCTAGCTTTTTGTCTAAAATCAAATCATTTATGATAAAGGATTTGTTTAAAAGAGAGCGCACATTCAGCACAGCTAATTTGATATCTGTGCTGAACGTGCGCTTAACATGGTGTTTTAAAGGAATGTTAAGAACAGTACTGGGTCTAAAAACATTCCTGGATTTTAACTGTCTGTGTGAAGTGATGGTTCTAATGGAGTGAATGTCCTGAGTTTTTGGTGGCTGAGAGGAGGTTACTGATGTAAAGGTGTGTATGGTGTGGGTGAAACATGTGGTGGACGAGGATGCGGGTGAGTGTGGGGCAGAGGGCCCGTGTGCGTGAGTCATACCATTTAGTCAGGAGGTGGCTGAAGTGCAGGACCGGACAGTGAGATCAATGTTGACTGATAAAAGCCGTGAACCCTCCTGGTTGGGGTGGGGACTGTCCCGTTTAAAAAGGCAAGGTCTGTTTAAAAACACTGTAAAATTGTCCACACACGGAATGCTTTTATTCAGGCAGTATCCCTTCAGCTACAGGTGCAGCTGGCGAAGCCGGCTGGTGATGACGTCACCGTAGCGTGGTGATAATTAGGCGCTTCCCCGTGTCCAACAGGCGGTTGATCAGCGACACGAAGTCCTTCTTCAGGACCTCAGACTGCTGGTTTTTCACGTCATTGATGCCGGCCTCCCTTGAATAAACTAGAAACTCACTCACTTGAACTATTTCTAGTTTATTCAACTCACTTGAATAAACTAGAAATACAGCCAGTGCAAACGGTGTGCAGTGTGCTTAGATGTGAACATATTACTACAACAAGCTTTCACATATGAAAAGACTAAAAAGAGCACACTGCATGTGTTGTGATTTGCTTATCACTGTAGTTGAGTAGGAAAGCGTAGAAATGAAGGGAGCTGTTTAAACACAAATGGTTTATTTACAAGAACAAACAAAATACTAATACAAAATGAAACAAGGGGAACAAGACTCTATTAATCTGTGACATAAAGTACTTACAGTTCAATGGACACAAACAAAGTAAAGACAAGGCAATAACACCCATATTATGGATGAACTAGTCACTGGGACTAAGTAAACAAAGAAGACATTCCTTTATTAGTCACAACACAACGTGCAGAGTTACAGGGGAAACTGCACACGCCATGCTTAAGTGAAATTCTTTTCTCCGCTTTCAACCCATCCCGGCAAGTCCTTCCTCCACAGCAGACCAGGAGCGGTGGGCTGCCAGCCGACAGCGGCGCCTGGGGACCCAGTTCCTTTATGTCACCATTGGTCAGGTGGTGATCTTCTTGCATGTTTTTAGTGTTTTTTTTTTTTTTTTATGGAGGATACCTCAGGTGAACACGGGGAGAAAATGCAAACTCCACACAGAAAGGCCCCTTTCCTCGAGCAGGAGTCACCAACAGCATGGTGGAGGACACGCCCCCGGCGCCCACAGTGGGAATCGAACCCGGGACCTTCTAGCTGTGAGGCAACAGTGTTACCACTGTCTACCATGCCACAAAACTCTGCTGAATAGGATGCCTATCTTCACGCACTACGTTGGGGAGATGGAACATACCATTCTGAGAGGGGTGGGGTGGAACAGTCCAAGTAGTACCTTATTTTTTATCGTCCAGCAGTTAGCTGTGGCACCATTGTCATTTATTGAAGAGTTCTGACTGGGTACACCACATGGGTAGAGAGACATCAGGCCACCCCATCAGCAGGATGTTGGGGGTGACAAGATCGAGGTCTGCCACATCAGAGGAAACATAGCCCAGTGACTTGGAATTAAGAAAGCCCTCAATTTGTACAAGCACAGTTTGAAGAACCTATTCACTGATAGACTGCCAATGGTGACTCGTAGTGCTTGCTTCAGTGACCTTATCTCTCTTTCCTTACAGCCACTGAGATGGGGACCACTTGGCAGGTTGAACTTGATTTGTTGGCAGATGAGCTGGGCTTGTAGGTCTGGTTGAAGTGCAGAGAATACCTCTTGTAGTTCCTGGTCTCCACCCTTGAAGTTTGTACCCTGGTCAGAGAGTATTTTAAAAGGCTTGCCACAACGGGCCACAAATCTTCTCAAAGCCATCAAGAAAGAGTCTGTCTCAATCATGGAGAGATCCAAGTGCACTGCCCGAGTGGTCATACACTTGAAGATGATCTACCACCTGTTCTCCGTTCTTCAATCTTTATGGCGTAGGGACCAAACAGTCAACATCTGTTGAATAAAAGGCAGGCTTATAGAGGCAGAGCCTGGCCAGGGTAAGATCCGCCATGCGTGGGATGTGCATGCCACTTCCTGCATTCAGGGCAATGATGCCAAAGACGTTGAACAGCTTCCCTTCCTCTAAGAATCCAGTATTTCTTCCTGATTTCGGCTGTCCTTGAGTTGATGATAGTCATTTGGCAAACACTCCTGTTGCACTCGCTGGGGCAGGATATTTTCTGCTTCTTTGTGTTTGTCAGCAGTGAGCATAGGGTTAGCCATCCCTTGCAGTGACTGGGAGTGGCAGCGACCAGCTGGCTCCAGGTCTGGAACTGATCAACATCTTGAATAACCAGAAGGGCCGATATAGCAGTAGCACTTAACTCCTGGAGGCATTTGCCATCAGCAGGGTTATTTGCAGAATCCACATATCGGCATGACTTTGTTCCTA
Organism: Chaetodon auriga; assembly: GCF_051107435.1. Classification (NCBI taxonomy): domain Eukaryota; kingdom Metazoa; phylum Chordata; class Actinopteri; order Chaetodontiformes; family Chaetodontidae; genus Chaetodon; species Chaetodon auriga. Next base: position 27,398,522 of record NC_135080.1, on the reverse strand, counting down.
CACACTTTGAATCTGCAGGAGTCTGAGTGCAGCTAAGAAGGTACAGTAGTTGAATAAGTCGAGAAAGCGATTTGGTGGATAGGAAGAGTAAGCTCTTCCTTTAATACCTTAGCCATCTGTGCTCCTGTTAGTGCTGTGCACAGTTCAAGGCAAGGGACAGACTGTTGCCTCCTAGGGGCAACATGGTATCTGGCAGTGAGAAAAGCTGTTTCTACTCGACCTTCCGAAGGTATGACAGAACAATAAGCACATTCTGAAGCATCCCAAAATATGTGGACCTTTCTGTGGCTGCTGTCAGAATCCATCTCCTCACTGCTGTAGCACCTTGGTAGGACAATGTTTTGCAGAGCAGGGAGCTCACTCTCCCTCTCATGCCAGGCATGGAGTAAATCTTCTGTGGGTGATGGATCATCAGTCCCTCTTCTTATCCTATATTCGCTGCTCCACCTTGGCTCGAGTGGTATAAGGCACAATAAACTCCAGTCGTATTGATTGGTGAGAACTTGGTGGTATATAGTGCGGAGGGTAACAGCTGGGTACACAAGCAGGCGTTGCTTGTAAGACAGTGTGTCTGACGAGCAGTGCCAACTGAGTCCAAGTGCTGATTCGGGTGCATTTGGCTCACCTTATGTTATCCACAAATCTGCACTATCTGATCTGATCTCTGGTGAGAGGTGGGAAATAACAGAACGCCTCACCCACTGTCTCAGTTCGAAGCTCCCACTGGCCAGTGCATCCTGCAGCTTATCTATAAGGACTTTGGCTTCATTTTCTGATGTCAGACTTTTTAGACAGTTGTCAACATAGAATGACTTCAGCACAGCTTCTCTGATATCCTCACCCTTGCTGCTGTGATCGATATGTTTTTGCAGGGTGAAGGTGGCTTGTGGTGGAACTTGTGGTGCCAAATAGAAGCACCCTCCACTCATAAATGCTGGGTGGCTCCTCATGTTTCACATCTCTCCACAAGAACCTGAGAAGGGGCTGGTCATCTGGGAGCAGTCTGACTTGATAAAACATGCTGTGAATGTCACCACGGATGAAAAGAGTGCAACACTCTGAGTCAGGTGAGGTACTGGGACAGTGTAGAAAGAGACGGGGAACAGGCAAACCACGGTCAGATGGTTGGGAATTGGAAGCAAGACACAGGCAAATTGAAGTTAGCTGCAAATGGACATTTATTGATACTTCTCTTCTTTTCCAAGTTTCTTTTCTTGTACAGGAAATTCATTTGCAGGTATGTGTGTGTGTATGTGTGTGTGCTGTAACAACAAAGGAACCAAAACTTTCTATCAGAAATAATATACATATACATAATCCAGCACTTAACCTGCAGTTAATCACATCTCATTCACAAATAACCTCAATATTTTTTTCATTGATCAAACACCACAATACATCACTAACTACCATGGCAGCATTAACATAAATTAATTTACCAAGATGAAATCAATATAATGCAAATTAAGTATTTACATATTTACATATTAACCACTTCCGGTTACCGGCATAGATCCCACGGTATTGCTGTTTGCAACACAAACAATGCTTGTGGTAGCGCTGCACTCACGGCTACTTCAAACCGCATGCAGATGTCGGATATACAGCCTATTGATGATGTCAAAGGCAGGAGGAGAGGGAACCACACTCACGTTTTGAAGACGCACACAGGATTATTTCGCAGGGCCAGGAGATAGGAGAAGTGTTGGGGTCTCAGGCAAACAATCCGGATGCAAACGTTAGCACACTGCACCCAGGTATGTTGTATTGCATGTCTAATCAGCTGATCGTCATCAGGTGTGTGCGCTGCGCGGGTGGTGGTCTGGTTGCGTGAGTGTGTTTGGGGCAGGGAAGGTGAGAGCAGCGTGATGCCGTGGGCTGGTTAACCAGGAAGTGAGTGAGGATTTTGTACAACAGATGGGATGCCTTGAGTTGCTGTAGGAGTCAGAATCTTCTGTCTTGAGGTGGTCAACAAGTATTTGGTACTTAAATCTCTCGGAGGCACCGTGAGGAAGGAGGTTGTCTAGTGCAATCCTCGAACAATTGAACTCTCTAGGGTTCGGGTGACTCATGTCAGGAATTGTGGGCACTGGGGCCCGATAGAGCTGCTCCTCCTGGAATAACTTAGATGATTCTTCGCCTTTAGTTGTTAAGTGAGCAGCTCTGGTTCCAGGGTTGCAGAGGGAAGCTTGACCTGGTTATAGAGGGATGGTGTTTGCTGATCAGTAGTGACAACACTGGGTCACCTGGGCTGTGCAGGTAGGCTACTTGCATGAAGCTGCAGGACTAGAACAATTACAATTAGTCATTTGGCAGACACTTTCATCCAAAGCGACAAGCATATGAATTCACACACTGATGACACAGCATCGGGGGCAGTTTTGGGGGTTCAGTATGTTGCCCAAGGATACTTTGGCATGTCGACTTCTGAGGCCAGGGATCAAACTACCGACCTCCTGATTGGTGGATGACCAATCTACCTCCTGAGCCACAGCCGCCACCTACAGTTATGTCTGGAAATATTTCGACAGTGACACAATTTTCATAATTTTGGCCGTGTACTCTACCACAATGGATTTGAAATGAAATAATCAAGATGAAACTGAAGTGCAGACTTTCAGTTTTAATTTGAGGGTATTTACATCAAAATTGGAGGAAGAGTTTAGGAATTGCAAACATTTTCATACATAGTCCCCTCATTTCAAGGGACCTAAAGTAATTGGACATTTAAGTCAAAAGCTGTTTCATGAGCAGGTGTGGGCTATTCCCTCTGTATTTCATCATCAGTTAAGCAGGTTCAAAAGTCTGGAGTTGATTTCTCGTGTGGTATTAACATTTGGAAGCTGTTGCTGTGAATCAACAACATGCGGTCAAAGGAGCTCTCAATGAACATGAAACAGGCCATCCTTAGCCTGTGAAAGAAGAAAAAATCCACCGGAGAGATAGCAGAAATACTATTATTACTGCTAAAATGGAGGTACCAATGTGTACCTAAAAAGGTACAAATCCTTGTTGCTGGGGATTATGCATACTTTGACAACGCATATTTAGACAGAATACCTTGATGAAACAAACAGCCTGTCATCAACAAAATATGAGTCCAGAGCTTGATGGTCCAGCTCCTTCCCTGGATTGAACAGAACCCAGTCTCTGTCAACAGTCACATGGTAAGGATGTAAATGAGAATAAGAACAAGGAAACAAAAGTTTTCCACACAACACCCAACAAGTCTCAATGTTAAGAATATGCTTGATTTTACAAAATACTGGGATGGCTTCAATGTGAACATGACCTACAGTATTACAAAAACATCCTCAAGTGCATATTTCACACTATTGACAGACAGATGACACATGCTGAACCACTTTGTCCTCAAACTTGTAAAACAAACAAGTTTGTAAAACTTTGGTTTAACTTCAGAACATTCTGTAAATCACCTGGCAGAGATGAAAATGGCACAGAAATGCTTTTGCTGAGTGCATTTTCAAAGTCACCTAACCAATCAGAGGAAAACTCACAACATTGCTTCATTTGGTGACGGTTACTTAGCTTTGCAGTTATGTTTTCAAAGTTTCTGCATTTGCTGGCAATATTTTTGAAATATTGGTGCTTACTCTCATACCTCATGCACCACAAATGATGAAGAGGACCATACATCAACAGAAGTCTTGGGTAGTGTATCAGATAGTGACATTTTGGTGTTACAACATTTCCAAAAACTTCAGTAGTTTTGCCAAGGAATTCTTGAATGAGCAGTTTAAATGAGCAAGCTCATCTTTTCTCAGTTTTGTAGCCATTACAATATCCACTATTTCTGAGCATAGCAGGAAGACATGCCAGTACAGACATTCACGTGGGATACGATGAGCCATTAAAAAAGGTAACAGCCTGAACAGGCACCATTTCTGACTGGCTGATCCAACAATGTTAGAATTTCCTAGGATTTTTTCAGTCAGTGGTACTGGTTGGTTTGGTCTGTCATTCTTCCCGATGTTCAAATTTTTCAGCTCATTATTGATTTCACGTATGGTTATGTGCTTTTTATTATGAGCTTTACAGATGACCAACTTCATTACCAGAGGCAAAACTCCCTCAAGTAAATCATGCACTTTTGTGGTTGTGGCGCCGTACAAGCGGCAGCCTGTTACAACAGCTCTCTAGTTTTTCTTCTCTTTTATTATTTTCTTGTGCGTCTTTTTTATTCCATTCAGTTCTGCGTGTTTGTAAATCTGTGGTGCATCAGAGACATCAAGCACGGTAACTCTGGTGCTACTTTTTCATCACTTTTTACAACTCGTGTAACTTTGTCCGCGTCTGTGGGTCCGTGAGACAATGGCCCCCATTGTTTACAGTAGGGATCAGCTGCTGGCCCTGTGTAACACAGCTGTGCGGCCGGAGGAGCAACTGAATGAATGAAAGTAAGGCAGCGCATCAAATGTACAATTGCCATAGACACCATACAAAGCAGCATGTCCTTTGTCATTTTTCACTCACTCTATGTAATATTTATGTACTTCAGTTGTTCTAAGAACAAAACTGTCCTCACAAAACTTTTGCTTTATCTCTGAATGTGAGGCCATATTGAAGGACATAGCAAGTATTGAAGGACATAGAAAACCGCCCAATCATATGAGCAGAGAGGTTGTCACATTTGAAGAGTACCTTGAATTGTGTGCTCTTCTTCACTAAGACTGAAAGTGAAGCCCTCTGTGGCAAGTATCTTGAGGTCAGCTATGAGGGGCTGAAGTATAGTTTCAAGCCTGGACTCTTTCACATGTGAATGGCGAACCATTAAGGCCAAATGAATGTGACTCAACTTTGAGCGGTATTTTGCATTTGTGTTCCCAACTGTGTAATAAAAAGCTCAGACTTTGTGTTTATTTCTTTTAGCTCCCAATGGGTTCACAATTTCAAACTCATCTTCATAAAAATGAAGTCTTAGAGCTTGAGGATGATTTTTGAAAAATGAATGCTCTTTAAAGTGCATCCCATCAGTGCAGTTGGTCAGAACATCATCATCTCGCTTTCTATGGTTATCTTCAACAATGAAATGATTTTATAATAATTTTCTTGTTGCGTTCATGTTCTTCAAAATGTTCTTCAAAATGTTCTTCAGTTACCCGAGAGCAATTAGAAATGGTCTTTCTGTGTTTTCGATAAACATGCTGCCTAAAAGAAGATGATGTAGTCCAGGCATGTTCAGTAAAGAAGGTTAACCACGCGGGTTACAGTTACCGGGAGGGGTTTGTAAACCCCTCCCGGTAACTGCGTGTGTGTGTGTGTGTGTATACACACACACACACACACACATATATATATATACATGTTTTTCTCCTTGAAAACAGGATGATATTTGGTAAGAAATACTTACATAGTATAACGTGACAGCATTTCATACAGAATTCCAATTATTCTGTTGCGGTACTTTTGTTCCTTGTGGACTGGTTCTTTGGCATCTAAGCGTCTCTGAACATCTTGTGGGAATTGTGGAATGGAAATGACAGTGGGCAGTCTGTGGGAAGTAGGTTCCAAACTGCAATACAACTGGAGATGAACATTATCTCTGCCATTTTGTAACCACTTTTAAAAGGATTAAATAATAACATCTCAATGCATAAAAAACAGCACATTTAATACATAATACCTCCGGATTGCTGGGGACACAGGAGCTTCACATGTTTGTTGTTCTGGGTTGACTGGTTCTACAGTAAAGATGACCTCCGTGTAGCGGTATGTGAAGTCTCTGAATTTTAGCTGCTTTTTGAAAGACTTGTCAAAGAGAAATGCAATCATACTATCTGTGAGTCTGCAGTCTACTGTCTCTCCATCCACATTGTTGTCTGAAATGTAAATGAAAAGGGTATTAATGACATTTAAGTACTGAAACTCTGGACTTTCTCTAATCTTGCTGTACATCAGCAAGATTATTAGAGAATGTCTGACACAATTAATAAATAAGTTTCCATTCACAACCAAATGAAAATTATGTATTGTCACTTAAAAAGTATAAGTATTTGGACTCATGGACTCATTTTCTCTCCTTACTGAACAAAACATGTTTTTATCTAAGTCTCTAACTATATATTTGTATGAACTAGCAAAAATATCTTTACTTACTATCTTTACAAGCTTTAAATGCTACCATAATCTACGTCAGCCAGTAAAAGAAAAAATTAAAATTCTTGTTACTTCCCTATTCACAAGTGACCAGGTTTATTCATCTTCATTTAGAGCTGCAACAATTAATTGAATAATCCATTAATTGATCAATAGAAAAGTAATCGCCAAGTATTTTGATAGTCAATTAATCGTTTAAGTCATTTTAAGTTAAATAAAAAAAGTTAAGAATTCCTAGTTTAGCCCTTTTAGATGAGGATTTAACTCCCCCTTTCTCAAACAAACAGAAGCACATGGCTAATTATTATGCAAAATTACATGATCTAATCAGTTGGACCATGCTTGCTTGTAGGTGCATTTAACTAGACCGTTGAAATATAAAACTGTATGGGCTAACAGGAGACAAGCTAACAGTTGTGTTACAGTGCAATGTAAAATATGTTAGCTGTAACGCTAAATTATAGATTTTATGCTCTGCTGCTCTTATGTTCACATAACAAACATTTACACACCTTGTTTTCCTGGCTCAGCATGTTTGTGCCACTGCTTCACTTTATTTATCGGTTAAAAAAAAAAAAAAAAACACTCTTGGTATATCCATGACTGACTGACTGTATGAGCTCAGCTCAATTAGCTAGCCTTTGTTGTAGTAACCCATCAATTAAAGAACTGACAGACCAGTCAGCCAATGAGACACAAGTATTTCCACGTATTTTCCTGTAATCCCTCTTTGATTGGTCTTGTAATGCCTCCGTTCAGTTGCAAAATTACAACACTGCTGTCTTTACTGACAAATAACCACACAAAGTGGATAGGCCAGGCGACGTGGGGTACAGATTTGTTCCCTTCGTTTAAATTCACTTTGTGGTGGAAATTGTGTCTTTGCTAACTTAAACTTGGCAGCACTGACATGAATAAACGTTAAAAATATGAGCTAACTTTTACTAAATTATATATTTGATAACTAAATTTCTTTTTCAGACACACAGAGATTATGGGTATGGGTGCTGTATCACGATATAAGTGTTTATATCGGTCGATATCAATAATTATTGATATAAATATTTTTTTGACCTGTTTAAAATAAGGACCAGGAGATAAATATATTAAATTTAAACATTTTTATTTTAAATTTAACCTTCCTCTTATTATAATCCCCTCAGCTATCAAGGCAGAAAGGAAAGGGAATGTCAACACAACCATGGAAAACACTCACATACTAATAAAAGTCTAAAATCACAATGAACACTAAACAATAAACAAACAATATATTAACATTAAGGTGCAAAAATAAAGAATATGTAACAAATGCTTAATAAAGTGTAACAAAATAGTGCAAAGTATAAAAATGTAAACAGAGAGAAACCTGAGACCTTTTTTTCTGCAGGTTTAGTGCCAGGATGTTCACAAACTGATTAATCTTCTGGTGAATAAAGTGTTATAAAATATGTGCAGTATTTTATAGACATAGGAGAAATTAAAATAAACTGAGGTAGACTTTACATTTGTAACATAAAAAACAAATGGCAGTCTTAGAAACGTACTTTCAGCCAGGTATAACATAACGTGATTCAAGCACGTGTAAGAGATTTTTTATAACCTGGCTTCTCCACAGTGCTCAGCGGAAGCATGTCTTTAGCTATATGATGCCACTGCCTCCGTTATGTCTTTGTGCCTTTTAGATGATTTGTCATAAGGCACTGAAGCAGAGCACCTCTGCATGGTGGTTACAGACCCCATTGGTCTCACTACGGTCCGACTTACAAAATCCAAAAAACTGCCATACTGGCGAGCTGACTTTCCCTGTTTTATCGACAATTTCTTCACTTGCTGCAGCGCTCACTTTCTATTTCTCATTTCACTCCTTGCGAAGAATCAAACACATGACAACGAGATAGTGCAACCGAACTTGATACTGTTCATTGATGGCTGTTAGCGTGTCACTCCCACTGATCAGTGATTACTCCCTACGTTGCTCGGTTACCAGAGAGCGAATGCCTTTGTTCATGCAACCAACCTTGCTTCGCAACTTCTGGTTTCTTCCGACGAAGAAAAAAATTATCGAATGTTTTATCGAACGCATTTTTTATTGATATTGATTACGTGTCTATCGCGAGAAATATCATTATCGTTTTATCGCCCAGCCCTAATCCACATGCTGAAGTATCCTTGGGCGAGATACTAAACCCCAAAACTGCCCCCGATGTTGTGCCATTGGTGTGTGAGTGGATAACGCTCATAATGAGCGGGTGACCCAGCTGCTGTATGAATGCGTGCATGAAAGGGTGAATGCAGACTTGAGTAACAACACTTTGAGTGGTCTTCAGACTAGAGAAGAGCTATACAAATAAAGTCCATTTACCATTACTTGTCCATGTGTGTTGTGATCCAGCAGCCCACTTTGCTTGCTGAAATTAACATCCTGAGTTTCCTCCTAATTTGAGTCATAAGTAGAGTTGCCAACTGCTGCAGAGTCGGGACTAAAATTAATAAATTAGCTTAGGGTCATCACCAGTTCCTGTAATTCCTGTTCATCCTCTGTGACTCTTGCAGGCCTGTTTCTTGTGATCAGGAGGGTTAAGCAAAGTTCAATCAGTTTTCTGTGGATGAAGGAGAAATCCTTCTCATTACACTAGAACTGTAAGTCAAACTCAAAACATTCGCACAAGGAAAATCGAAATTAAACTAAGTTTGCCCCCATAGGTTTTACCCTCCTTGCCATCCTTGGACATGCAACTTGAAGAACTTAATTAAGATTGTGCACCAGCAACAAAGTACCCCTAAGTCTGTCACTCCTGCTCTCCTTCCCTCTGCCCTCACTCTGAGAGAACTAGCACAGTCTGTATCGAGCATCAGAAGGAATTGTTACAGCTGTAACAGGAGTGTCTTTCTTTTAACATCTGCGAGGCTGTTGGCAAGCATTTATAATTGATACTTCTGCTGGTGGTGCTTTTGAGAGTCTGCTGTGCTCAGATCAGTATTTTCTACAGGTCATACACTAGCACTGAAACAAGAAGGAAACACAAGTCTGTGAGCATTCAATCTGCTCTTCTTCAGATAAGATTTATCTGCCTTTACACTGGCCTCTGAGGATGTGTTTCTGTGAGAGAGAGCAAACCTCCTTTCAGTGTTGCTCCCTAGAAAGAGATCTGTCTCATTTGACCTGTGAATCTATCTCTCTCATTCTACCTCTTGTGCCATATATCCTGTCTCTGCTATTCCTTCCCTGCTCTTGGCTGTTTCTCCTTCTCTCCTGTCCCCCTGTCCACTTGTTTTTTTTATTTTCTTCGCAACTCTCCCTCCTCCTAAGTTATACTCTTTTCTCTCCATCCACATAGTATTATTCGGCTGATTGTAATATGTAGTTGTTTAATTGCTGTTTCCTGTTTCTGTGTTATACAGAGCTGCAGTCAGGAAGTTGTTAGTCCGTAAAGACTAGAAGGAGGGAGGAGAAACAGGTAACAAAATAACCCTACCAAAACCTCTAAAGCTCACTAATTAACATGCTGTGTCTCATTTTGGTTCTTTTTGTGCTTCATCCATTTGTTTTTTTGCCTTCCCTTCACTGACTATCATAAAACAAATCTACTTTTCATCCATTAGCTATACCCAGTTATCATTAAGTCCTCAACTACATTTGCCCAAGGGCCAGAATTAGTATTTAATATTTTCACTTCTGAACAGACTCCCATGAAGCAAACAAAAATACTCAGTTTGAGACTCAATACAACTGTTGGGTGATACGTCAAATAGAAACACTTCCTCCAACAACTGTGGAGTTACCACCAGTAGTCCAGCCACTGTACTGCTGGACCTCCAGGGAATGGCCAGTCTGGCAGCCAAGTGGTTTGATGGTGGGTCCAGAAATAGACATAATAGACATAATTTCAAAGACATAGCCTGCTCCAAAGTGGACAATATTCAAATTAAATGAGGGAAACAGCATCCCCAGTCTATTGTTTTACGTTTACATATAATCCCGTTCTAAAGTGGACAAAATTAAAATAAAAAGGCATTTTTCTAACAACCTGAAAATGAAGATGAAAACACATCATTATCAAACACATAATCTGCTGAATCTGGGTGTTCTGCAAAAAAGGTAATTTATAACATATTTATCTCCATAAATATCTATATTTATATTAATGAAATAAAGGTTTTGGCTATGTATATTCATATTTATGGTATCTATACCTGTATTTTGGCTATATATCTTTTATATTGAGGCCATTTACTGTATTTATCACTTTGAATTGTGTTTAATATCCCTATTATCAATGAAATCCTTGATCTGAGGTGTCCGGAGCTGTAAAGAACCCACTGAAGTTATATGCCATGCTCAAAATTTCATTGGCTATTCTAAGCATCAGTCATCTGCAAAATCAACTGTGATTGGCTCAGTCTTCACACAGAACAAAAGAAGGAGGACATTCTGTTCAACTCAGACTGTCATTGGGTTCTCTGTTTGCTAGGCTTCATATGGCAGATCGTGATTGGTCAAGTAAGGTGCCATTTGAAACCTGAGACTCCAGAGAGTGACAGGAGACAAAATAGTGCTAGTTTGTGTAGGTTTCCAGAAATTGTAGTGGGGAAAACACAGACATCAAGCTGAAGAAGAGCACATCACCTCCAAAACTGAAAGGATGAAACATCTTTCTGTTGATTATTATCATGTTTTGGAGAAAATATTTTTACTGCAGTGAACTGTCTGAATCTTTGTCTGGTGTCAAACACTTCAGTTCGCATTTATTATGCCTCCTGTTGTGATTGTAAACATGTATAATGTATAATATAAACCTGAATCTGTCAATAGATGGAAATGCTCTTTGGAACAGTAAGCTGTAAAGGGTTAATATTTATCCAAACCATGATGTTTTCTTCATCTTAACTAAGTATTTTGTTGCCTAACCATGACCAAACTGTAACAAAAAACTGAAAACAAAATTACTGAAAATGAGAAGTGAATTACTCCTAAAAATAACAAATCAACAATATATTATATATAGACATGGGACATAAACCCCAGTCTCCATGTAAAGGTCCTGTGTTTGATCCATTCATCCTCTGTGACCTGCTCCCTATATGGACTTGCTTTTTGGTCAGTTGCAATGAATGTCCTGGAACAACATTAATTATGATTATGTAGGAACAACACTAACTACACTGGTATTAGACAAACCTCAAATAGGCATTCATTCCTTCTGTCAACTTTTTTTTTTATTTAGAAACGTTAAAAGTATGGCAGATTTAATTGAAATATTTAAACAGGAAAACAGCTGTAGAGAAGGGAAAAATATGGGAGAATCCTCAGAAAAAAGGGAGGGTTGACAGATCTAGGTTTTATATTGGCTCTACCATGTCAGAAATTAGGAACACAGTTAACCAAACAGTATTAAACATAGTAACAAATCATAAAGCTGCTTTCTTGATATCAATGGCTACATGATGTCATCAGGACAAGTTTTTAGTGCCTCTTCTGCCAAGACTCAGATATTTAACTGTGCCACTATGAACAGAAAAACGGGAACTAACACACCAGGCACAAATTGCAGCAATATTTAAGCAAACTTGGCACTTAATCAATACAGACAGGTTAAAAATTAAAGTTAAAAACTTCAGTGAATAAGTGAGGAAATATATAAGGTGTACTGCATGATGAAACAACCCATCATGTTCTTCCACCATTGGAGATGGGCGACAGGAGCTTCAGTCACAGAGATAGCTCAATAGGTTGTTTGCAGTCACGTGATATTAAACTCAGACGGAGGGATGGAAGTGAAAACTGCAATAGATGGTGATGAAGGAAAGTTCTAACTGCACTAGTTTAGATGAAATTATGAGAGAAAGATACAAACAGACAATCAGAACATATGTTAGATGCGACCCTTACGTTATGAAGAGGAGCAATTTTTCAACTGTACTGAAAGATTTGCCTGCTATTGAGGCAGTAGATATAACCATATCACATATAACCTGGTCATTCAGACGCAGTTCTGATAAAAATTACAAAGAAAAGAAAAGAAAAGAAAAGAAAAAGCATACAAAAGTATAGAAGCATTCAACTTTTATGTGAGCAGTTGGGTCCACGACCTCAGTGCCAAAGTGCTCCAGGATGACGTGGTTTTGTTTTTGCTAGGGTGTGTAGATTTTATTTTCCTGTGGATTAACCGAGCAACAAATTTTCAGCATCGTAGTGCTGAATGTTGACATTTAGTTATGGTTATTTGCTAGGTTAACCACTCACAGAGGTCCACTGAAATGTCACTAAAGATGTGGATTGTCTCATAACAAGAAGGACGTATTTTTATTTTTTTTTTTTTATTTGCTGATGGACACTGTTATGACCCTGTGGGTCATTTGTGAGTGTGTATGTGTTTTTTTTTTCCTTTGCGGCAGTGTCTCCTCCCCCGGTGTGTCTCTTTCTCTCTCTCTCCAGCGTGAATGGAGCATGATGATGGCTGCTGCAGCGCGATTGGTAAGGGGGTGGATCCCCGGTCTATTTGAACACTGGCAGCCTACACTCTGGCCTCTCTCCAGCATTTCCACCACAAGGAAATGCCAGCATGATGTTTGGATTGTTTGAGCTAGCAGATTCTGAGTGTGTGAAAATCAAGTTTGAACTTTTGTAAATAGTGTAAATAGTTGTAAATAATTAGGGCAGTTAAGTAGGGGGGAGAAACCTTTTGTTTTGAACCCGTTTTCTCCTATGTTTTTATGTCAGGAGCTTTGGTTATAAAGTTGTCATTTATTTTCCTTTTGTTTATTAGGAAAGTGTAGGGTGATTTTAGTTTGTTCTGTTTGTTATGTTGGCCTGTTCTTCCCCTGAAGCTAAATAAAACTACACCTTGTTTGAATTTGGCTTATCTAGTTGCTGACCTTCTTTGGAGTGGGAAGACTGGAGGGAGCGCATCCGTTATGTCAAGGGTTCCCCTAGACCGGGGCATAACAACACGTATTAGTTGTGTAGCTTGTAGCTATTACATTAAATCTATCACAATAGATTTAAAACAATAGCTAATATTACATTTGTTTTTCAGTCACTTTCTTGAGTTTTTCACGCCGATGAACAACAGCATTTGGTACTCAATAAAGGCTGCTCGTGGTTTGTTGGTTTGATTGATCTGAAAACTGTAAACAATGCAAAACATAGGCATTTTGAGTATGTGTTCTAGTGCTTCTTTTGCAGAAAATCACTCCTGGCCCTCCATCTGCAGTTCGCGGCACAACAACAGAGCGACGTGATGTCATGTGCAAACAACCTATTGCCAAGAGTATCAATAGGGACAGTAACTAAAGTGACATCTGTATTTAGATGTAAAAAACATCTGTGTTTCCAAGATGTGTGAAAGCAGTGCGCTCCACTGCCATCGACAAAACATTAAATGATAGAACATCTTTTGGAAGAATGCTGCTCATTCCTCCAGCAGAGTTCCCCACACTTGGAGAATCTATGACAAGGAACACTGTAGCTCGCATGTTTCAAACTCAAGGTCTACGGGCCTAATCCAGCTCGCCACATCATTTTATGTGGCCTGCCGGAGCTTAAAGGGCATATGATTGTCTTAAAGCAGAAGTCTGTGCTGCTTTACAGCGTGCAGTGACCATAAACTACATTTTCCACCATGCATTAATTTTGTGACCCACGAAATGATGACATCCTGCCACTAGAGTGCAGTATTTCCATATAGGCATTTCACTTAAAGAGTTATTTAACAAGTGATGGAGTTGATTGAGATCTACAAATAATCCCAAAATATCCAGGAAGAGAATAATTGATGCAAAGGGAAGACTGTTTAATGAAAGAAGGGAAAGCGAATGCATGTTTGTGCTTCAAGGAGAAAAAATGGTTACGAGGCAGTTGGTGATGAAGGAATGCAGTTTATGTGGGTTTCTTAACATTATAAATTATAGGGATTTATGTCATAATAACCCAGAGCAATACGCTTACATATATTTTTACATAAATATAAATCCATGTACAATATATGTACACTTCAATAAATAATAATCAAATGCAGAGACAGTTATTTAACAATATGTTAAGGAGTAGTTACATTTATACTGTCTTACAGTTACAACTGGCTTTTTGAGGGCAACATAACGCTGATGTGGCCCGGGGTGAAAATGAGTTTGACACCGCTGCTGTAGCTGTTCTCGAGGCTCATTGCAGAACAACACTTCGCTAACACATTTTATGTTAGTTTTTGCTTTGTTTTGTCACCCATCTGTACTTTTTGAAAGGTGCTGAAGTGCTTTTTGATGTGACTTATATTTGCACTGACTTACTGGCTGAATTATCTGGCCACTACTCAAAATGGTGAAAAAGATCTGGTCCAGACATCACCTCCGTCAGAAGGAAGTGCTCTGTAACAGTGCATTCGAACACTTTTATTTTACCAACAAATACAGGCAAATGACCTACATTTGTCATAAACCACCTTAAGTTTTTCAATAGGTAAAACAAGTCATTAAGAATTATAGTGGACGCTGTCCAGTGTTACAAATGTGGGGGATTAGGTCATTAAACCTTTGGGTTTAATGTTTGCACTCATTAATATAGAAAGGGGCACCAACCTTCCCCAGCTCAGAAGTATTTAATTTATTCTCTTCTTTTAATGCTGATTTAATAATAATTAATGAATTAATGGTAGATCAGTCTCATCATCTGAAGCATAAGGTCTCATACAGTGATCGTCTATTTCCAGCTCAAAAGGACACTGACAACGACTTAAATGAAAAGTATTATTTATTCGGCACAATAATGAGAATGGATATGAATAATGAATGATATGACAAACAATATGGATTATAAGATAAGATAAGATAGACTTTATTTATCCCACAATGGGGGAAAAAAGAAGAAAAGAATATAAGAATATATTGCACAAGTGTTATATACCCTATGGTAATTTACAATATATACAATACGTACACACTTAGGTAATTTAAAAATGACGATTGCACATGAAAACAGCTGTGGGCAGGAAGGACCTGCAGTAGCACTCCTTCCTGCACTGGGGATGTGAAAGTCTTGTGCTGAAGGTGCTGCTCAGGGTCCTCACAGTGTGGTGCAGGGGGTGGGAGGAGTTGTCCATGATGGATGTCAGCTTGGCTAACATCCTTCTGTCCGCAAACTCCTCGATGGAGTCCAGTGGGCAGCCCAGGACAGAGCTGGCTCTCTTAACCAGTTTGTTCAGTTTCTTCCTGTCTCTGTCCGTGCTGCCCCCTCCCCAGCACAGTATGACATAAAACACTACAGAGGCCACCACAGTGTCATAGAAAGTCTGGAGTAGAGCCCTGCACACAACAAAGGACCTCAGTCTCCTCAGCAGGTGTAGGCGACTCTGGCCCTTCCTGTATGGGTGTTAGGATTGTCTGTCCAGTCCAGTTTATTGTTGAGGTGAACACCCAGGTACTTAAATGAGTCCACCATGTCAATGACCAAGCCCTTCGGAAATAAATAATCATCTCCTTGGTCTTGCTGGTGTTTAGGATCAGGTGGTTCTGCTGACACCAGTCCACGAAGTCCATGATGACCCCCCATACTCCTGCTCATTCTCCTCTGACACACAGCCAACAATGGCACTGTCATCAGAGAATTTCTGCAGATGACAAAGGCTGGACTTGTACATGAAGTCTGAGGTGTAGAGGGTGAAAAGGAACGGTGACAGCACCATTCCCTGGGGGGCCCCTGTGCTGCTGACTACCACATCAGACACACAGCTGTGTAGCCTCACATACTGTGGTCTGTCAGTGAGGTAGTCGATGGTCCATGCAGCCACCTGTTGGTCCACACCAGCCGCCTCCATTTTCCCCCGCAGCATCGAAGGCTGGATGGTGTTGAAAGCACTTGAGAGGTCAAAAAACATGACTCTCACAGTGCTCCCGGGGGACTCCAGGTGAGACAGGGCCCAGTGTAGCAGGTAGGTGACGGCATCATCCACCCCAGTGCCAGGTCGATATGCGAACTGCAGCGGGTCCATCACAGAGCTCACCTGGGCGTGGAGGTGGCTGAGGACGATCCTCTCCATGGTCTTCATGAGGTGGGAGGTCAGGGCTACCGATCTGTAGTGGCTTGGTTCCCTGGGATGGGCTGTTTTTGGAACCGGCACCACGCACGAGGTCTTCCACAGGGCTGGGACTCTCTCCAGACTGAGGCTCAGGTTGAACATGTACAGAACCACCTGACTGAGCTGGTCTGCATACTCCCTGAGCAACCTGGAGCTGATGGTGTCTGGGCCTGTGGCTTTCCTGGCCTTTGTCTTCCTGAGCTCCCTCCTCACCTGGTCCATAGTGATGGAGAGGGGGGAGGGGGGTGACTATGGAGGGTAGTCCAGAGCTGTAGGTGGTGGCAGTGGTGGTGGTGGTGGGACCTTGATGACAATGGGGGTTGGAGCAGAGTGGTCTGAGGGGAGCTGAGGTGTTAAGGACTGCAGCTGAAGGGAGACGACTGGCCTGGAGAGGTGTGAAGAAGTGGGGCCCCAATGAGAGGGGGCTGGAGTGGGGGCAGAGTCAAATCTATTAAAAAACAAGTTTAACTCATTTGCCCAGGCCTGATCTCCAGTGGTGGCTTGTCCAACCCCACATTTGCCATGGCCCAAG
Organism: Chaetodon auriga; assembly: GCF_051107435.1. NCBI lineage: Eukaryota > Metazoa > Chordata > Actinopteri > Chaetodontiformes > Chaetodontidae > Chaetodon > Chaetodon auriga. The sequence goes on along the minus strand of NC_135080.1, from coordinate 27,381,803 downwards.
ATATGTTTCAGACCTCTCCACACATCTCGGACATTGTTCTTCTCCAGGCGCTGCTCCAGTTTCTCTCTGTAGTTTTTCTTACACCTCCTGATGTTATACTTCAGCTCCCGCTGTACTCTCTGCAGCTCCTCCTTGTCCCCTGAGATAAAGGCCCTCTTTTTCTCATTTAGCAGAGCCTTCAGTTCAGGGGTCACCCAGGGCTTGTTGTTGGGAAAACACCTACTCTCTTGGATGGCACAGTGTTTTAGACACAGAAGTTGATATAGTCCATGATGCAGTGAGTCAGACTGTCAATGCCATCCCCATGAGAGATGCACAGTATGTCCCAGTCAGTGGTGTTAAAACAGTCCCTCAGTTGCTCACGTGCCTCCTCAGTCCAGGTCTTCACAGCTTTACTCTGTGGAGACTGTCTTTTCAGCACTGGTGTGTATTCTGGCTGCAGATGAATGAGGTTGTGATCAGAGTGACTGAGAGGGGGGATTGGGGTGGAGGTGCATGCGTCCCTGACATTAGCATACAGAAGGCCCAGAGTTTTATTGTCCCTTGTGTGGCAGTTTACATACTGTGTGAAATTGGGGAGAGTGGCCTGTGGGTGTCTTGTCTGCAGCGTAGAAAATGTGTTGTTTATGCGCTCACAGGCAGCAGCAGCATCAGCCGACAGGGGGATGTACACAGTTAGCACAATAACATGTGAGAACTAACGAGGAATGTAATACGGCCGAACGCTGACTGCAAGAAGCTTAATGTCCCTGCATCAGAGTTTCTCTTTAACAGTGATGAGGCCAGGGTTACACCATCTGTTGTTAAGAAACACACACAGTCCACCGCTTTTCTTCTTACCGCTCTCTGCCACTTTCCGGTCCTCACGGACTAGGGTAAATCCATCTAAGGAGAGAGAGAGAGTGGACATTTCCCATGATAATGGCCAGCAAACATGGTTTATATCTCTGTCTTCTCTCCCGGCGTTTGAGACCCCCTCTACAGCCTCTGCGTTTCCTCCTTATCTCCACTGGAATCTCTGGTTTCCCAGTGTGGAGCAGTCCAGTTTGTCTGAGGGCTAACAGCTGGTCCCGTGTGTAGACAATAGAGCCATGGCTGAAAGGGTCTCCCAAGGCAGACTCAAAAAGTCCAAAAAATAACAGAAAAAAGAGTGCAAAAATTACAAACGTGGAACCCCTACTTGCACATATTCACAGGGGTTTTAGAAAACAAGAAAGAACACAGGAAAAACACACAGAAATACAAACAGGGGTGAACCAGTTGTACCACGGTGTTGAGAGCCAATATTGGAGATGCTTCAGGGGCTGATCCTTGGCATCGGTAACAGACAAGAAGCAGCTCTTTTGCCGGTTATGTGACCCAGACAGATGGGTTTAGGCTGGCTGCAGGACTTCGGTCCAAAGAGGTTGACAGCCGTATGGCAACACTTTTCGGTTTATAAAAAAGTTGAGAATACTTTCGATGGCCAGTCGAAAATATCTACAAAAATATTATTACGTGATTACCTTAATGGTTAAAGAAAAGAGTTTGGCTTTAACATTGAAAAAGTTATGCGGTTTAATGTGGCGAGCAAAAGTAGACAAAAGATTACCATAACGCGCCAATAGGCGGGCAAAAGACAAGCAAAAATTGAAGTTACAGAAAGTAAAGAAGAAGAAGAAGTGAAGTGAGTAAAGAACAAGTAAAGGGAAGAGAAGAAGTAGTGAGTGTTTGCCGCGGCTGTGGGGAATATACCCTCCGGCGCTCCAGGGCGTGTCTGTGACAAACAGGCCTTCACTTGCTTTAGAATGATTTACAGGTGTGTTACAATTGGCTTTGTCTAGTGATTTTATGTGTTCTTATTCTGTACTTTCCTACTACACTTGTGTAACCTAATGAATGCCCTTGTACTATGCAGAGCTGTGAGATAGCATGACTGGTGAAAACCAGTTTGGATAACAAGAGGCAGATGATGCTTCTCTTTTCTGTCAGTAAGGTCTGTTGTATTAGATACACACCCAAACACACACAACACTCACACACAGGCTGCTTGTCACATTCCAAGGACAAGATGCGGACAGTGGTTGGGCTGTCCAGGTCTTGGTAACTGGCCAATTACATTCGGTGGCATAAGTCCAACTTCTATACAGAGCTGGCTCAGCCCAAGAAGGTATATGTGAACTTTTATCAGAGATCTGGGCTCACTCTGACAGAATTCCTGCAAGAGCTCTGTCATCCCGAGCCCAGCGCCTCTATACTTCACCTGTGACCTCAATAAATACTTTGGCTGTGAACTGAAGATTTCTCCGGTCTGTTCTTGGGTTTCCAATAAAAGAACAGGGCTAACAATTTGGTGCCATGACCCAGATTGGCTGACTCTGAGACCGTGTCTGATTGATGACCACCGGAGAACTTTTTTCAGACAATTTCAGGCGCCTAAATCAAAGGTAAGCAGAAACCTCTTTTCTATCAGGAATTTCTGCACATTCGACTCACTAAATTAAAACTGTCTGATTAGTGCCATCCTCTGATTGCTAAAATCTTAGTAGTTTGATATCAAAAAGTGAACTCATTAACTCATTAATTAACTCAATGAATTAACTCATTAGTTAATTCATTAACTGAATGTTCACATGTAAAGTATAAACACAGTCTCATGTCAGGGAAAGGAATTAAGTGTCCTACCTATGCTTAAAGAATATCCAGTTGAGCTGTTGAGATAAGAATCTCCAGTTGAGCTGCTGAGATAAGATTCTCCGGTTGAGCTGTTGAGAATAAAAAATAAAAAATACACCTCCAATTGAGCTGTTTAGAAGGAAAAAAAAAAAACTGATTATCTCCGGTTGAGCTGTGAGCTGTAGAGTTAAAGTGTTCATGAGGATTTTCATACAAATGTGAGGTGGTTTTGTTAGGCCGGTTCTTTGTTGGAAGCCCAAGAACAGTCTGAAGCAATCTTCAGTTCACAGTCAAAGTATTTATTGAGGTCACATATAAAGTAATGCAGCGCTGGTCTCAAAAAGTCAGAGTTCCCTGAGGATCTCAGCCAGAATGAGCCCAGTTGTCATACAAAAGTTCACATTTATCATGTTGGGTTTGACCAACCCAGTACAATAATCAGATATACGTTACAGAATATAATTGGTCAAGGCGTGACTGACGGATCTAAATGCAATAGACATCACAAAAAGAGAAGAGGAGACGAGACTGTCAACAACCAGTGTGCCACCTGCCTTTTTGTTATGAGAAGTGGCTCTCACCAGCCATGTTATCCTTACGGCTCTAGGCTATGAAGGACATCCACGTAGGCTAAAGATCAGAGCATGAGAACACATGAAATGACCAAAAAGGGCCTGATCATTACAGTTTCCTACATAATTGATATTTTTACTGTGTGAGTGACTGTATCGAACAGTTTAGACTGATTGAGAACTCCTGCACTGACACAGATCTCAAGTAGTTCTGTAAAAGGGGGGCATTGGAATAGTTTCTAGGGGATTTTCAGTTAAGATGTTATGGAGGTTGGTGAATTAAAACGAGTGAATAGACTGGGAGAACCCCCAGCGATCAAGCGCACAGAGTACTAGGCTCCGTGTAGGAGCGTCTTGATCAGGTCCTCACTCGGGCACTGCGCCATTCACCCTTTCTGAATAACACATGTAAAAACATTTAAAGAATGTCACAGAAAGTTATTGATAACTGGAAGGAATGTAAACCCGGCTCCTTGGGGTCAGTATTATTTGAAACAGTGGTTAGATGGCAGAAGAAAGTTACGAAAGAGGAAGAAGAGAAAGGAATGGATAGATTCGTAAATTGGAGTGGGGAAACGCAAATGAGGGGACTGTTTGGAGAATGTGAAAGCGCTCCACCAAAACTGAGCGCTTTCAGTATGTTTGTGAAGCAGGCAACAGGAAGTATGGACCAGGTGACAGCAAAGCTACAGGAGGCAGGAATGCTGCAGAAAGGCAAGGCAGAAAAAGAAGCAAAAAAGGCAGAAATATTTTTGACAAATTGTCAGTGTTTTGTGGGAGAAGTCAAATTCTCCATTCAGACACTGTCCTCTGCACAACCAAAACATCAAATGCCAGTTAAGACCTTGACTCCTCCAGAGACACAATGTACTGAGCCAAAAGATAACACACCCTCACCAAAACATCAAATGACAGTGTTTTTGTTGATTTTAAAACTGCTCTGTCCACAGCCTGCTCCCTCCAGAGCATTTTCATTTGGATGTTGATGAACAGAACGGTTTTGTAAATGCCGTTTTTTTTCAAAAGGGTGAAATAGGAGTATAACAGACAGGAAAGTGTTGATGTACCATAGCTCTAAGTTAGATAACGTGGAAATACATGTGTCAGACATGTAGCAGCTATAGGGAAAGCAGTACAAAAAACATCTCACATCACCATGAGTAATCAGACTATAGTGCACACACACACCTCACATTCATTTCACCAGTGCGGGAGCTAATATGGCCCTACAGATGAATACCAAACAAGATCATGACTGTGCAGCAGAAACTAATAAGGAAATGCAGCTACACTCCACTCTACACAAAGAACCAATCTAAAATGCTCAAATGATATTATATTGTGACGAACACAGTCATCATACACCGACTGGCACGTTAGTGACATCATATGTTGTTGTAGAGGAAACATCAGCTGGATTAGAGACAAGACAAGCACAGATAGTCCCTCAACCAACATCAGCTCAAATGGCAGAATTAGTTGCGATAACGGAAGCATGCAAATTAGCAAAAGGAAAGACTATAACCACCAAATGTCCAAGCTGTACACGTGGACATGTGTCACTGGAGAAGAAATGCAATGCTGGTCTCCCCTGGTTGATAAAGCAGGTGAAGAGAGGAACACTGGTGTTCAGGGTCTGGGTGGCAGAGGTGTGTTTGCCTAACCTAACAGACTGGGTCTGTTGGTCAGAAAGTCCAGGGTCCAGTTGCAGTTTGTTGTTTGTTGACCAGCTTGGAGGGGATGACTCTGTTGAATGCTGAGCTGAAGTCAATGAACGGCATTCTTGCGTAGGTGCTGTTGTTGTCCAAATGCATCAGGGTGGTGGTCGGTAGGCAAAGTGATGGGGGTCCAGTGTGGGGAGAAGACAGCATTTGAGGTGGACCAAGATCTGCCTCTCGAAGCACTTGGTAATGAGGGGGTGAGTGTGATGGGGTGCCAGCCAGCTGTTCTGCACAGGCAGACAAGAAATGCGCTCTATAAATACAGTCCATTTACCATTTACTGCAACTTTCTACAGTGGCTTAAAATACACAAAACTTTTGAATGTGTGTGCTCACATCATAACATGACACACAAAAATGAAGCTGATCTTGGCCAGCTCATGAGATCAGCTTCATTTTTGAACGAAATATGTAATATTTCAGCTTCATTTTTGAATGAAGCTGATCTCGTGAGCTGGCCAATTACAACTGTAATCTCTCAGTTGCTCAAAGAATGCAAAAATACATTAAAATGTGTGCAGTTTTAATTTGATTCATATTTTCCCCAGGGACCCAATTTCCTGCTGTAGGTTTACCAAGTTAAGAATTAAGAATGGTGACAATTTTGCTTCCCTCTGTCCACTCCTCACGGACCCACTCTTTATAGTTCTAGCATTACAACCACACTTCACTCTTTAATGAAAAACAGTCCTCCCCCCAAACATGGCATTTGGCATTCCAATTCTCACAGGTTACTGTTGTTTGCTTTGTCTTTTGGAGCTTGGAACTGCATGGTGCAACTTGATTTTCTTTCTCCTCTTCCAAGCCTTGTTTTTTGGTGTGTCTGTTAGCTGTTGTTCTCTTCCTTCCCTTGGTGGTGGCTTTTCTTGGTTCCAGCCTTCAGGTAAGGGTGAACAGCAATGGGGATGAACCTCCTGTACTTCCTGTTGCTGTGGCTCAGCTGCCCACTCTGAAATGCCAGAACCCTGAACCCCAAGAGAGACAGGAGAGCCAGTTGGACAAGCAGTACTTTGGCCATCATATCGTGGAGAGACAGCACTGACAGTGGTGGAGCAGCTGGCTCCAGTGAGTTGGAGGGATCAGGCTTCACTTCTCTGTGACAGTGAGTGTGTTGAAGGAATAAACTTTGTTACCACAGCAGCTGGGACATCAGCTGGGTGGCTGTGGCTCAGGAGGTACAACGTCCACTGAGCAGAAGGTCACAGGTTTGATCCTTGTCCCCTGAAGTCTCCATGTTGAAGTATCAATGGGCAAGATACTGAACCCCCAATTGTTCCCCATGGCTGTGCCATCCATGTGTGAGTGTGCATGAATAGCTTTCCTGTTGATGCCACCTTGCATGGAAGCCTGTGCCACCAGTGTATAAATGTGTGTATAAATGGATGAATGCTGGCTATATGTATAATGCATTATCTATGTGGGCATTGTCAGTGAGTTGCTAACAGTTAGAACGTATTATAATAGCTGACCTTATAAGTCACGATAAAATGCTTTATAATGTGTTATGATTATTGTTATAAAGCATTATGATCATTTATGAGTGTTTATAACTATAGTTATACAGTGCTATAACATCATTATAACTCATTATAGGTATAGGTATAATGCATTATGGAGATAGGCGTCAAAGTGTTATTGTAAGATCTTATATCTTGTTGCCATTTTGCAAAGACAGCACTTTATAATTTCAGATGAGAAAAGTCTGGATATTTGCAGCCATATTGGTTTGCCAGCTGGTATGCTAGTCTGTGGACATGAAAAGTTTATGTTGCAAATAGCATTTGTATTTATTGAGATATCCTTTTAAATTATCATTTAATTACAGACTACTGTTCTTTTTCCACACAACTTTGTGCAAACCATTTTTTAAATCAAATTTCTTCTTTTTTTTTAATTACTAATTTGAGACAGCAAATTTCTTATGTTACTTACCATACAAAAACAGTCTTAATTTCAATGTATGGTCATCAAGTTACTGGGCTCTTATACCCTGACTACCCTGAAAGCGTCTGACTTCCCTTCTCCTCCAGGTTCCTCCTTGTCTTATAATACCTGTATAGAGTGACATAGCATATATAATATGTTTTTGAAACACTTCGTATAGACAGACCCTGTCTGATACCTTCCTGTGACACTTTGTAGCACACTGCAAGGCAGAGTATTGAGTTGCAACTAACTCCTGCAAGGAATCAAGGATGCTCTCGCACTGCGCTCCGGCAGCCAGCATAGCTAGTGCAACTGGCAATTCAGAGCCAGCTATGTGAAGGGGTTTTATGAACAAATCAGTCCAGATATTAACAGAATAAATTTCACATTTTTATGCAAGTTGTGCAAATGGCAGCCTCATCTGCAGCGAATTTCATACAGCACATCAAGTTGAATCATGCAACCAGTCTTGGGAAATATCTGTGAGTGAAATGATCACGAGAAATGAACAAACGGTAAGATCACAAGCCAACAGCTGCAAAGTATCCTCCAAGTCAAATGACAAATAGACAGACCTGTCACTTACTAAAGTACACTGTAGGAGATCTGCAGCCTTTGTACCCCATTTAAAGAGAAACAGAAGAAACTTACATGAAATAGTATTTTTTTTGGGACTGAAATTAGTTTGAAATTCCAAATTGTGAGCTGAATGTGAAAGAGTGAAAGTTCAATATTCTCTCTGCTGTTAGTTCAGGTTTGCTAAATGCACTACAATGTTTACTAGCTACTTGTCAACTGTTTCCCTGTGTTCTTTAGTGCTAGACAGGTAGTATACACTGAGCAGAGGAGGGTAGCAAGTTTGGTGTATTTAAAAATGTTTTTTTGGGGAAAAAAAAATCATCCTTTGTTATATTTACATACATTTATTGCATTACTTTTAGTTATTATTTTATGCATTCATGCACATTCCATTATGAGATGATTATTTCTTATGTAACAAGGAAGTACTGTCCTGTAAATGAGCCAGTCATACACCAGGCAATTCAAAGTGCTTTACAGAAGCATAAAAATACATTAAAATCATACAATTCAAAGAAAGAGAGAAAGAGATTAGAGGAGAATAGAAAAATAAAAATAAAATACAATCAAAGGAAAATTAAAAACAGAAGCCAGTAAAAGACAATAATTTAGCATTTAGAATGATTAAAGTCATTGAGCAAATATATTTACTTTAAGTAAAAGCTGTAGCAAATAATAATGTTTTCAACCCTGATTTAAATGAGCTGACAGTTGGTGCAGACCTCAGGTGTGCAGGGGGAATGTTCCACAGGTGAGGAGCATAATTATTAAGAAGATACAGGTTGATGGTCTACCTGCTGGGCATTACTGCCTGATGCACCTCCACCGCTGCCTTTTATGCGAGTGTGTACACCTGAACACCTCTCTGGGCATGAACGGGTCATCAGCTGGGGACCACCAGTCATGAATGTTTCGCTTCTTTAACCCCAGTACACCTCCTGGTGGCGGAGTGATGGCAGGGATCACTCCCTGCCACCCCCGCTGATGCCCTGGGTGTTATTTGGCCCCCAACTTCTATGCTTCCTCCTTAGCCACAGCCGGAAGCTGCCCTTCTCTGCCTCCTCCGCCAGTTCTTTGATTGGTTTCCGACACCCTGATGCTGTGAATCCCATGTCACGGAGCAAGTGCACCATTGAGGACCCGACAAAGCCCCTGCATCCCACTTCGACGGGGCACGTGATGGCTTTCCAGCCAGCCTCCCTGCACTCATCTGCCAGGTCTGCATGTTTGGCACGCTTCCGCTCGTTGGCAGCCTCCATACCCTCCTCCCACGGGACAGTGAGCTCCACCAACAGGATGGTCTTACGTGGCTCTGACCACATGACCAGGTCTGGCCGGAGTGAAGTTTGAACGATCTCTCTGGGGAAATGGAGCTGTCTTCCCAGGTCGAACCTCATGGTCCACTCACTGCCGGGTGAGAGGAGTCTTGCAGTTTCTCTCTGGCGAGGGCGGCTGATATTCTCTCCGGCCCTTGCAAACAGGATGGAACGTCTCGCTGGAGCGGAAGGTCTGCTGTTGGCCTCCTGTCTGCATGATTCTGCCACCTCTGCCAGCTTCCTCATCACCAGATAATAACTGAAAGCTGCTTCACTTTGTTTGGTTCTCATTCTGGGAACACACAATAGACCTGTTCCTGATGACCTGAGAGGTCTGGATACTTCATATGGAGTTAACAAATCTAGAATATATTTTGGAACTAGACCATTTAATGCTTTGTAGACCAACAGTAAGATTTTAAAGTCTATTCTTTGACTCACAGGAAGCCAATGTAGTGATCTGAGGACTGGTGTGATATGGTCCATTTTTCTGGTGTTTGTAAGGACTTGTGCAGCAGCATTTTGAATCAGCTGTAGTTGCCTAATTGATTTTTTGTTTAGGCCAGTAAAGACTCCATTGCAATAGTCCAACCTACTGAAAATAAATGCATGAACCAGTTTTTCCATGTCTTCTTTGGACAGACATCCCTTAATTCTGGTTATATTTTTCAGGTGGTAGTAGGCTGATTTGGTATGAGCTTTGAACGGTTGTTAAAATTCAGGTCAGAATCAATAATTACACCAAGATTTCTGGCTTTATCTGTTGTTGTCAGTGACATGGAATTAAGGTGAGCACTGATCTTTGACCTTTCATTTTTGGGGCCAAATACAATCACTTCTGTCTTATCTGCATTAAGCTGAAGAAAATTCTGGCACATCCACTCATTGATTTGATGAATACACTCACTCAGTGAAAGTAAGGGACTGTAGTCATGTGATGACACAGAAATATAAAGTTGTGCATCATCTGCGTAAGTATGATAAGAAATATTATGATGGTCCATAATCTGAGCTAGGGGCAACATGTAGATATGGAAAAGAAGTGGTCCAAGAATTGACCCTTGGGGCACCCTACACATCATCTTTTTTCGTTCAGACACATGCTCACCAATTGACACAAAGTAGTCTCTATCTTGTAAATAAGATTTGAACCAGTGTAGTACAGTGCCAGTAAGTCCCACCCACTTTTCCAGTCTGTCAAGAAGTATGTCATCATCAACTGTATCAAAGGCAGCACTGAGATCTAATAATACTAAGACTGAGGTTTTGGAAGCATCATTATTCAGATGTATGTCATTTAAAACTTTGATAAGTACAGTCTCAGTGCTGTGGTGTGGACGAAATCCAGACTGAAATGCATTTAAAAGATTGTTCTGCATCATGAAGGCATGTGTTTGTTGAAAAACAACCCTTTCAATATTTTTTCCTAGAAAGGGAAGATTTGATATTGGCCTGTAGTTACTTATTACTGAAGCATCCAGATTAGTCTTTTTTAGGAGAGGTTTTATTACTGCAGTTTTCAAGGCCTGGGGAAAGTGACCAGACTGAAGAGAATTATTTATTATCTGCAACACATCTGGAGCTATGCAATTAAAGACTTTTTTTAAAAAAAAGTTTGTTGGCAGAGTATCAAGGCAGCATGTTGTGGATTTTAACTGTGACACAGTTTCTGTCAGCCTTGTATGATCTAGAAGGTTAAAATGTGCTAGATTAACTGGAGAACAAGAAGGCACAGATGGACTTATCATTTCGCCTGAGCTGGAGCTGCACACTGTTTGTCTTATCCTTGAAATTTTATCTGTAAAAAAGGCTGCAAAATCATTGCATGAGTTGTTGGATAGCAGCTCAGGAGGGACTGATGCTGTGGGGTTTGTCAGTCTATCCACAACAGAAAACAAAGTACGGGCATTATTACAGTTTCTGTTGATAATCTCTGAGAAATATGCTTACCTTGCCTTCTTTAGTTCATGGTTATAGGTGTGGAGACTGTTTTTATAAATCTCATAATGAACCTGGAGTTTAATTTTTCGCCACCTGCGCTCTGCCTGTCTGCAGACTCTTTTCTGGACTTTGACCAGTGTGGTGTTTCTCCAAGGTGCCTTTTTCCTTCCTGATAAAACTTTTGTCTTAACTGGGGCGATGGAGTCAATAATAGTCATAACTTTGGAACTGAAACTATTTACAAGGTCATCAGTTGAAGCTGAGGGCAGTGTTGGTGATGGTGTAAAAGACTGAGTGAAGACTTCACAGGTGTTACCATTAATATAACGCTTTTTGATTACCTCTGTTCCACTTTTGTTAAGAATGGCAGGTGTGGCCATTTTAAATGACACACAGTAATGATCAGAAAAAGCAACATCCGTCACCACAACCTCAGAGATATTAAGCCCTTTGGAAATAACCAAATCTAATATATGCCCTTTGTTATGTGTTGAATATGTTACATGCTGAGATTGGCCAAAATGATCCAGGATGTTTAAAAGTTCTTTAGCACATCCATCTTTAAGATTATCAACATGAATGTTGAAGTCACCCACTAACACAACACAGTCAAAATCAATACAAACAACAGGCAGTAGATTGGTTACGAAGACTGATCGACAGGGAGACTTTGATTGAATGGCAACATATTCAAAAGATTCAAAGTGACCATAAGAGACTCTATTGAATTGAATGCTATCATTAAACAAAATGGCGACTCCACCTCCTCTCTTATGCATTCTTACTTCACTTATGGAACTGAAATTCGGAGGGGCTGACTCATTGAGAACTGCTGCGCTGTTATCTTGTCCTAACCAAGTTTCAGTTAAAAACATAAAATCAAGCTTGTGCTTGATGATAGAGTCATTGATTAAGAATGATCTGCCTGCCAAAGACCTAACATTTAAAAGAGCTAACTTAAATGTGCTAAAAAGTCCAACATCCCCATGTTTTAGAACATACTGTGGCTGACATGGAATACATGTTAAATTCGATGATGTGATGTTTCTGGAGAGATGGGCCGATCTTCTCCTCCTACCTATTGAGACATGAATCAATGAAGCTTCCGGCACAATGGGCCCTGGCTTTTCCTTGGAAAAGTTAGGCATAACATTTGCCTTAAAAGCTGGACCCAGAACACATCAGTTACCAACACAAATAGGTGGCTGTGCTGGGCTCTTACTAGGGGACTGGAGTAGGTTCAGATCAAGCGGTGGAGGGGGTGGAGGTGGTGCCCGTCAGCACTGTGGTGGTGGAGGGGGACAGGGTGGTTGTAGGGGGCGGGGTGGAATTTGGGGGGACAGGATCCCAGATGGGCAAGGAGTAAAGCTTGGTTTACGCTTCTGCGTCGCGGCGACGCTGAACCTACGCCGTCGACGCAGACCCCTACGCGGACCCTACGCCGTAGCCTGACGCGCACCTCCAAAAAATCCTGACTACGCATCGCGTTGACGCGTAGTGACGTGAACGTCGAGGACTGTGATTGGTCCGTTCAGAACGTAATTTTCGGTTCAGTCGCAGCCCTATGGTCGCAGCACAACAACACCGCCATTTTCAAAGTTTCTGTGGTGAGAGCTACAAGAAAAACTGGACCAAGCCGAAGAAAGAATTATCGAGGAGGTACGCAAGTACGACCACCTCTACAACTCCTCTTCGCGGCAGCAAGAGCCCCCCGAAACCATACAAAGACACAGCCACACCCCCCTAGCGGCTTGGTGGTGAATTGCGGAGCAACGCGTTCCCTCGACACAGAACTATGAATGCTCAGTGACGGCGTAGGGTGTACGCCGTAGGTACGGCGTCGCCGCGACGCCGAAGTGTAAACCAAGCTTAAGTCTGATACCAGCGCTGACAAGTTTGTTCATGTGGTCAGTAAACTCCAGCTGGGGGGAGGAGGGTGATGGGATACCCAGTGAAGACGATGAGCTAGATGGAGCTTGGGCAGTTGGAGATGGTGACCTAGGTGGAGTTTTAGTGGTTAGAGATGGTGACCTAGGTGGAGTTTTAGATGTTGGAGTCGGTGAATCCTCACGAGCAGTGGCCCTGGTGGAGGACATGAGGCATCCCCTTTTTTGCTCTGGCATCCCTCATAGTTAGAGCATGCAGGCGGGGGTAGAGTTGGTTCTCCTTCATGTTTTGGCGTTTGCTGCTTTTGTTTGGATTCCTCTTGTCTCTTGTCCTTGGGAGTGGGAACAGTGTTACGCAGGAAGAAAGATAGGTTGGAAGCAAAAAGTTTTACTCCTGACTTGTTTAGGGAAAGTCCGTCTCCTTTGAAAAAATGTCTGCGGTCCCAGAAAAAGTTGAAATTGTCAATAAAATGCACTGAGTGGACATCACATGCAGTTGAAAGCCATCTGTTTGCTGCCAACAATCTGCTGAATCTATCTCCTCCTCCTCTGACTGGTGGTAAAGGCCCACTGAAGAAGACTTCAGCATTCAGAGAGCTCACTGCATTTAGCAGTTTACCTAAATCTCGTTTGAGCACTTCAGATTGTCGTTTCGCAATACCATTTGCTCCTGTATGCAGTACAAGGTATTTCAAAGTTGGAATTTCTGCAACAATACTGAGGATTCTGTCGGTCATGTTGGAGACTGTATCATCAGGAAAGCACAACACTTTTGTGTTTCTGCTGTACATGCTTCCCACATCTTTAATAGCACAATCACCAACAACCAGAGTCTCAGGAACAGTCAGTAGCTTTCCTTATAGCTTTCTAGCTTCTGACTTCCTGGAGGAGGAGGAGGAGACAAAGAAAAAGTAGAAAAGCAATCCATCAATTAAATGTTATTTATTTTTCTGGATATACACAGACAAGAAAAGCAGTTCATTATTTAAAATCAGTCCCATCTTTTCTGTCTCTTACTGCACACAACAGCCGTTTGTACTCCCAATAACATTTAACAGCACCACAAAGAACTGCAAGCCTTAATGTTTTAGGACACTTTTTATAACATTATAAGCAGTTATTAAATAAGGGTTTGCCACAGCCCCTCACACTTGCCAACAGTGTTTGTGACTCTGTGTGTATAGTGTGTGTGTGTGTGTGTGTGTGTGTGTGTGTGTGTGTGTGTGTAGCCATGTATTTTTCATCTTGTGGGGACATACATCTGTCACATTGTGGAGACTCGCTTTACTTGGGACAAAATGCAGGTCCCACAATGTAAACCATTCAGGTTTAGGTTGTAGACTTGGTTAGGTTAAGGTTAGGTTTGGGTGAAAGCAAGGTTAGGCAGGTAGTGGTTATGGTTATAGTTAGAGCAAATCTCCAGGAAATGAATGTAAGTCTATGTAATGTCCCCATAAATTGTGGAAACATGACTGTGTGTGCATGTGTGTGAAGAACTCTGTCTCTCACATGCCCCAACAGTGTTTTTGAGTGCATATTTACAGCGTGTGTGTGTGTGTTTGGATTCACTGAATGTGCACATTTTTATCAGTTTGAGTCAAGTCAGCAGCCCTGATGTCTCCTGTCCTCCCTTTGCTTCCCTCTGTCACTCTGTTTTTTTGCTTTGCTTTTCACTAATGTAACTTGATTTGGTGTGTTCCCTGACATTCTTATCTGAAAGTACAGACTGCCATCTTTTAACAGTCTTTTGCTTTGTCAGTTCAAACGGATAAATCAGGTTTCAAAACTAGTGTGGTTCAAAGAAAATGTATGCCCTTTCCTAGTTCCTCAGCAAACATTTTTTCCCTGCCCATTTACTATTTCCTGTCTATCTACCTGACACACCTGAACATAGACCCTCCCTTCCTCATGCAATTCTCAACACAAAGGCCAGGTGGGGTACTACATTGATAGCAGTGACGTGCGGTCAGGGGAGGCAGGGGAGGCAGTGCCTCACCTGTTAAAATCTAATTTAAAAAAAACTTGCTGTGGTTTATAAATTCGGTAAGAGGAGGAAATTTGGACTTAAGCTCATGACTGTTCTATAAATTTGTTTTCTGTATGATTTCAACATTTCTATGGTCAAAATTGCTAAATTTATGCATTTCCTGTTCAAATACGTGGGAGAAGGGCAAGGTGAGGCAGAGATGAGCTGTGCCTCACTTCTGATGGTGCTGTGCCACTGTTGAGTCAAAACTCAGAAAATATATTAAAAATAAAATATTGGCACTGTGAAAGAGGACAAGGCTGGCTAGAAGTTCCACTTTCAGTTTCTGGTGGGGATGGTTCATCAGAGCACTGCTGTGGGAGTGAAAACACTTCCTTCACAGACAGCCTTCTGCTCATCATCTCACCTGTTCTGCCTCTCAGCAAACAAAGGAAGACACTGGAGAAGGACTGTTCTGCTCTCGGTTCAACCAAAGACGCTACTGGTATGGAATCAAAATGTTTAAATTACTGAAAAAAACAGATTTTGAATTTGTGAGTTTGTGTTTCCTTTGAAAAATGTCTGACTTGATGTGCAAGAAGTGACAGTCATAATTATCTCTGAGTTAAGTTGAGAGTGTTTGTTGCTTAATATTATTTAAATATATTGATTGTTTATTTACATTTGGTATTTGCATATTTATGTTTTATACTGGTGACTCATAAACATAATTTGATGTTGGATTTGGTAGTAATTTAATGTTGATGGGCAGTATAAGGAACATTAAATTTTGAGAAAATAGGAATTGGTATCAGTATTGTTATGTCGCTGGTCCAGGGGAGGACCAGGCATAACATGGTGTGTGACCACCCCGCCTTCCCACTCCCAAGAAAGATCAGCGGCACAGAATAAGTCCAGAGTAAAGGCAGCTTTTATTGTATTCAGAGCTGAGCTATGCCCAAAATAACAAACAAAACCTCACTTTTGAGACCTGACCTTCCCTAATCAAATAAATAAACAACAAGAAAACTATCCTAGGCTCCTAACTCATAAACAAGAGAAAAAAGGGAATAAAACAAAAAGGGCTTCTCGCTCTTACTTGCTACTGCTTCATTGAGTCACAACAAATTTACAACAGGCCGGACTGCTGGTTCATTGTCTTTGGAGTGGGAAAGGAGAGAAGGGGCAATTGCTGTCAGCCGGAGTTTAAGTAGCTTCTGCTGATTGGCCGTCCAATCTGCTGGCTTCAGTCAGATTCGAACCCTCCAATCCCAGGACTCCACCTGCAACACACATTCACTGAAGGGGAAGAGAGAAAGGACCAAGATGAACACACACACACACACACACACACACACACACACACACACACACACAGACAGACAGACAGACAGACAGACAACAAACCACCTGACTCAGGGTCATAACAGTATGGCATGATTTGGTTTTATAGTTTTTACTGTGTCCTCATTTGTTAAAGCCCCTATGATATTGTTTAAGATGATATGGTACCATAGATGGGTTTTGGAAAATATTCTACTTTAAAGTGATGATGTTTAGCTTGTGAAATAATATATGTATTTTTCTTTGTTCCTTTAAAGGTTATCATCCTAATTACTCTTACTTAACTGGAATGTAATGAAGAAGTGAATGTGAATTGACACTGAATGTGGATTAAAATAAGAGAAAGGAAGAGTGAGTTGTCCCGTGCGTCCTTTAAAGTTGACCAGGCTGTTTCAAGTTTGGGCAGGAGCTGAACAATCCATACATAACTTGATAGCCACACACACTGACTGGCAGGCAGTTGGCGCATGCCAATTTCTGTCTCTCTTTATATCGGCCATAAATGTGCAGTGAAAATGCTCCGGGTGAGGCAGAAAGTACCGTGCCGCACTGATAGGTGGCAGTGCTGAGCTCCATCGGCGCAATGCACATTGCTGCATGCTCTACTACGCCGAGGGCGATAGTGAGTGTTCAATTTTAATTAAAAAAGAGAGATCAGACAAAAAATAAACCATTTAAAAAATCGAATTTGACCTTAATTAAATGTTCTTTTGTTTTTCTTGCTATCGTGTTGTTGAACAGTGTGGAATTGATTAAAGCATAATTAAAAGCTTTTAAAACAACTAAATGTTTCAATTAAGGTCAAAATTGAAACATAAGCTTCTATTTTGGGTTCATATATTTTTACATCTGACTCCAGAGGAGTCAGTGCCTCACCAGTCATGAACCTCACTGCACGTCACCGATAGATAGATAAATGAATACAAATGTAACATTAAACAATCCAAAGTAGCTATAGTAGAATAATAGAATAAGGAGAATAAAGTGAATATTCCGAGGGCATAATGACTGCAACATAATGGTTCCAACACTCTGTGCCATGATGCAGATCTAACCTAGTCAGGCTGTCTTTGCCTTCTGTAAACATAGCTTGTTACTTAAGAGGTATCCTATAAAATTAACCTTCAATATTATTACAAGATAAGGGGTGCTTTCACACCTGGTTCTGTTAACTGGGCCAGGGTTGGCCCGGTTAATCTCCCGGACAGGCTGGGGGTCCAAAATAAGGCGCTGAGGAACACAAGAATGAAACCTCCCAATCCACCAAATCAGTCCACCAATTACTGGAGCCCTCTGCCCCTCCGCTGGACATCCACCAGACGCCACACCCTGAAAGCCAGGTGGTCATTGATGATCCAGGCAGGAGAAGGGGGCTCTGATGGTGGGCACAACCGACTGGAGGCAACAGGCTTCAGCTGGGAGACATGGAAGGTGGGGTGGATTTTCGTAGAAACAGGGAGTTTCAAACAAACAGTGGAGGGTGAAATATGTCAATGGGGAATGGACCAATATAACAGGGAGCCAATTTTCTGGACTTTACCCTGGAGAGGGATATTCTTTGAGGAAAGCCAAACCTGTTGCCCAGCGTGGTACTCGGGCACCAGAGTGCGCCATCATCTGCTACCCTCTTGTTGAGGTCGGTGGTGCATAGCAAGGCCGCCCGTGTATCCCTCCAGACCTTGCGCCACAGGCGAACGTGCTCCTGGACCGAAGGCACTGCAATCTTCCCCTCCTGATCAGGAAACAGTGACAGCTGAAAACCTAACGAGGCCGCAAAGGGAGAGAGGTTGGTTGCTGATGTGATCAGGGCATTATGCACATTCTCAATCCACAGGAGGTGCTCCGCCCAGTTGAAGGGGTTTCACACATCGTAACGTGGCTTCCAGGTCCTGGTTGGCCCGCTCCATCTGTCCGTTCGTTAGTGGATGGTAGCCTGAGGTAAGACTAGTAGAGGCACCAAGAGCAGAGCAAAAAACTTTTCCACACTTGAGAAATAAATTGTGGGCTTCTGTCAGACATGATCAACAGGAATTCCATGTATGCGGAAAATCTGTTTGACTAAATGGCCAGCAGTTTCTCTAGCCGACAGTAACCCAGATAAAGCCACAAAATGGTTGTTACCTTTAGACCGCGGCAGCCAGTGACAAAGTCCACAGCGATATGAGACCACAGGCAGTGGGGAACCAGGAGGGGCTGAAGGAGACCGGAGGGAGCCCGATGCGATGGCTTGGCCCGGGCACAAACTGCGCACGCAGCAACGAATTCCCGGACATCCATCTCCATGGCAGGCCACCAAAAATTCCTCCTGAGGAAAGACAGTTTCCGGGCCGTGCCTGAATGGCAGGCTAGTCTTGATGAACGCCCCCAACTGCAGCACCTGGGAGCGTACTCCAACAGGGAAGAAGAGAGAGTGAGGAGGGCCACCACCGGGGTCCGGCTCCATGCACAGGACATCGCAAACTAAAGTCTCCACATCCCAGGAAACTGCGGCCAACACACAGGTCATGGGAAGGATGGTCTCAGACTCCTCATCTGCCTCGACCTGCGACTGTGTAAACTGCCAAGACAAGGCATCGGGTTTAGTGTTGCGTGAACTGGGTCTGAAAGTCACGGTGAAGTTGACCTCATTGAAAAACATGGACCATCTGACCTGGCAGGAATTCAGTTGTTTAGCAGTTTGAATGTATGCAAGGTTCTTGTGGTCGGTCCAAACCACAAAAGGTTGCTTGGCCCCCTCCAGCCATTGATGCCACTCCTCGAGCGCTATCTTGACCGCCGGCAGCTCCCGGTTCCCCACATTGTAGTTTCACTCCACGAGGCACAGTTTTTGGGAGAAGAATGCCCAGGGATGCAGACACTGATCTGGGTCTGAATGCTGGGACAGCACCGCACGGATTCCAGTGTCCGAGGCATCGACCTCCACAACGAACTGTTTGGTGGGATCTGGTTGGATGAGAACAGGGTCTTAAAGCTGCAGTATGTAAGATCAAGAAGAGAGCTGACTTTAAACCAACACAATTTCCGCGTCACTCCCCCTCCCTCTCTGCTGCACTCATGCCCTGCCTCCAAGCCCCTCCTCCCTTCGGCGTCTGCACAGCTGCCGTGACAACCAGTAACATTAGCTTTTGCATTGGAAACAAGCTAACTCTGCCCAGCCGCTACATCACAGTCACTAACATACCGTACGCGCTGTGGAGTGTTACTGTAACAATCACCATATTAGCTTTATGGTTATTTGTTGTCTTAGCTGTATATAGCTGTTGTTGGCAGCGGCGGTATGGGCAATTTCTCCTTTGCGGGTGGCTGTTGCTCCACCATACTTTTCACTAGCCTCCTGACGCCGCTCACAGAGCTGTTTGATTGGCAGGCAGGCGGCAGCATGAGCGGAGGGAGGGGGCGGTTTGCAGCATGTGTGAATAGTGATTGACAGATGTCAGACATTCCCTCAAACACTCCTCTGGCTCTGATTCGTTGTTTTGTGTCGGGCACAGTGGATTCTTGCAGATCGCAGTCAGAGCAGTAGGTGGGACCAATGGAGCCAGTTTTTTTTCATAGATTACATGTTTCATGTACTGCTGTCTGGACATAGGGACAGATTTAGCAAATATGACAAAAAATTACTTTTATACAAGTTACCTACTGCAGCTTTAATGAGTTGTAAGGCTTGCTCCACCCCCTCAGACCAGGTGAATTTTAGTTTAGTGGGGGTGAGACAGTTTCTAATAAATCATCTATAGAAATTTGCAAACCCCAAAAACCGCTGAAGCTGCTTGCGGTTGTTAGGAGTGGGCCACTTTCAAGCTCAGCTCATTTGGTCTATACGGAGAAAAATATAATTTTTTGGTGTGTAATTCTGGTCTGGTTCTTGTTCACTTTGACTTTTCAAACAAACCAAGAGGTGGAGGTATTAAGTCAAGAACAGACAGACTTGATGATGTCATCCTGCATTTGTAGTGTCACTGTCCTGTGAGAGCCTCTCGAAAAAGGTATTTTTTAATGAGCTTTGAAAAAGCCATTTTTAGTTTTGACAATGCATTTTCCAGCTAACCCGGGGGGGGGGGGGGGGGTGTTTGTTTATGAATAGTGGATTTATCTTAAGTAGTAGAAGAATTTCCTCAAACCGTAAAGGTTAATCCTTCCATTTATCAGAAACATTCAAAGTCAGAATCACCTAATTTGGAGATACATGGTTTTCACTGGACAGGAAATACAGGAAAAATTGTAATTTGAAAGTAACTTGTAACTATAGCTGTCATACAAATGTAGTTAAGTAAAAGTGCAATATTTGCCTTTGAGATCGTGTGGAGTAGAAATACAAACTTGCGTAAAATTATATACTTAAGTGCAAGCACCTATAATCTGTACTGAAGTAGAATACTTCAGAAAATTAACCACTGACATATTCTAAAGCGATATTAGAAAGGCTTATGTTGTGGCAATTTTGTACTAAAAAGCACAGAGTCATTCGTTGTCTTTCTGTGAGTTTATTCTGACGCCTGCAGATGGACTCCCTTCTTGCTGTCTCGAGTGTGAGATGACAAGAAAGAGCCTGGAGCAGGAGAAGTTGATAGATTATGTACAATATATTATCTCAGGATGACTTTGTTCTATCATCAGAACAATGTCAGCACAATAGGCACGTCATAATGTGTTGTACAATCAGGACAAAAGGTTCACTTAATGAGTGCATTATAACATATTGTACATGGTTACATGGTCAGCAGATTATGACACACGCACACACCTAATCATATGATATGGTTGTTCATTTGGCTTTAAGACAGTGAATACTTATGATTGAGTAAAGAGAAGATGAATAATAAGAATTCCATTACACTTACTACAATGTGATATTACAAATAGGAAGAGGAAGATGACAAGCTTCAATAAAGGCTTGTCTTATTTTATATTATATGGCTTAAAATGGTAAATTGCAAATTAGTCTTGTAATTTTTTATGGAATACTGTTGGAAGAGGGAACACAAAGCTCTGCCCCCTTTCCACCAGAAGGGCTTGACAGTTAATCATCAGTAAACGGATTCATAAAATTTCTTGTGCCGGGTTCCTCAACTTTGCAGCAGCAAAAACAATAAACAATAAAATAGCAATATAGTAGCACAGTGAAAGCCTACAGCAAAAAGGCATTTAGAGAGGAAACACAATGCAATAACATTACCAGTGTGGTAGTGTATTATGTGTAATGTGATGTGTGGGTATGGGCCTTAGCGTGCGTGTTTGTGTGCTCAGTTACAACTCTGTGTGGCAGCTTGATATTTCATGCCAAAGACAATAATCCTCAAAACAGGACACATAAATCCAAAGCAGTGATAGTGATTCAATTAATGAAGGGAAAAGATGTCCAAAATATGTGCCGCTCACCATTTCTCAGTGAGATTGGTACTCATGAAGTTCAGTGATACTGTAAGCAAACCAAAATATATTTTAGATTTATTAACTCCATATGAAGTATCCAGACCTCTCAGGTCATCAGGGACAGGTCTATTGTGTGTTCCCAGAATGAGAACCAAACAAAGTGAAGCAGCTTTTAGTTATTATGCTCCTCACCTGTGGAACATTCTCCCTGCACACCTGAGGTCTGCACCAACTGTCAGCTCCTTTAAATCAGGGTTGAAAACAATATTATTTGCTACAGCTTTTACTTAAAATAATCATTCTAAATGCTAAATTACTGTCTTTTACTGGCTTCTGTTTTTAATTTTCCTTTGAATGTATTTTATTTTATTTTTATATTTCTATCCTCTTCTAATTTCTTTCTTTCTTTCTCTCTTTCTTTGAAATGTATTTTGTATTTATGATTGTAATGTATTTTTATGCTTCTGTAAAGCACTTTGAATTGCCTGGTGTATGAATTGTGCTATACAAATAAATTTGCCTTGCCTTGCCTTACTGTCAAACTGGCTCATTTACAGTACAGTACTTACTTCCCCGTTACATAAGAAATAATCATCTCATAATGGAATGTGCATGAATGCATAAAATAATAACTAAAAGTAACGCAATAAATGTATGCAAATACAACAAAGGATGATTTTTTTTCCCAAAAAAACATTTTTAAATACACCAAACTTGCTACCCTCCTCTGCTCAGTGTATACTACCTGTCTAGCACTAAAGAACACAGCTCTGTTGGCATTGTTACCATGAGTCTATCATAGATCACTGCTGTTGTCACTGTCTAGCTAAGCCTGAGAGGCTAAAGGAAGCTGTCACTCACTCTAGGCGGAGCATCAAGCCAGCCTCACCTAAGACTCTGAAAGACTTCTGCATTCAGGTAGCGCTGCTATTCGGTCCTAATCTTACCTGTTACAGTCATGGCCCGTTGACTTGAAAATGAAAATGTAATTCCCCAATAGCATTAGAATTTTCCATTTATGTGTGTTTTGTTTTTGTAAAAATTCAACTCAAAATGCAGTAATCTAATATTAATTTTGATTTTCACATACACATATAGGTGTTCAATTACCAAATTAAAATGGAAATGGCAAAGCTGTTTGACATTTCAGTTTCAAAGACTGAAACTGCTCTAAATTGGACAATATCCAAATGCAATATCCGAACTGGTGCCCGCAGTCTATTGCATTTACATTTACATGTCAGCATTGCCCTTCATCTCTCCCAGCAAAATTCACACCTTTTAACAACATTGAACTGACTTTGTGTGACATCTTGATTGATGTTTGAAGGATTGTTTATGTTTGTCGTTTGGGTTATAGGGGACCCCACAAAGTATTTTTACTGCACTCAAAGAAAATTTTATTGTTTTCAACAAATATTACTTTTATGATAATGTAACTTGTTTCAGGAAATTTATGTTAAGAGTGACATTGTCTTGATTATTTCTTAAAATAATTTGTCAACAGGAGTTTGGTAATGCACTGCACAGTCTTCGTTACCAGGTGGTGCTCGTGAGTGTGTGGCAAACGCTGAGGACAAAAAGTTGTAGAAGATGAGTTTTCTTCTTCTTATCCAGTAATCAGGTGTGTTGTCAGCAGTAGACCAGCAGAGCAGGCAGACTACTGTAAAGAGAGAAACCTTATGTTGTAGATCAGTGTTGCTGTTAAGTAATCCATCACAGTAATAAAATCGTTGCACTGAAGTCCCCATGTCTGGCTGCTGCAACATTTGCAATCCTTTAATGCTTTTATCCTCTGACCTGCAATGACTCCACCTAGCTGTGCTTCCCTGGCTTTATACACTATTCCTTTCAGGATTATGCCTTGATCTAATTACCATTATCCTATACATTCTGTGTTTTCAACTGCAAGGTCACATAATCTGAAGATTGCAACTACCCAGCTAGTTACAATCTTCTGTGTGCAACTATCTTAATTGACTATGGAGGGGCAGCTGTAGCTCAGGAGGTAGAGCGGTCATCCAACTATTAGAGGGTTGGTGGTTCGATCCCTGGCCTTGGCAGTCCACATGCCGAAGTATCCTTTGGCAAGATG
Source organism: Chaetodon auriga (assembly GCF_051107435.1). NCBI lineage: Eukaryota > Metazoa > Chordata > Actinopteri > Chaetodontiformes > Chaetodontidae > Chaetodon > Chaetodon auriga. The sequence continues at coordinate 27,358,429 of NC_135080.1, read as the reverse complement.
CAGAACCCCAGAACTGCCCCCGATGCTGTGCCATCGCTAGGTGTATGTGCGTTGCTTTGGATAAGTGTCTGCCAAATGATGTAATTGTAATGGTGGGGATATTGCAGTTGTTTTGAAATTTTAACTTGAAAAATTTTGTGCGATAGCCTAATATGCTATGTAATCATGTATCAACCTCAACTCAAATATGGGTTTTCTCAATGAATTCTGAGGTCCAATTTTCCACTGACTGTTTAACTATCTACACAGATGTGAGCAGCCCAACATGGCAAAGAAGGACTTAGAAAATTCTGCAATCAATACAAGAGGGCAGAGCAAAGGATGAATAACCACTTTCCAACTGGATTACAAATTGGAGTTTAAGTTCTTCTTCACTCTGCTAAAACGAAGATGGGACTTTAAAAGGATACAGGGACTTTGGATGGAGTCAAGAGTCTCCAAGTTTCCACCCTCAAGTGAGAAGAGACCAGATGACCAATCACTTTCCCTCTCTCAATTAGATGATTATTCATTTTGCATCATTTTATTATTCATATATACTATTCATATATATCAGAGGAGGCAGGGTCGGGCCCAGACATTGGCAGTTAGAAACTAGGCATGTCTCCTCTCCACCAGCTCAAGCAGGGTAAGATTCTATAGGTCTGAGAATCTGACCCTTTAAATGGAGAGCTGGTCCAATACTCCTTTACGGGGGTGACTTGGGATCTTAACAAGCCACTTTAGCCTCCATCCATGATTGCTTCACTTTCATTTTCTCCCACAATTATTGCAATTCCTTGTCTCAACCGTTTACATGTAAAATTCAGAATAAACTTAATAGCCTGCTAATTAGTTATAAGGCTTGCCCCCACTTACATGTCTGATCTGTTCATTGCATATTCCATTTTTCAACCATTCTGATCTTCTAATCTCAGCCTTTTATCTATCCCCTGCTCCATCTGCAAAACGAAAGGTGATTGTGCCTTTGCTGCTTTAGCCCCAGTCTTCTGGAATCATCTTGCCCCGTGTACCAGATCTGACGCATCAATGGACTGTTTCAAGCAGCTTCTAAAATGCAAGCCTTTGGCTTTGTTTTTCATTGTCTGGTCTGTCTCTCATTGTGCTGTCTCAACCTGCTCTAAAGTGGACAATATTCAAATGTTAATTCAAATTAAAAAAAAATAAAATGCAATATAAACAATGTAGTCTAATTTTCCTTTCCATTTACCACACATGAACATCAATGACGCATGTTCATCTGCACCCACCAGCAAATGGGAAAACAGTTTTAAGTTGTACAAATCAAGTTACAACCACAGTTGCGAGGGTGAGTATTAAGCCCATAATTTAGCCTAGCAACCTAGCTTGATGTCTGTAAACTTTTTACCAGTTAAGGCATAGAGTCTGGCTTGCACAAGCAAGCTAATTCCCAGAAACTGGCCTGGTTGTTTTTGGTTTTGCATGCACAATGTGTGGGCATATTATTGTGTGTTTTTTTTCCTGTTCTGTTGTTTATGAGTTTTTGTTTTTCATTCATATGAAAATACATTAATTCATAACTGTGTATAAGAAGTTGTACATATAATTAAATTTTTATAACAGATTTAGGTTCTACCTCTTTCCTTCTTAAAACAGCACAATATTATCAACAAAAATTTGACCTTGATAGAATTCATACAGAGCAAACTAACAGGTAGGGCTAAAGGACTCAATCTCTGTTGAGCTGGTGCATCATAGCTGCACATGAGTAGCTGGATCAGTGTTGTGCAACCACTGCATCGCTCTCCTGTCCCAGCACATTACTCCCAGCTTAAAATCCCAGTCAAGTCATTCAGTAATGAAACAGGGCCTTAAAATGGAAGCAGAAGCCATCCAGGAGTGCCAGATTAGGGTCAACTACTTCACTTGCAGGTTTGTAACCCTGAGGCTTCATGCCTTGGGTCATCTCCAGATGGGGTTATCTTCAACCACTCAAAGAATCCCCAGTCTGCCCTTGTTAGAATTAAATGATCTAGCATGAAGAACGGTGTTGACTATTCACACCTTAAAGTGCAAAATGGTAAACTAGAGATAAAGCAACAGCATGTGTACTGCTGGCTGGTGTAGGGTCAGCTACATTTCCAGGGTGTGTATGATGTGTGCAGAGCACGGGCAGAGTCAATGACAATGACAAGTAATAAAACAGAACAAAATCTCTTTTTTTTTTTTTTGACACGCTAGAATCAATGTCAGTAAACAATGATGATGGCAAGTATGTGTGGTGTTTCTTAAATCACTGTAATTTTTTTATGGCATAATGACATACAAATGAATAAAGCAGTGTTTATATTTGTAACATTAAAACCCTGATCAAGACAAATATATTTTTCATGTTCAATAACCGTTCATATTTTAACAAAATTCAGTACAGTTAAATGTACTGACTGTTTTACGTACTGTTGCTTTATTTTATCTTGTCAAAACAAATGCGTAATTCATAACAAACTACCCAATATTTAGTGTTAGAAGTGTTGAGATGATGAGTGTATGTGACTGTGTAACTGCAGCCTTTAAATTACAATTACACTGTCCACAGACTTGCCAAAGTTCTTGCTTAATGCCACTGATGCTGCCGAAAAACACACCACAAAGGAAGTGGCATTCAAAATGTGGACCCGCCTTGATGAGAGGACTGACAAATTACATTTTTATTTTGTCCATTTCAGAGCACGGTGTAAATGGAAATGAAATTGCAATAGACTGGGGTCGCTGTTTCCCTTATTGCTTTTGAATGTTGTCCACTTTGGAACAGGTTCAATCTTAAAATGTCAAATGCGCCTTTCATTCTCATTTTCATGTTGTTAGAACATTGCCTTTTTATTTTAATCGTGATACGATTTGATAATGTTCGCACAAATGGAAATTTAGGCTATATTGCTTATATTGCATTTTAATTTTCATATATGAATTAACTTAACTCAAGGCAGCTTAAGTCTGAAAATCAATCAGTTTCATTTTGCCACCAAAACAGCAATGTTGACACTGTAGAATGGGGGCATGGTTTCACTTTTGCATTAAAATATTTTCCACTTCAGAGCAGGTTAAGTCTCTAAAAATGAAATGCCAAACAGCTTTTACTTTTTCATTTTAATATAGTCATTGAACACCCATATGAGTATGAGAGAATGAAAATGCAAATTGGATTATTACATTTTCATTTTCGTTTTTACCCAAATAACGCATACAGAAGATTTTAATATACCTTGCTGTGGGCTTCCATACAAGTCATGTAAAATTAATTAAAAGGCCATGTAGATGATTATGAATTAAGAATTTTTTTGTGGCACCCTCTTGTAATTGATTGGAACCAAATTTTGCACAGAACCTCATTCCAATTTGACAAACATTATACTGAACCACCTCCGTCACCTGGTGGACAGCGACCTGGACTGCCTACAGTTTGCATATCATCCAAGCATCGGCATGGAGGACGCAGTCATCTACTGTACATGCTCCTTTGATCTCTTTACCATCTGGAGTATACTGGAAGCACGGTGAGGATCATGTTTTTTGACTTCCCCACTGCTTTCAACACAATCCAACCATCACTGCTCAGGGGCAAGCTGGAAGGAGCCGGCATAGACTGCCACCTGGCTGCGTGGACCATCGACTATCTCACCAACAGACCGCAGTATGTGAGGCTTCGTAACTGCATGTCTGATGTGGTAGTTTGTAGCACGGGAGCTCCACAGGGAACAGTGCTCTCCCCTTTCCTCTTCACTCTGTACACATTGGACTTCAGACACAACACTGACAGCTGCCACTTCCAGAAGTTCTCCGAAGATACAGCCGTTGTTGAACATGTATCACAGCGGAACGAATTGGAATACAGGGAGGTTGTAACAAATTTTGTCGACTGTAAAAAAAGGCACATTTTTCAAAATAAAAGCAACACAGTTGTATTGCGTGCACAGATAAATACTTTTTCATTTATGTTCTAATTTATGATTGACCTCACGGGGGCTGGACAGGGATGCCTAAAGGGCCAGATGTGGCCCACGGGCCGTAAAGTGCCCAGGTCTGACCTGGCCCTTAGCATCATAGCTGCCATTACAGATGAAGTCTGTGCAGCTTTTTTAAACTCCAGAGTAAGTATCCATAGAGTTAACTTTGTAAACTCATCTGTGAATTTAAATGTATGTTCCCTGCAGACACCTCAAACTAGAAAACCTGTAAAAGTAAAGCTCAACAAAGCCTCCACACCTCGACTACAGGCTTATAACCTTTCACACACACACACAAAAGTACACCACAAATCAAAGTTGTGGCTTGCCCAGACCAGTCACCTTTGAAACACACATTTGCATCTGCTGACATGCAGATATTCAACACCCAGGTAGGCTGTCACTCAATTTGTCAGGTCAATTTGTAATATGTTGTTAACAATTGCCATTCATAAAATAACAGCAAACGGCCATTCTAAAAAACAGGTTTAATATGTTTGTACAACATACAGTATGTGGTAATCTGAGAAGACATGGCCAAAGCACATATTAAATTTTTATGTTATATTGTGTAACATGTTATATAATAATCATGAATTCAAATCAGCAGTGACATCACTGGTTTGACGTTGCTGTAGTGTTGAATGGGTGGATCTTTGTAAAAGCATTCACAAAAGCCTAGATGATAAGTACTCTCCACAGCAGACAGAGGTTCTCATGTTAGGCTTTCGCCACTAAATAGTTTGGACCCAAGGATGCAGACCCGGACACAGGACTTATGCAAACCAAACAATGATTTATAAACAATAAGGAATGAAGTGAAAAACATTAAAAGCACATATTGCTTTTTGTATAAAGTTGATGATGATGCTGATCTTTAACATACTGCAAAACACATTTTCAGTATTTGTGAAGATTAACATGTTAAAAAAAATGAAACACTGATATAATAATTGTTTTTGCTTTTAATGTTCATTTCTTCTATAGGAGTATTTTCCTATTTGACCTACACCACAATTTCATATATTTATAGAAATATTTACAGAATATCCTTTTTCTTCTGATTACCAGTAGCAGCTAATCGAAATATATAATTTACTGCTTTTTATAATGGGAGAAAATTAATATTGAGCAGAATTAAGTTCAAGTTATTGTTGGTTCGGCCCTCCAACACAGCTCAGGTTTCTCATGTGGCCCCTTGTAAAAATTAATTGCCCACCCCCGGGCCAGGTTATGCTAGAAAGGACTAGTTCACAGGATGTGTTTTCCACGAATGTCATAAGACACAAGTATTTATAGTTGCTCCAAAAGGCCGCTCTGGAGGGTGGAGTGAAAAGCCAGCCATCGTAGAAAATGGCAGTTGCCAATAATTGTTTAAATATGAGGGTAGCTACAGACACTGTCAGACAGTCTCTGCTGGATAACATTCACAGTGTTGCACTGATTTGTACACATCAGACGTGACAGAGATAGTTGTGTAACATATAAAGTAAACTTGAAAAAAGACTTCAAAATCTTCATCCTTTCTCACCTGCACACAACTGACCAATCACTCTGTAAAGTGGATGTGAATATCGAAAAGTTACAGAAATTGTAAACGATACACACTCCAATTCTGACATTGGAAAGCTGGCCATCTGACAAGTGATTCTGATGAACATACTGGCAGCTCAATCCTCTGGACTGGGCTTAAAATTCTGCTTTTACTAGACCTCAACAATTAATGGCGAAAGTGTATTATTGGTCCATCCCCCCATTTAAATATCTTCTGATCAGATGCCATTATCAACCGGATGACACTGATCTTGCAATAAGTTTATAATTTTCTGATCTAACTCTGCATGGTAAAGGTTTTGTTAGGATTAGGCACAGAAACAGCTTGCTTTTAATAAACAGTTTGGTGACTGGTCTTTCCACAATATTAGACTTTGTCTTAAGACGAACAGACCATACAAACCCATGTTTTTCAGGAAAGGTTTCAATCACTCACCCGAACAACCAAGAGCCTCGAGAGGCAGTTGAATCCATGACTATGACAATGTCCCCATGCACAAGACTTTTTTCCTCTGTTCCATTGGTCAATCGATCCAAAATAATTGACACCAACACGTAAAAGGAGAGAGATCCCTAACCCTAACCCTAACCCTAACCCAGCATGGAGTCTGCACGTCCAGCAGTCGTTTATGACTTTCCTTACTGCTGAAGGAGCCTTTGTGATCCAGTACTTCCTCCTAAGTTTGGATAGCATGTGGTTTCTACCATTATGACCCAGTTGCTGGTGGACATGCCTAAGAGCACAACAGCATGCTGCTGTTGTGCAAAGAGAACAATTGTAATTTCTGCTTCCTCAAGATCTTTAGATGAAATGCTCTGACCCACAAATGCACTTCTTATCTTCCTCATTTCCACCTACATATGTGTGGGTTGTTTGTTTGCATCAGAGGTCTGCAGCTGCTTACTCTTTTGGCTTAACTTCAAGAGAGCCCCTTTTATCTTGAGAAACCAGACAACTGCAATCTTGAGCCTCATTAGGTGAGTCCTTTGCAATTACAGCATTCACAATGAAGTCTCTCTTAACTTCCGAATCATCCACTGGAATGCTATTCTCCACGGTACTTTCTGACCAATACCTTTCTGGTTTCCAAAGAAAGCTAGACCCTTCAATCCACCTGCTGCCAGTCAGTAGGTCATCAACTTTCCTGCCTCTGGATGCGTCAACCCCTGGATTATCTTTTGTGTTTCCATACCGCCATTGTGACACCTTTGTAGCATCTCTGATGGTTGTCACCCTGTTTGCCACGAAAGTATTAAAGTATCTATCCTCATTCCTTATGTACTTAAGCACTGAAGTGCTATCTGTCCAGAAGAACAAGTCTTTCAACTGCAGCTGCAGCTCTGCTCTCAACATTTTGTCCACATGAATGGCAAGAACAGCGGCAGTAAGCTCCAGATGTGGAATTGTAACAGGCTTTAGCGGTGTAACTCTTGCTTTGCCAAGCAGGAATGCTACGTGAGCATTGTGCCTGTTGTTCTCCAACCATATATAACGAACAGTCCCATATCCTCCTTCAATTGCATTTGAAAAGTGATGCAGCTGGGCCAGTGTGGGCTGTCCAAACTCCTTTGGCTTGATACTCTGACAGCCTGCTTAGTTCTTCAAGCCACTTTGTCCAATTTGTCCACTGCTGCAGTATGTCACAAAGTAAGCTGTTGTCCCATCCAGACTTTCTCCCGCAATGCTCCTGCAACAAGACTTTGCCAGGCAAAGTGACTGATGCAATAAACCCCAAAGAGTCATACACTGAACTAAGCATAGACAGCATGCCACATCCAGCGTAAGGACCTTGTTTCACCAGCATCCTGAACTGAAAGACATCACTCTCAATGCACCACCGGAGACCAAGGGCTTTTTCCAAGTGAAGGTTGACTATCCAAATCCAGTTTATTTAAGTCCTTGGCTCTGTGTTCCCCTGGGACTGTCCGCAGCACCGTCTGACTGTTACTGACCCACTTAGTCAGACTGAATCCTCCTCTTTCACAGATAGCTGTAAGATCTTTAACCAGCTGAATAGCTTCTTCTTCTGAGAATGTGCTCTTCAAACAGTCACCACCATAGAAGTTTTGCTTCACTGTTTGAATCACATCAGCAGGGAACAATGCCTGACTGTCCTCTGCAGTCTTCCTGAGTGCATAGCAAGCACAGCTCGGGGATGAAACAGCCCCAAACAGGTGGGCAGTCATCCAGTAGTCTGCAACTTCTTGACTCAGGTCACCCTAAGGCCACCATAAGAAACGAAGGAAGGTTTTGTCTGTTTCTGCAACATTGACCTGAGAGCACATCTGTTGTATGTCTCTCATCAAAGCTACAGGCTCCTGTCTGATCTTTGTGAGCACCCCAAGCAGACTACTTGTAAGGTTGGGAACCTGCAAGAGTTTGTTGTTCAATGATCTCCCCCTTTAAACGTTGCCCCACAGTCAAACACCACCCGCAAAGTATTCTTCCTGGGATGGTAGACACTATGATGGGGGATATACCAAACCTTTCCTCCTTCACCGTCAAACAGTGCTGAGGTATTTTCTCTGCATAGCCTTTACCAATAATGTCAATGAAGAAGCTACCTTCTCTTAAATCCCAAAAATCCAATGGTCAAGTGGCCAAGCAAAGGCCACTGATAGATTATTAGGGAGAGTGAGCTGCTCTTTCCTAAAAGGCATTTTCAGGCGGTAATGCCCGTCCACCAACTTCACAGAAGGACTAACAATTTCCATAAACCTCATGTCTTCTCTTGACATTTGTTCATCCTCCATTTTCCTGTCATTGAAGTCATAGTTGTACTGAGCAGTCAGCATTTCCTCCAATTTACGCACAGCAATTCTGTTAGCCATAATGGAGGGAAACTCTGTCTCTATGGTGCCACTGTTTCCATTCAGTGGACCATTTACAGACCATCCAAGAACAGTTCTAACAGCATACGGGCCATTCCCACAGCTGTTAACAACCTCCCATGGTTCCAATAACCTGGGAGCATTGGCTCCAATCAGCAGATCAACGTTTGCCTAAATGCTTGGGATGTGTACATTTGCCAAGCATGGCCACTTAGCCAGCTCTTCCTGTGTCACTATGTCATCAGCAGTCACTGGCATCCCCTCCTGTGTGAGAACATCAGGAAGCATGTAGAAATCACTGCTGTCAAGACCTGCAACCTCCAAACCAGTTAAGGAGTAAGCAGTTTCATCTGTTTCCCTGCCCATTGTGGATAGCAGGAAGCTGGTTCTTTTACCTGCAACATTCAGTTTCTTCATGAGATGTTCAGAACAGAAAATACCAGATCTGCCAGGATCCAAGAATGCATATGTTTTTACAATATGCTTTCCATTTGAAGCTTTCACCTTTACAGGAAGAATGAATAAAGCACACTGGTCCTTACCAACCCCTGTATGTCCACATTTTGTGACTGCAGTAGGCTGTTCATTGGATGTTGTCTTTTCCTGTTCCGAAGCTGCTTGTCTATTGATATGAAGCACAGTAGGGTGAGTTTGCCCACAGACTATGAATATCGAATGTCTCTTGCAGTCACGGCTCACATGACCCACACATTAACATGCAAAACAAACTCCCTTGAGTTTTTGATTGATTTTTCTCCTTATGCTTCTTTGCACTGAGCTCCTTACACTCGTACAATGTGTGTTCATGAGCACAACAGAGGCATCCAGCTTTCTTAATCTTCCTTGTATCTTCAAACCAGGGTCCTGTATGTTCCCAAACAGAAGTTCTGAAAAAATTCTGACATGACGTTCAATAAATGCTACTAAGTTTTTGATGTGTGCTCTTTCATTTGTTCTTTCCATTACTTCATGAGATTTAGCTTTCCATTGATCTCTCATCTTGAATTGTAACTTAGAGACAATGGCTCTCATGTTCACCAGCATGTCAAGCTGTTGCAAGTACTGGAGCTCCTCCATCGCATTGCAGCAGCCCTGAAAAAATAAGGAATAGGCTTGGAGTGCATTCACCTCCTCAGACCTTTTTCCACTGCATAGCCACTCCCGGGATCCATATGCTGCCAGCTACACACCAGCTGTTGTGGCTGGCCCTTAATGAATTGCTTCAGGTAATAAAGACAATTTGCTTTGCTTGCCTTTCCTTCTACACCATGCTCGAAAGCCTTGACAAATACTCCTTCAAAGATGGGAATATCTCTTGGTGGCAAAGATAGGGAATGCTGTTACTGCACCAGAGCAGCTGTTATTTCTTTTTGCCTGTGCGTGATGTTAAGAATGTCTCCAGAAGTATTTTGGCTGATTGTCTGTTGAATGTCAGTCGACTGCCTTGATCCATCATTTGGCTGAACTGCTGCAAGTTGGCATCGCACATGCTGTGATGTTGCCAATATGTTTGGGAGGCGATGAGGGCTTGTAGCAACTTGCAAAACTTGCACATTTTATTTTGGCACATCCATAGATTTTGGTTTGTCAGGCGGTAATGACAATTCTGTCAAGTAATTCTGTTGTGGAGGCCTCCATGCAGGCTTGTACTCCTTTGCCATGGGGTAATGGCATGGGGCAATGACACATTCTACTTTCCCTTTTTCCCTTTCATAGTAGGAATTCATGCCATTTGAGCCTTCAGAAGAACTGTTTGTATCAGTCTGTAAGTCTGTAATACTGCCAACTTAGCATTAAATGCAGCAAACTCAGTTTCCAAGTTAAGCTCCTCCTTGTGTGCCACTCTATCAGCCTCAGCTTTTATGTGTGCAGGAGAAGTTATGCTTGACTTCCCACTGTGGTGGCTCCTTTGACTTGAACGTTTGCTACCCATGTTAGAAATACTGTCATTAAGATGAATATCATCCTCCACATAACCATTACCATTTCTATGTGCAGTGAAACCATCATGGCACAAAACCCACTATTTTTGCATCAGCAATAGACTCATCATTACTTAACATTTTTCCTTTAAACCACGTCACCTTTTCATCACATGGCAATAAGACCAACACAGAATCATGACAGAATTTTTCTTCTTTACAAACCCTTAGCAACTCATCAAGAGCATTTTGTACCTCTGTTTATCATCGTTCAACATTAAACCTTGCATTGTTTTTCTTATGACACTTGCTTTATTTAGCATGGATTTTCTTTCATTTTGTAAATTCTCTAATTTACCAGCAAGCGCTTTTGCAGTAAGTTTAACCATCTGCTTTTCATTTTGTGTTTCACCATCGGCAGTGGTAAAAGCTGGCTTGATCTTGATTTTCAGTATGAATACAGACCGTGAAAGCAGGGCCTCATGATCCTTCTGACTTTTGGGGTTTTAAGGAGGAGGTGTCAGAAAAGTTACCACAGGGATAACTGGCTTGTGGTGGCCAAGCGTTCATAGCGAGAACACTTTTTGATCCTTAGATGTTGGCTCTTCCTATCATTGTGAAGCAGAATTCACCAAATGTTGGATTGTTCACTCACTAATAGGGAACGTGAGCTGGTATTAGACGGTCATGAGACAGGTTAGTTTTACCTTACTGATGATGTGTTGTTGCAATAGTAATCCTGCTCTTACAGGCTTTTTCTGGCTTTTATAGCAGTTAATGTAATGTTAGCGTTACCAGTCCCTTTGGCAATGTCCGATGCCGCGTTCTCCGACATGGTAAGTAGTCACAAAATCAGTTCAGTGCTTTATGCACAATAGTCAAGTCAACGCAAAGTCTACAGTCATTCCACTTGCCGAACCAATGCATTTAACCCAGTTCATGTGTGCACACATTTAAATGGCCAAAAACCATGTAGCGCTACACATACCTCTCTAAACGATGCATTGGCCGGCGTGCGGTCGGCCGTTTCCTTTAGCCTTAGCAGCGTAGCTCCTGTGTCAGGTCCAAGCATGACTACAGATGCAGCAGAAGTCCTGGCAGCTCTCATCGTCCTCCTGCAATTTGTAGACACCCTCCAGTGTAGTAGAAATCCTGGCAGCTTCCCACTCCTTCCACAGCCCACAAAAGTCCCCTACAACTTAGCTTTATCAATCAATCAATCAAACTTTATTTGTATAGCACCTTTCATACATAAAAAATGCAACACAAGGTGCTTGACAAAAGATAAAAACATGATAATAGAAAATAGAACACAACCACAAATACATACACCCACCCATGATAGTGCAAAATAGTACGCAACCACACAGCCACACACACACACACACACACACACCCCAACGTAGCTGTCGGTATAATGACATGGCAGGGCACTGAGGAATCAAGAGAGGAAAAAACCACCCATGGGGAGCTCATCCACACTGCAAGGGGTCACAGCCCACAGGGAGCGCTGCCGTAGGACTCCACACACAGGGCAGATCCCCCCAGTCCTCCGGGCCCAAGGAGTCCCCAGGACGACGCCCCAGCTGGCAGGCCAGACACACCTCCCAGTGTGGAGGCCCCCCATGAGGAGACACTGGAGCTAAAACATAAAAGACAATGGAATAAAAAGAACTGAAACCTAAAAGACAATGGAATAAGAGACATAAGACCTAAAGTAAAATCGCCTAAAGGCTAAAGACAATAGGCTAGGATAAAACAGGTCTGAATTAAAAGAGTAAAAGAAATCAATTGAAAGCCAAACTAAAAAGGTGAGTCTTGAGCCTCCTCTTAAAAACACCAACGGTCTCTGCAGTCTGATGCCCTCCGGCAGGCTGTTCCAAAGCCTCGGACCATAATGGCTGAATGCCGCCTCCCCATGGGTTTTGGTCCGGACCCTTGGAACAATTAAGAGGCCAGTGCCAGAGGACCTCAGGTTCCGCGAGGGCTGGTATGGTAAAAGCAGTTCAGACAAATAAGATGGCCCAAGACCGTTAAGACACTTAAAAACTAATAAAAGCACCTTAAAATCGATCCTGAAACACACGGGGAGCCAATGCAGCAATTCTAGAACTGGTGTAATGTGCTCCCGCCCTCTGGTCCTCGTCAGCACACGTGCGGCTGAGTTCTGGAGTAATTGCAAGTTATTGATAGTCTTTTTGGGAAGACCAGAGAGCAGGGCATTACAATAATCTAGACGGCAAGAGATAAAAGCATGCATCAGTACCTCCGTGTTAGCCTGAGAGAGAAACGGGCGGACTCTGGCTATATTTTTAAGGTGGTAAAAACCTATCTTTGTTACATTTTTAATATGAGGAATAAAACTGAGCTCAGAGTCGAAAATGACGCCCAGGTTCTTAACGGATTGTGAGGGTGTAAAACCTCGTAGTTTTGGTAAAAGTGTCTCTCTCTGGGCTTCAGGACCAATAACTAAAACCTCTGTTTTATCCTGGTTGAGCTGTAGGAAGTTCTCTGCCATCCATGACTTGATGTCTAAAATACAGTTTAAAAGGGTATCAATAGGCCCCGTGTCATCAGGAGACACGGCAATGTAAAGCTGTGTATCATCAGCATAACTGTGGAAGCTGATGCCGTGTCTCCTGATAACATCCCCAAGGGGAAGCATGTAAAGATTAAAAAGTACTGGGCCTAAAATTGCCCCTTCACGGGTTCCAGAGGAACATGCATCCAAACTTACATAGAAACAGCGGTCTGTGAGATACGAGTAAAACCAATTAAAAACAGTACCAGAGAGGCCTACCAGTTTTCTGAGTCTGTTTAATAAAATGTGGTGATCTACTGTATCAAAGGCAGCACTTAGATCCAGTAGCACCAGGACTGTGAGTTTTTGTGAGTCTGCGTTACGCCTGATATCATTTAAAATCTTTAAAAGGGCTGTCTCGGTACTGTGGTTCACTCTAAAACCAGACTGATATTTCTCTAAAATGTTATTAGTAGTTAAGAAATAACTTAGTTGGTTAAAGACCAGCTTTTCTAAAATCTTACTTAAAAAGGGTAAGTTGGATACAGGTCTGTAGTTATTAAGAATGCTGGGGTCTAAATTGCTCTTCTTCAGAAGGGGCCTCACCACTGCCGTTTTGAAGGCAGCAGGGAAGACACCCGTCTGAAGAGAGCAATTCACTATAAAATCTGTTCCTCGAAGAATCCATGAAATGTCTTTAAAAGTGATGTGGGAATTGGATCTAAAAGGCAGGTTGTTGGGTTTACCTGGGAGAAAACTCGACCAAGTGTCCTCGCATCGACCAGGGCAAAACTCTCCAGTGTTTCCTCGGATAAAATCGACTGTCCAGATGTGTTAAAAGTTACGTTCTGATGTGATACAAGGCTGGATCTGATGTCTTCGATTTTACTTCTGAAGTGGTCTGCAAAGTCCTCGCAGAGGGCGTCCGTTGGTGTCTCTGGGGATTTTTTAAAATTGGTGTTAGTTAAAAGATCGAAGGTGGAGAAAAGAAATTTTGGGTTTTTGTTATCTGAGATGAGATTTGAGAAATGGGATATTCTTGCCTGTTTGACTGTTTTATTTTAGGATTTGAGTTGTTCACGGAATATCTCATAGTGGACTGTGAGTTTATTTTTTCTCCACCTTCTCTCTGCAATCCTGCATAGTCTCTTTGATTTTTTAATTTCATCTTTACTTCTCCACGGGGGTAAAGATTTTGTTTTTACCGTTTTTGTTAAAAGTGGAGCCACAGAGTCTAAGGTTAATCGCAGTTTCCTGTTAAAATTGTCAACAATAAAATCACAGGGTGCAGGCAAAACTTCTGCAGGAGTGCTCTGTAAAATCTCGATAAAATTTGCAGCCACCTCAGAAGTTAGGTGGCGTTTCCTCACTGTTCTCACCGGGGCGTCCTGATGGTTAAGACTGGCGATGTTAAAATACACACAGTAATGGTCGGATACAGCCACGTCGACAACAGAGGACACACCCGTGGAGAGGCCATAGGTTATGACCAGGTCCAGGATGTGTCCCCTGTTGTGAGTTGGCTGTGTGACATGCTGGTTAAAATCCATGCAGTTTAAAAGGTTTAAGAATTCTCTGGATAGTGAGTCCGAGATGTTGTCCACGTACAGGTTAAAATCGGCAGTTATTAAAATTCTGTTGTAAGAGGTGTGTACGATTGATAAAAGCTCTGAAAATTCACTGATAAAAGCAGTGGAATGATGGGGTGGTCTATAAACAGTGATGCAGAGAACAGGAGGACTGCTAAAAACAAAGGCGTGATACTCAAAAGATGAGTAACTGTTAAAATAGACTTCCTTTGACATTAAGACGTTATTAAAAATTGATGCAGTCCCGCCTCCTCTCTTGCCACTCCTGGTGGAGAATAAAAAGTTAAAATTTGGTGGGGAAGCCTCGGTGAGAACAACTGGTGCCTCGGTGCCAAGCCATGTCTCTGTTAAAAGTAACCCATCTAACTTGTTGTCTAAAATCAGGTCATTTATGATAAAAGATTTGTTTAAAAGAGAGCGCACATTCAGCACAGCCAGATTAATGTTCATGCTGAACGTGCGCTCATGACCACAGGGAGATAAAATGTCTGGGTGTACGAGATTGTCTCTGTTAAAAGCGCTTTGCATGTGAGTCCGGGGAAAACGTCTGCCTGTAATGGTTTGTATGGGAAAGATGTCCGGTTTGGGTGGTAGTGACAACTGTAGACTGTAGAGGGGGCTAGTGAGTGCAATAGTGCTATGAACAGCTGGTACAGACGGAGACGAAGAATCTGGGGAGGGGGTGTGACAGATTCCAAAACAGGTTAAAATTGTCGATAAAACCAACATTAAAAGCTCTGCAGGCGGACTGTAGCCAAGTGTTCAGGTAGAGGAGCTTGCTGAAGCGCCATGCTCCATGATGAGACAGTGTGGGAAGAGGACTGCTGATAAAAATGGACTTACCACAGTTGTTTAAAAAGCTAAAAAGGTTGTTAAAATCCCTTTTAATCAGCTCAGACGGCTTCTGAGCGGTGTCAACGCAGCCCACGTGTACTAAGACACGGGTTATGGAGGATGGGAGTGACCGCAGCAGACCGGGAAGTTTCTCCAGGATAACCGGGACTGTGGCTCCTGGGAAGCAGTGAGTGGCTGCGTTGAAGAAGCGAATTCCGCGAGTTATTGAATCGCCCACTACCAAAGTGGTTGGAGGGAAGAGGGGACGAGGTGGTGGAGGTTGTGAGGTCCCGTGGCTGGATAATCCATGGTCTGCGCTGTGCGTCCGTGCAGACGGATGCGGTGAGGAGGATGCTTTTTCAAGGCTGGGGGAGGGATTCCCCGCTGGCTCCGGACGAGGAAGACCACCAGAGCGCCGGAGCACGGCATCCTTCAGGATCCGACGTCGGGCGGAAGATGTCGTGGACCGGGATGAGGACCGTTGAGGCTTCAAGGTGGCGTGCCCAGCGACCTGTGCACCACCGGCCGCCAGTGGCGGATGATGCGGGTGTGCACTCGTTGTGGGATCGGGTGGCGAAGGACGGACAGAGGAAGAGCCCCGCGGAGCCGGAGTGAAATTGTGTTGTGCTCGGTGAGAAATGGGGCGAGTTGTCCGCCCAGATGCATTCACCGGGACAGGCGGGAGCGGTGGGGATCCGCTGAAGTCATTTAAAATCCTGGGAGGTGGAGAAGAAGGCCCCCAGTTCCTAGCCAGTGGTGGAAATTCGTGTGAGTCCAGGATGTCATAGCGATTATGTAGCTGGATGTCACAGGTTGTGGGAGTATGATGTTAGCCAAACTGTGTTTTGCTACCAGTAGCTCTCCATGTCCGTATAGCTTTACGTTAGCCAAACTGCGTTTTGCTACCAGTAGCTCTTCATGTCCGTGTGTCACCTCAGTAAGAGGAAAATACACCAGGTGACCCGTAATAATTTTTGACCCTAAATGGCTCTTACAGAGGTCATGTTAAAAGAAACCAACATGGACTGCTGAAAGGAAATGGGAAACAAACAATGGCCTCCCATGTTATTGTCTGATATTTTGTATAGCATTCAACTATCCCTAGGTCCTCTCCCTACGGATTTTCTGTCTCCACAATAGCATCACATTTCTTCCTCTTTTGCCTCTTGTAGACAAGAGTCATGATTACTCTGGCCACTAGAGGGCTTTGTCATTTGAACATTTAAGATCAGAATCCATACGATATTAGATATTGGTAGAGCGATTTTAATGACGACCAGGATGGCACTGTGGGGAAAGGTAGTCTACTTAAGTGTAGTACTGATTGTAACAGGTGGCGCAAAATGAGGGTCAATGGTTTTTGACCGTGAGATGGTGAAGTTGTATTTATTTTGAGAGATGTTCTTTGGTTTGGAAAATGTGACAATAAATGGATGGACATATCCAAATATAGTTTTAGCTGCTTGTCAAACAGACGATACAAAGAGCCAGGAAGCACGCCATCTACATTGTAGCCACACGTACATTACTGACCAAGAGAACAATTGCACCAACAATTAAGTCAAAAACCCTCCTCTGTATGAGTTACTTACATTCAATAGTAATCAGATTTGCTGTTCATTGTCTGCAAAACGGAACGGGCTGGGCCGATGAGGGAGATGAGGCCCAAGGAGGATGGAGCATGGGCTGTGAGACCATGCACTGCAAAATGTGGTCAGCTGGACGCGGTGCGGACGGAGATTGGACACTCCAGTCGGCTACAGCCACACAGCGCCGGACAGCAGAGGAAAGTGCCTTTTGGACCAAAGCCAAGGAAAAGGAGGTAAATGGTAACGCTACCAGAAAAGGTACATTAAAAATGTGTGCATACAAAAGAACTAACAAGGAAATCCCAATGCATTGGTGTTTTAGTTCAAAGTAAGAGACAATTTACATTAAAACGTTTGCACAAAGAAAGTAAAGTTTATCTTAAATGCTTTATTTCTGTTGGAAATGTTGGAATGAAAATGAGTTTGTTTGTGGTTGAAAACAAGGGTAAAATGGATGACAATCAAGTTGATGAGGTTGATTTGCGTGAAAAAGCACCAACTAACACTGATGTGGTAAGAGTGTCTGCTGACGCTCAAACTGACAAGGGAGAGACCTTTGTCAGAAAGCGATCAGTGAAACTCACAGCAAAGGCATGACTTTCTAAAATAGGTAAAATAGGTAAACTAAATAGATCTGCCAACTTAAAAGAGACAGTTCAAGGGTTGATGTGCGAGCCTGGTTATGAAGCTGAAATAAAAAGCAACTTCAGCATATATCAAATGTTGATTAATGACGCAAAGGCTGCACATAATACTCTGCTTAAGTTATTACCAAAAAATATGAAACATGGTTCAAGGCAAAACTGCTGAAGCCAAGAGAGCCGCACTCCTGTCGTGTGCAGCATCGCTGAAAAGGAAACATGCACTGGAGAAAGAGGCGGAATCATTACAGAAACAAATGGAGCAAATGGAATTTATGCTGAGTTTGAAGCTGCAGGTGCAGAATTCACAGTTTTGCAAGAATTTTCAGATCAAGATGGAATGGAATCCTATTTTCAGAAGCAAAGGCCAAAGGAAGTAATTGTAGTGATTCCTGATGCAAAGCTCAAAAGAGTCCATAACATCGATGGAAAATAAAAACTTACCTGCCACAAAAACAGAAAGGACTGAAGATGCTACACTGGCAATTTATGCTAATTCCACACTACAAATTCTACGAAGGCAAAATGAAATATCTGAATTGCTGATACAACAACAAAGGGCAAGCCAACTTCCACGAAGAGATATACCTGTTTTTGAGGGTGACCCTTTAAAATTCAAAGTTTTCATGCAAGCCTTTAAACACTGTGTGGAGGATAAAGTACAACTAAAGAGGACTGCACGTATTTTCTGGAAAGATACACCAGAGGGTGTCCACGAGCCATTGTACAAAGTTGATTACACATGAGTCCTGAGAAAGGCTTTGAAACAGCTAAAACCCTCCTACAAGAGCATTTTGGCAATGAAACAAAGATCACAGCAGCTTATATGGAAAAAGTTCTCAACTATCCTGCTGTTAAGGCTGAAAATGTTTCCTTGCTCCAGGATTACGCTTTATTCCTATGTGGATGCAACAACACAATGTCTGATTTGGAGGACATGAGAGAGCTTGACATGTCTGCTAATCTCAAAGTTGTCATTTCAAAACTTCCTTTTAAACTGAGGGAATGATTCAGAAGCATCGCATGTGATACTCGTGAAAAACAAAAGCTCAAACCAAACTTCAATGACGTTGTGCACTTTGTGGAACATCAAGTCATGCTCTTGTCTCATCCAATTTTTGGGGATATTCAAACCACTGAAAGAGGAATGCATATCAAAAGGGATGTGTACCAAAAGCCAAAAATGAAGTGAGAAAACTTTGCAACAATATCTGTGTTATTAACAAACAGCACAAGGAGACAAAGGAAACCAAACGGAGTGACACAAGGAGTAACATCAATTGTTTATTCTGTTTACATAGTCACTCTCTGGATGAATGTCAACAATTTGCCAAAACAAAACATCATGAAAAAATCAACTTCTTAAAGGAAAAAGGAGTTTGCTTTGGGTGTTTCAACATTGAGCATTTGAGCAAAAATTGTGATAGGCACATAACCTGTGAAAAAGCCATCCAGCAGCTTTACACATCAATGTCAAGAAAAAAATGGACAAGGCAGTAAACACCAATGGCATATACTCCAGTGAACCTGAGCCAGCTGTAAACAAGACACTTGAGTCAGCACAAGCCTTTGGAAGCCAAACAGAGGCCAGTAGTAATGGAACACTCCCAATTCTTCCAGTTCACGTGAAAGCAAGAAAAGGTAACAAAGAAATTCAGACCTATGCATTTTTAGACAATGGATCAACATCTACATTCTGCTCTGAAGCTCTGATGCGAAGGCTGAACCTGACTGGGAAAAGATCAAAGATATGTTTGTAACAATGAGCCCTAAGACATCGGTGTCAACATACATTGTACATGAACAAAAAATATGGAGGCTTAATGGGAAAAGATACTAGAGTCTTCCAAATGTTTACACACAGAAAATGATGCCGGTGAGTACAGCAAACATTATCAAAAGGGACAACCTCATTAAGTGGCCCTACCTTGATCACATTGACATCAATGAAATCTATGCAGAAGTGGAGCTGTTAATTGGTACAAATGCTTCAAGATTGCTGGAACAGTGGGTGGTTGTTAACAGCCAAGGCAAGGGACCCTTTGCTATTGAAACCCTACTGGGGTGGGTTGTTAATGGCTCATGTGAGGATGGGAAAGGCAACCTTGATGATGACGGCTGTCATTTTGCCACTGTAAATAGAGTAACTGTCTGCTATTGGAGAAGCAGTACAAACATGATTTCAATGAGAGAGTTGATGAGGACTAAGAAGAAATGTCAAGATTC
Source organism: Chaetodon auriga (assembly GCF_051107435.1). Classification (NCBI taxonomy): domain Eukaryota; kingdom Metazoa; phylum Chordata; class Actinopteri; order Chaetodontiformes; family Chaetodontidae; genus Chaetodon; species Chaetodon auriga. The sequence continues at coordinate 27,338,756 of NC_135080.1, read as the reverse complement.
ACTGAAATTATGAAGCAATCTGTGAAGTTGCAAGATGGACATTACAGTTTGAAACTGCCATTCAGAAACAAAGAGATAACAATGGCATTTAACTGTTGTGTTGCTCAACAGCGCCTCATCAGAATAAGAAAGAAAATGGAAAGGAATGAGAAATTCCATCAAGAATACACAGCATTTCTTGAGGATGTCATCAGCAATGGTTACACTGAAAAGGTCCCACAGGATGAGATGCGTTGTAATGAAGACAATGTGTTTTACATTCCTCATCATGGGGTTTACCACCCACGCAAAGGCAAGTAGCGGGTTGTTTTTGACTATGGAGCTGAGTTCAAGGGAATCTCCCTGAATAATCAACTTCTGCAGGGCCCTAACCTTACAAGTTCCTTCATAGGAGTGCTCCTGAGATTCAGACAAGAACCCATTGCCTTTATGTCTGATATAAAATCCATGTTTTACCAAGTCAAAGTGGTGGAAGAAGACAAGGACTTACTTCAATTCTTATGGTGGCTCCATACAAATTACACCTATTGTACACTTAGCTGTGCATGCTACGCTTTGAAGAAGACTGCGGATGACCACCAGGGCATCTTTCCGGATGAAGTGATTGACACTGTGCATAGAAATTTCTATTTGGATGACTGCCTGAAAAGTTCACCATCTTTGCAGAAAGCAGTTCAGATTGTTAGTGACCTTGGTGACCTTTGCCAGAAAGGAGGATTTCATCTTACACAGTGGATCAGCAACAGTTGTGAAGTCCTGCAAGCAATTCCTGAGGAGGACCACTCTGAAATATGTGAGTAAGCTCAGTTTGGACAGAGACCAACTCCCAATGGAAAAAGCCTTGGGGCTCCAACGGTGTATGGAAAGCAACACCTTCAACTTCCGTATGGACTGCAAAGAAATGATGCAAACTCGACAGGGGATTTCATCATTTGTCAGCTCAGTGTATGATCCCTGAGGGTACCTTGCATCAATTACTCTTCCAGCCAAGCACATTTTAAGTTTTAATAAGTATGGCTGGGATGAAGAAATTCCGCAAGTCCTAAAACAACAATGGATCAGTTGATTGACTGACCTGAAAGGACTTTCAATGTTCCAATTGAAGTGAACAGGTGCTTGTAACCACATGACTTTGGAACACCTGTTCACGCCCACTTGCACCACTTTGCTGATGCCAGTACATGGATGTACTGCAAGGTAGAGTCCACCATTGATGAAGGTGATCCAGAGGTCAAAAAGGAGATCTCAGCAAATGCAACAAGTGTACAGAACAGTAGTGCAACCAAACAGCTCATCATGTATCACTCTAATTGAAAGAGACTGAAAACTGCAGTTGCATGGATGCTGAAAGTAAAAAATTCTCTACTAGATTTGAGTAAAAAAAGAAATCACCCTCTTTTGGACGCCCCTGTGGATCTTAATCACATTGACCAGGAGATGTTGAAAGCCAGAGGCTCAGTGAGAAAAGGTATGTCAGCTGATGACCTTTCAATGACAGAAAACACTATTATCCACTTCTTCCAAAAGGAAAGATTTAACAGTGAGATTTATGCCCTATTGTCTGGAATACTTGTGAAAAAAGTACTCCCATCTACAAACTGAACCCTATTCTAGAAGATGGACTGCTAAGAGTAGGTGGAAGGCTGTCCAGGGCTGCTATGCCAGAAGAAAGCAAACACCCAATCATTCTGTCAAAAGATTAGCACATCTCCATGTTAATTCTCAAACACATTCATTAACAGATAAGGCATGGTGGGAGAAAATACATCCTCTCTAGGTTGAGTTATTGGATCACTCACACCAATGCAGCTGCAAGAAAAATCTTGTCATGTTGAGAGCAAAAATGTGTGAGCAAAAGATGGCTGACCTCCCCAAAGAAAGAACAACTCCAGACTTGCCTCCATTCATTAACATGGGAGTGGATTACTTTGGGCCCATTGAGGTAAAGCAAGGACGTTCCTATGTGAAACGTTATGGAGTCATCTTTATGTGTATGACAAGCAGAACAGTTCATTTAGAAGTGGCACATTCACTGGACACAGACTCTTGCATCAGTGCTATTCGTCGATTCAGTTTGGTACATTCTGAGAAAAAAGAGAAAAAAGGAACATATTGGTGAACTCAGCAATACAAAAAGGTCCAGATGTCCACGGAAAACAACAGCAGTTGATAATCGCAGGATCCTTTCCATGGTAAAGAAGAATCCCTTTACAACATCCAATGGAGTGAAGAAGACTCTCCAGGAAGTTTGTGTATCATTGTCCAAGTCTACCATAAAGAGATCTTCAGAGAAGACTTCATGAGAGCAAATACAGAGAGTTCACCTCAAGATGCAAACCATTCATAAGCCTCAGGAATAAAAGGCCAGGTTTAGGTTTGCCGAAACACAGCAAAAATAGCCAGCCCAGTTCTGGAACAGCATTTTTTGGACAGATGAAACTAAGATCAACCTGTACCAGAATGATGGGAAGAGAAAACTATGGAGAAGGCTTGGAACGGCTCATCATCTGAAGCACACCACATCATCTGTATGTTTTACAGATGATGTGGTCACTGAATTCTAAAGTCTATAAGAAGATTCTGTCTGCTCACATTAAGCTAAATTCAGCAAAGTTGATTGGATGGCACTCTGTAAAGCATTTTTCAACAGTTACTGTTTTTAAATGTGCTCTATAAAATAAATGATTTGACTTTTCAGCATTCCATCCTTTGGGTCAATATTTTTTCTATTTCAGTGTTTTCCATTATCCACAATCAGAGCTCTCATGAATTATTTTTGCTGCAGTTTCCAGTGATCTCAATCTTGATGAAAATTCCCATAACCTCCTAATGAAATACCAGGAAAAACATGTAGTTCAATGGCAAAATAAAAAAAAGAAGAAGAAAAAGAGAAAATCCCCAATCTTTGTAAGGTAATTAGAATACTGAAAACATTTATTTATTTATTTTTGTTAAGGATTTTTTTAGGACGCTTTTTAAAACTTAAATACTATGCTACTATGCTACAGTTAAAATAATTCAGACAATGTTTTGTGTTGTGACTTATCTAAAATATGCCAACAACATTTCGAACCAAAATTTGTTAAAAAAAAAAAAAAAAAAAAGTCTTCTGCATTTACTTTTCCTCTTCCCATAAAATGAGATGATTGATGATTTCCTTAATGAGAAAGAGAAAGGTACCAAAGCCCCACCCCTTCACATTTGGTATCACTGAAAAGCCCTAAATGTTCTCTGTAGATACTGTAGCAAAAGGAGTTCATTCAGTAGTATGCAGTGGGTGGGAGATACTCAGGTTTACTAATGTCCTTCACAGAGGACAAATTTGAACTACTGGTAGTCAGGAGGATAAGATGGGAGATTCTGGGCAATTGTACTTATTACTCTCAAAGCACTCCATTCCCCTCCAACATTTTAGAACTTTTGTATTCATCTTCAACACACAAGTTAACTTTGAAAAAAAATCTTGAAATCTTTGAATTCAGGGTAGAGCAGCAAAACAAAGAAGCAGTACTCAGCAGCAACACAATAGACACAAACTAACACACACACACATATATATATATGTATATATATATATATATATATATATATATATATATATAGCTTTCATAAATCATTCATGGTCAATAAAATTTGGCTTTTTTAACACAAAAATGTATTGGAAAAAAATCTTTAATGTCAAAGTGGAAACAGATTTCTACAAAGTAATGTTAATGAAAGAAAATTATATAAATGAAAATAATTGTTTGCATAATTATATATATATATACACACACACACACACACACACGTAAGTAGTGCAAGTGGCATGAGGTATAACCAGTATAAACAGTATGAGGTAGGTGCAGGTAGTGCAAGTAATTTCTATGAAACATAAAAACATGTGCAACATGGTTTCATAGAAATAACCAGGTGACATGTGCAACAGGTAGTAAGTGGCAGTGCAGTAAAAGTAAAAAGTATAATCGAACAGATGAGGTACACGCTGTATATAAAATATGAAATGTAAAGTAATATGTGCAGTTTGTATAGCATGGCATGGGTTGAGTTGTGATGTTCATCTTGGTGTAGTCTCTTGGGGTGGGAGAGGGGGGTGACAATGTCAATGGGAAGGTGGTGGGGGTTGTGTGGCTTATGGTGGACAGAGTTCAGCCGGGTAACAGCTCTGGGGAAGAAGCTTTCCTGTGCCTGCTGGTGCGGAAATGGAGGATCCTGAACTTCCCATCAGATGGTAGGGGGCAAACAGTCCATGGCTGGGGGGGGACGCTGTCACTGCTGATGCTGCGTGCCCTTCTTAGACACAGCTTGCACTGGAGGTCCTTGATGGCAGTTAGCTGGACACCAGTGATGTACTGGGCGGTTTTCACCACCCGTTGCAGGGTCTTCCACTCGGAGACTGTGCAGCTGCCGTACCAAACTGAGATGCAATTGGTCAGGAATGGTGCAGCGGTAGAAGTTGACTAGGACCTGACGAGCCGGGTTAACTTTCCTCAGTCTCCTCAGGAAATAGAGGCGCTGTTGAGCTTTCTTTAGTCAATGAACAGCATCCTCATGTAGATGTTGTTGTTGTCCAGGTGTGTCATGGTGGAGTGCAGTGCCATTGGGATGGCATCCTTTGTTTGGTAAACTGGCAAACTGATGGGGGTCCAGTGTGGGGGGAAGACAGCATTTGAGGTGGGCCAAGACCAGCCTCTTGAAGAACTTGGTGATGATGGGGGTGGGGCAGAAGTCATTTAGGCTCACTGCAGCTGACTGCTTCAGTGGTGGTGCACGATGGTGGTGGTCTTGAGGCACGTGGGGACTGCTGCCTCGGCCAGTGACAGGTTGAAGATGTCAGTGAAGACCCCAGCCAGCTGCTCTGCACAGGCCTTGAGCACACAGCCGGTTATGCCATCAGGGCCAGCAGCCTTACAGACATTCACCCTGCTGAGTGCAGAACGCACATTGTAAGTGGGGAGCATGAGGGGCTGTTCATCTGGGTGGGGAGCAGTTTTGATGGCTGTTTGTGTGTTGTCCCTGTCGAAGCGAGCATAGAAATTGTCGAGCTCGTCAGGGAGGGAGGCATTGCTGGTTGGTGGGGCTGTCATTTTTTGGCTGTCTGTGATGGCCTGGATACCCTGCCACATGCGGTGGGGGTCAGCGTTGTTGTGGGGGTGCTCCTCAATCTGTAGCTTGTGAGCGTGTTTAGCTTCCCTGATGCCCTGTATCAGATGAGCTGTAGGCCACTGCATTGCCAGTCCTCAGGTTGGAGTGGTTGAAGTCTCCAGCAACAATAAAGGCTCTATCAGGGTGTGCAGTTTGTTGTTTGTGGATAGCAGCATACAGTTCTTTCATTGCTAGTTTAGCATTAGCGTCCGGTGGGGGATATAAGCTCCAGTTATCACAGTGGATGTGAACTCTCTAGGCAGATAAAAAAGCTTGCACTTGATCATCAGATTTTCCAGATTAGAGGAACAGTGGCTCCCAGTGATAACAGAGTCTGTACACCAAGTTTTGTTCACATAGATACACAGTCCTCTGCCCCTGGTCTTACCAGAGTGCTCTGCCACATTTTTTTTTTTTTTTCTCCACATACATTCTTCTATAATATGGATTATGGAAGGAATTGTTAGCCCGGTTCTTTTGTTGGAAGCCCAAGAACGGTCCGAAGCAACCTTCAGGTAACAGTCAAAGTATTTATTAAGGTCACATATAAAGCAATGCAGCGCTGGTCTGACTGACAGAGCTCCCGCAGGATCTCTGCCAGAGTGAGCACAGTTGTCAGACAAAAGTTCACACTTATCATGTTGGGTTTGACCAAACCCCGTACAATAATCAGATATACGTTACAGAATAATAGACTTCCATAGAGCTCCCTCCACCATCCCCACTCTGACTGTCAACAATCAGGCTATAGAGAGGGTTGAGACATACAATAATCGACCACAAACTCAACTTCAAAGCAAACATTGATACCATCCACTCCAAGTGCCAGCAGCGTCTCTTTTTCCTCTGTAAACTCTGCAAACTCCAGGTCCACCAATCCGTTCTGACTGCATTCTACAGGTGTTTTATTGAATCCGTAATCACCTTCAACATCACTTCCTGGTTTGGAGCACTGTTCAACATCCACAGGAATCCACTTAACAGAATCATAAAACTGAGCAGCAAAATAATTGGACAACAGCAGGAATCACTCATCAGCATATACAACAAAAGGTCTAAACAAACAGCAACACAAATAACCTTGGATATCACGCTCACTCTACACAGCCAGTATTGCCTCTTACCCTCAGGCCACAGATACAGAGCCCCTACATTCAGGACAAATAGAGCTCTGTCAAGCTTTGTCCCAGCATCCATAAGACTTTTGAATGGTTGAACCCCTCTTGGACTGTCTTTTTAACACTTGAACTTATTTTAACCATTATTTATTGCTCCTCCATAACAGAGGTACTATTTATTTATTAACAGGCTTAGCTGACCTTTATCTGCCACATGTCTGATGTGGTGCTGATGGTTTGTGTGTGTGTGTGTGTGTGTGTGTGTTGTATTTGTGTGTGTGTGTTTACTCATTGTATGTACTGTTGGGTGTGGAAACACCCTGCTGCTCCTCCACATGTGAAGTTCCTAACGGATAAATAAAGTTCTTTGAATTGAATTTGAATTGAATTGAATATAATTGGCCAGTTCCCAAGGCCTGGGCATACCATATGGACATGCGATAAACAACCTGTATGTGTGCGTTGTGTGAGGCACGAATCTAAATGCAATAGACATCACAGAGAAGAGGAGACAAGACTGTCAACGACAAGTGTCATCTGAGTTTTGTTATGAGAAGTGGCTCTCACCGGTCATGTTATCCTTACGACTCTAGGCTATGAAGGACATTCATGTAGGTTAAAGATCATGGGATGAGAACACAGATGACCTTAAAGGGCCTGATCATTACAGAATCACATTTTCCAGTCTGTGAGCTAGTGTTGACTCTGTGTTAAGTGACACGGTAGTAGTGTGGGGTTTCAGTGGAAGTGAGTTTATGGTGGTTTTTTGCTAGTTCTGAAATTCTTTGAGTTCAATTATCAGTTTTTGAGAAAGTGGTGTTTGGATGGTCATATAGTCCATCCATCCATCCATCTATCCATCCATCCATCCACCTTCTCCCGCTTATCTGGCACTGGGTCGCGGGGGCAGCAGTCTGAGCAAGGATGCCCAACACTTCCTGTAGCTCTTCCGGGGGGATCCTGAGGCGTTCCCCGGTCAGCTGAGCGACATAGTCACGCCAGCGTGTCCTGGGTCTTCCTCGGGGCCTCCTCCCGGTGGGACATGCCTGGAACATCTTCCTAGGGAGGCGTCCAGGCATCCGATAGAGTCCAAGCCACCTCACCTGACTCCTCTTGATGTGGAGGAGCAGCTACTCTACTCTGAACTCTTCCCGGGTGACAGAACTCCCCACCCAATCTCTAAGGGAGCACCCTGCCACCCTGCGGAGGAAACTCATTTCAGCCGCTTGTATCCGGGACCTCGTTCTTTCGGTCATGACCCAAAGTTCATGACCATAGGTGAGGGTAGGAACGTAGATTGACCAGTACATCAAGAGCTTCGCCTTTCAGCTCAGCTCCTTCTTCACCACGACAGACCGATACAGCGACCGCATTACTGTTGCCGCTGCACCGATCCGCCTGTCAATCTCACACTCCATCCTTCCCTCACTCATGAACAAGATCCCAAGATACTTAAACTCCTCCACTTTTTTTAACAGAAGGGACATATCTGTTTGAAAAATATCCATAAACTTGTATGCTGATTTGTGTATAATAACTGTCATTGCAGATCTGTTCAAACCCTCCTGCCCTTCAATTACCATGCCCATCTCCTCACCTGCATCTCATTCCCTTATTAATCTCTAAATACATATATTGGCTCATTTCCACCCACTCACTTCCAGGTCAGATCAGTATGTTTTGCTATGTTTTCTCCTAATCTGTTACTGTATTCCATCCTTCCTGTTTTTGACCATGTTGCCACTTGGACCTTGGATTCTCCTGATCAAATTAGTTTTGCCTTGTAGACTTGACTTTGTTTCTAGGTGCTTGTCTGTCTGCAGTCATTACAATATCTATCTCCCTCCGTCTCTCTGCTCAACTGAACTGCATATCAAAAAACGAATAGTTGAGGATTATATATGCGCATGGTGGTAATTGTATAGGAAGAGTAGTGTAAGCAGTACTGGAGCAGTACTGTATGGCACCATATTGCTGCCAACCTGACAATTATTTTTCCTTTTCTCATTTGCACAATATCCTTTCCAGCTTATGACAAGATAAGAAGATCCCTGCCCACATATCTCTGGTGAAAAAACAACCACCAACCATAAGGTATGTGAGGAGATGGTCAGAGTAGTCCAGTATTATTGGAATGCTTTGACACCACTGACTGGGAAGTGTTGTGCAGTCCACACGTGGAAGATATCAACATTTTAATGACCTGCATCACAGACATTACATTAACTTCTGTGGGGACAACACTTTGCCGACCAGGAAGGTACAGTGTTTCCCAAATAACAAACCTTGGGTGTCTACACAACTTTAAGCCCTATTCAATGAGAAGAAGAGGGTTTTTAGATCTGGGTACAAAACTGGGCTGAGGAAGGTGCAGAGGGAGCTGAAAAGGGAGATAGCCCAACCACTTCAGACCAGTAGCCTCGATGCTTCCTACCTGCTGAAGATGATGGAGAGTATTATACTGAACCACCTCTGTCACCTGGTGAGCATTGAGCTGTTCCCCTTTCAGTTTGCATATCGACCAGGCATTGGTGTGGAAGATGCAGTCATCTACCTGCTGCACAGATCCCTATCCCACCTGGAGAACACTGGGAGCAATGGGAGGGTTATGTTTTGACTTCCCCACTGCGTTCAGCACAATCCAACTATCACTGCTCAGGGGAAAGCTGGAAGGAGCTGGAGTAGACTGCCACGAGGCTGTGTGGACCATCAACTACCTTACAAACAGACCACAGTATGTGAGATTTTGTGACTGTGTATCTGATATGGTAGTTTGCAGTATGGGGGCTCTGCAGGATACAGTGCTCTCTCCTTTCCTCTTCATCCACTACACATCAGACTTGAGACACAACACTGGCAACTGTCACCTCCAGAAGTTCTCCGATGACAGAGACATCACACGTATCACAGGGGAACGACCTGGAATACAGAGAAGTCATCACCAAACAACATAGCTGTCCTGAAGAAGGGCCACCGTTTCTATCTGCTAAGAAGACTGAGCTCCTTTGTTTTTTTATGCTTCATCTACAATTATTTACACAGTGGTCTGGTTGGGCTGAGGGCTGTGCAGTCCCTGTACAACCGGAGCAGGAGCTTGGTCCGCATTGCCGGCAGTAAGTCGGACCTGTTCCCGGTGCATGTTGGACTCCGCCAGGGCTGCCCTTTGTCACCGGTTCTGTTCATTATTTTTATGGGCAGAATTTCTAGGCGCAGCCAGGGACCGGAGGGGGTTCGGTTCGGGAGCCGGCAGATTTCGTCTCTGCTTTTTGCGGATGATGTTGTCTTGTTGGCTCCATCAAGCCAGGACCTTCAGCGTGCACTGGGACGGTTCGCAGCCGAGTGTGAAGCAGCTGGGATGAGAGTCAGCACCTCCAAGTCCGAGGCCATGGTTCTCGACCGGAAAAAGGTGGCTTGCTCCCTCCGGGTTGGGGGAGAGATCCTGCCTCAAGTGGAGGAGTTTAAGTATTTTGGGATCTTGTTCACGAGTGAGGGAAGAATGGAGCATGAGATTGACAGGCGGATCGGTGCAGCGGCAGCAGTAATGCGGTTGCTGTATCGGTCCGTCGTGGTGAAGAAGGAGCTGAGCCGAAAGGCGAAGCTCTCGATTTACTGGTCAATCTACGTTCCTACCCTCACCTATGGTCATGAACTTTGGGTCATGACCGAAAGAACGAGGTCCCGGATACAAGCGGCTGAAATGAGTTTCCTCCGCAGGGTGGCGGGGCACTCCCTTAGAGATAGGGTGAGAAGCTCTGTCACCCGGGAGAAGCTCAGAGTAGAGTCGCTGCTCCTCCACATCGAGAGGAGTCAGCTGAGGTGGCTCGGGCATCTGTACCGGATGCCCCCTGGACGCCTCCCTAGGGAGGTGTTCCAGGCATGCCCCACCGGGAGGAGGCCCCGGGAAAGACCCAGGACACGCTGGAGTGACTATGTCGCTCGGCTGGCCTGGGAACGCCTCGGGGTCCCCCCGGATGAGCTGGAGGAAGTGTCCGGGGAGAGGGAAGTTTGGGCGTCCCTGCTCAGACTGCTGCCCCCGCGACCCGGCCCCGGATAAGCGGGTGGAAATGGATGGATGGATGGATGGTCTGGTTGGGCTGTGGGAGCTCTGAGAGGGATAGAAAAAGACTAAACAAGCTGGTCAGGAGAGCTGGCTCTGTCCTGGACTGCCCTCTGGACACCATCTAGGAGGTGGGTGAGAGGAGGATGCCAAGCTGACATCAATCATGGACAACCACTCTCACCCCCTGCTTGAGACAGTGGGGGCCTTAAGCCTATTGCTGAAGGAGCTGCTGTATGAGAAGGAACACTGCCGCAGGTCCTTCCTTCCAACTGCTGTCAGATTATTTCACTCCAGCATTATATAACATAGCACTGTGTTGATGTTGTTTCCCATTACAGTATCACAAACCAACTTTTGCACTACTGTTATTTATGCTAACATACACTCCATCCATTACACTTTGTGCAATATTATTGGACAAGATGCAATATATTATTATATTGTATATTTGTTTTCTACAGTGCAATAATACAAACATTGTATTTAATGTCCATATCTGACTCATGACTTAACAGTTATCATACTCTTATGTATAATATACAAATATGTAGTTGATTTCTATTTTTTTATTCTGTATCCTTGTTATTGTCTTTTTGATCTCTCTATGTCTCTCTTTTATTCTTTGCTGACTGTAACAATTTAATTTCCCCAACGTGGGATTAATAAAGATTTATTTTATCTTATCTTATTTTATCTTTTTATGACATAAGCTCATAAACTAGCATATTGTTATTACAAGAAACTTCCATATGGCGTTAAAACAAGCAAGTAAAATTGACTGAATAGACACTGTAGCCTGAAGCTACAGCATGATGATCTTGACCAGCGCTTCTCAACCTTTTTCACATCAAGGAACCCTAAACTGACACTAATTAGACCACGGACCCCCCATTGGATAAGATTTACACATACCTGTGCTTGAGATTTGATATACATCACTATATGCAACTCACTAAGAAGCAACCTAACTGTTAAGATTGTTCTGATTTTTGGGACTGAGTATGTTTTGGATTTTGTGGATTTTAAGTATCTGTTCAATGATATTTTTACTCTTGCACTATTATTCATATTTTAGATTTTGCTCTTTATTTTGCACGCTTATCATGTTAAAAGTAAGATAGTTTGTTTTTGTGAAATATATTAATAAAGATGAAAGATTAAATAAGAAGAGTTTAGTGTAAAAACTGACTAGTTTGGTACCTATTAATAACAACAAAATATGTCATAACAACATATACAATGTTATTAAACAATACGAATGATCTTGTAGAAACTGAGCAACCTTTTGTTGCTCTGTTAGGAAGCATGCCGTGGGTGAGGCGTGGCCATGCAAAATATTGGACATAGACCACCTACTGCTTCAAAGTTGTTGCAGTTTCAATTTAATTCAATTCAGTTTCACAGTCTCACATGACTCTTTGTTTCCTCTCCTTCTGTCCTTTACAGGAAATGTCTTTGTGGTGAGCCTGGCCTTCGCTGACTTGGTGGTTGCATTCTACCCCTACCCTCTGGTGTTGTATGCCATCTTCCATGATGGTTGGTCACTGGGTGACACCCAGTGCAAGGTGAGCCCTGACTGTACATGTAATGATAACTTGGTTTGAAAGACTTTTTCCAACAACCTTGATCTTATTTCTGCAATCCAAGTTATCTTTATCTATACAGTCCACAGTCACAAAAGATTAACACTAACACTAAAGAGAATTACAATCTGTGCAGCACATCACACCTTCATTCCTTAGAACTCTAAAGAAGGAAAAATCCTGGTAAAAAAAAAAAAAAAAAACATTTAACAGAGAAACGGGAAGAAACCTCTTCAGGAGCAACAGAGGGATCCTTCTTCCATTACAGACATGCCATGCATGTTGTTTGTACAGGGTAAATAGTGTCAGCATTAATATTAGGTATTAGGTTCCAAAGGTTCCAAAAAAAAAAATGGAATTTCTCCTCGCGGGACTAATAAAGAAATACTGAATTGCAAACATATATGAAGAATATGAATCAGGGGACATGCTGTGCAACTTCCAGGTGGCCCCAAAACATGACCTCCAAGATATCGTTCAGTGGGATAAGAGACAAGACATGAAGCTGAACTAGTTGACTCCCTTCATCTATTGTCCCCTCTATTGTCTGTCCTAGTATCACCACTTTCCTGTTCTCTATTGTCCGTAATAATGCTTAATCAGTTCTTCAGTTTCACTTCTGTTGCAACATCTTTTTTGCAAGACAAACTTTTTTGAGCGTTTTTAAGGTAATTTCAGCCTAAAGAACCCTTTTTACTCAACAAAGCCTGACAGAGATGTTTGTGATGGAAACATAGCTTCATCAAATTAAGCTTCACAGGAGCTATCAGTGTGCAGATCTTTTGCATTATTTCTGTGTAGCGTGAGTCAACACCAATGCTGATGAACACTCTGGTATTTTTTGATAAAAGAAGTTTTTGTCCACGTGGGTCAAGTATCAGGCCTGCAACTGATATATACATGAAACCAATAACATGTACCCACTATCAGCACATTCTCAAACTTTGCATGCACAAACACACAAACTCAGGTACATTGCAATCTGGATGTTCTATTCAGTTGTGTTATGGCAGAGGGAACAAACTCCTGCTGAACTTAACTTTCTTCCATGCCAGTGACCTGTAACGGTGACCAGGTGGGAGGGGTACAAAGTGTGGGTTTAGAGGATAACCGGGATCAAGTGCTATGGCGTGTGCTCTGGCTGCAGTGACTATGCTTTTGAGGTCTGTGGAGGTTGAGGGTTTGGAGGCCAAAGATCTTGGCAGCTTTTTGTGTAATTTGTGTAAATACAGCCATCATTGGCCATTGTGTATCACAGGGGAACAAACTGGAATACAGAGATGTCACTGACTTTGTCAAATGGTGTGAACTGAACCACCTGCACATAAACGCCAGCAAGACAAAGAAGATGGTGATTGACTTCCACAGGAAGGTGCCACAGACTGCACCGGTGAACATCCAGGGTTGGGACATTGAGATCGTGGGCAAGTACAGATACCTGGGTGTTCACCTCAACAACAAACTGGACTGAACTAACCACACAGATGACCTGAACAAGAAGGGCCAAAACGACTTCATCTGCTCTGAAGATGAGTGTGCAGGAGACTGTTAAGAACACTTTATGATACTGTGGTGGCATCTGCAGTTTTCTACACAGTGGTCTGCTGAGGTTGTAGGAGCTCTGAGAGAGACAGAAAAAGACTAAACTGCCCTCTGGACACCATCAAGGAAGTGGGTGAGAGGAGGATGTTTGCCAAGCTGACATCAACCATGGGCAACCCCTCTCACCCCTTGCAGGAGACAGTGGGGGCCTAAAGCAGCTCCTTCAGCAACAGACTGCTGCATTCACTGTGTAACAAGGAACACTACCGCAGGTCCTTCATTCCAGCAGCTGCCAGACTTTTTAACTTCAGTACCATTTAACATTTAACTGTCAACATCATTTAACATTGTACTGTTTCAGAAACCTACTGTTTTTGCAGTACTGCGTTATTTATGTTTAATATTTTGCTAAAATCCATTGCTGTTACTGTGATTGCATCATTTCAGTCTGTCTCTCTTTCTGTCACACTCTCTCTCTCTCTCTCTCTCTCTCTCTCTCTCTCTCTCTCTCTCTCTCTCTCTCTGAGCATATGCATGAGCGTGGAAGTGAGTGGAAGAAGTCGTGAGTGAGTTTTTCCATCTTTGCTATTTTTCTTTCTGTTTTGGGTTTTTGAATGTGTTGATTTCTTGCTTTAGTTGTCATTATGAGTTGGTTTTAGGTTAGTTTGAGTCTTTTTTGGCTCAGTTTGGTGGTGGGGCTGGCATTCAGGTATCATGCCCGTTGTCAATTATCAGGTGGAGCTGGAGAAGCTAACACGCTGACATGCGGTGAAGTTATCACCGACTGTCAGCTGTTCAGTGGAGGAGGACAGCTGTGCTGCTGGAGGGGTCGCGGGCTATGAAAGCATTACATCTGCCTCTCGGATGAATAGCGCCATCGTCATCTTTCTGGACAAAGGGTCCAAAGTGGAAAGACTGGTTGGGCATGGGATTGTGATCCGTGACACGTTCACCCCCGTCCTCCCCCCGTCCTCATGCTACAGACAGCTGGTGTCCCCAATTAAGATGGTCCTGCTGGGCTGCAAGTCTCCCAAGCTGAAGCATGTTGTTTGTCACAGGAGACAAGTTTTTATGATCCTGAAAAACAGCATGAAGGAGCTGAACCTGACCTTCAGCTTTAAGGTGGAAGGCTTTAATTACATCGTGTTTGCTACCTCTGAAAATATGAAATGTTTTGGTTGTGGTGCTGAGGGATATTTGGTGCAGTCTTGCCCTGAGGCTGGGAAGTGCGCCACTTTGGCTGGGATGCAGAGCGGGCTGCGGGTCAGCCGCCGGTCCAGCAGCTGACCGGGCTGGGTGAACAGAGTTCTGGTGAGAAAACAAAGGACACACAAGCAGACATGCAGGACAGGGAGCAGAATGTGGACCAGTGTGAAACTGAGACTGGAAACACAGTAGAAAACAAGAAATGTCTAGACCAGTGACAAACCACAGAAAAAGAAAGGGAACAGAAACAAAGGAAGCTGCAGTCAAATTGTTGACAGTGTGATCGGTGAGGTGCTGATGGAGGAAAACATGTCTAATGAAATAAGTCTGTCTAATAATCCTGGTAAAAGAAAGAACAGCAGTGACAAAGAACAGAGTGGAGCTAAAAATAAGAGAGCGATGGAGGAGCTCTGTGACAATGAGGACGAATGTGCGTGGATATCTGTCTATCTGTCTAAAAAGATTCCCGGTAGAAACTAAAGGCAGTTAAACCAGACACCTTTTCCCAGATCTAAGAGGTGTTGTCAATCTGTGTCTCAGCTGAGGAAAGAAAGTGATGCCTTCAGTGACCAAGAGGTTTACCAGCTGAAGAAAATGGTTACCAGAGTCAGAGCTCAGATCATAGACAATGATAAATAAACCAAAGACGTCTGACCACATACAGCTGGTATGTGTGCTAGTTGCAGTGACAGTTTATTCCGTCCTCACGTGTTACCTAAATCTTGGTTCTTTAAACATCAATGGAGCCAGCAGTGTCATGAAAAGAGCTTCTCTGTTTAAACTGATTGAAATTAAGAAATTAGATTTGGTTTTTCTGCGGGAGACCCACAGCGACACTGGGAATGAAAGGGAGTGGAGGAATGAGATCCCCAGTATATGGAAATCTGCCTGTGTTCTCCCCTTGTTGAAAGGAGGGATCCCTCAGTTATTAATAACTACAGACCAATTTCTAAATTATGTGTTTTAGCTAAGATCCTCGAAAAATGTGTTAAAGAACAACTCAAAGACTTTTTGGAAACAAATGGTCTTCTGTCTCCTCATCAGTCAGGCTTCAGAAAATGTCACAGTACTATAACTGCAGCTATGAATGTAGTAAATGATGTCATTGAGGCACTAGACTGTAAAAAAATACTGTGCAGCTCTTTTCATCAATTTATCAAAGGCATTTGACACAGTCGACCATGCCATTTTGGCAACTAAACTGCAAAATATTGGTTTGTCTGGCTCTGCTCTAAAGTGGTTCTCGAACTATTTGTTAGGCAGATCACAGTGTGTGCAGTTTGCTGGGTCCTCTTCTTCCCTCCTTCCTATTTCAAAGGGTGTACCACAGGGCTCTATACTAGGACCACTGTTTTTTTCAAGTTATGTAAAAAACCTCTGTGATAACCTTGAGAATGAAACCTGCGAGCTGAAAGATGTTTGGAGAGGTTTTAACAGGACGGACCGGCAGTACACCTGGAGTCACTCCAACTCCAACTCCTATTATTGGCCAGACTTTTAAACAACATTTATACATTTATAAATTGTGTCAAATCGTTCCTGTTGGCTTCTCTGACCATTGTCTTGTTCAGTGCTCCTTTTATATGCAGAACGTGAAGGTACACAGTGCATATTGGCATTTTAACACTGGGCTTTTACATGATAAATCTTTTAGAGAGGCTTTTGTGTATTTATGGGTTTTACACAGAAAAAAATAAATCCTCCTTTCAAACAGTGCAGCAGTGGTGGGATGTCGGAAAGCATCGGATAAAACAGTTTTATCAGCAGTATACTCGCAATGTCACCAAGCACATTACCAGATCTCTTCAGGATCTGGAGACTGAGGTAGTATAGTTACAGAGTCTAGTGGATTCTACGGGACATCAAGGGCATGTTGAAGCCCTTAAATCCAAAAGGGCTGCCTTAGCCAACCTGTTGGGCCTTACAGCACAGGGCGCTCTGGTCCGGTCACGGTTCATGAGTGCCTCTGAAATGGATGCCCCTTCTCATTTTTTCGGGGGGGTCTGGAGTGGACGAACGGTAAGAGAAAAGTCATCCACTCTCTGATGACGGATCCCCAGTCACAGAAACTCCGGAGCTACGCAGATATGCCAACAATTTCTACAAAGAACTTTTTTTAAAAAAGAATTTGTAGAGGACATGGAGCTGGCTGGAGAATTTTATGCTGAACTGCCTCAGGTGGAGACCGACAGCAATGTAGTGTTGGACGCAGAGCTGTCCCTGAATGAACTGTACACTGCTCTCATGGGCCTGGCAAACGGCAAAGCACCTGGCATTGACGGACTACCGGCAGAATTTTATAAGTCTTTCTGGTCAGTGATTGGTGAGGATCTGTTGGAGGTTTTTAGGGACAGTTTGAATGAAGGAGGGCAGTGATTACCTTACTGCCAAAGAAAGGTGATCTACAAGAGCTGAGGAACTGGAGACCTGTCTCTCTGCTGTGTGGAGATTATAAAATCCTCTCCAAGGCCCTGGCCTCCAGACTCAGAGAGGCGATGAGTGTGCTCATTCATGTTAACCAAACTTGCTGTGTGCCCAGCAGGTTAATAAGTAATAATATCATGCTCATTCGGCATACTTTGGACGTCACTGGCTCATTGGTTATCGATGTTGGTCTTATTTCCGTAGACCAAGAAAAGGCTTTTGACCGGGTTAAACATGAGTGTCTGTGGCAGACGCTGAGTGCTTTTGGGTTCAACTCAGGATTTATAGCCAAGATCCAGGTACTGTACCATGATATTGCGAATATACTAAAACCTCTTAGTGCACCTTTTAGTGTGCAGAGGGGGGTACGCCAGCGCTGCTCTCTTTCCAGCATGTTGTACACAGTCGCTGTTGAACCTGTTCTTCATAAGCTCAGAAAGGAGCTCACTGGTGTTTGCTTTCCAGGTTGTGCCTCAGTTGTTATATTTTCAGCCTACGCTAAATGCCATTTTGATTAGCAATAATCAGAAAGACATTGATGTTCTGGAGAATAATGTGGCGCTTTTTAACAAAATCTCCTCTGCAAAGGTGAACTGGGGAAAAAGCGAAGCAGTGATGGGTGGAAAGAAGCAGCTGGACAGTTTAGTTCTACCAGGAGGGCTGACTTGGAAAAAGGAGGGATAAAGTACTTGGGAGTGTTTTTAGGTGAAGAATCGTTTTTAGAAAAGAACTGGGAGAATGATTTAGAGAAAATTAAGGGTCTTCTAAAAAGGTGGGAATGGCTCTTGCCGAGCAAATCCTATAGAGGGAGGATGCTTGTGATAAATAATCTGGTGTCCTCCTCTTGGTGGCACAGATTGGCTTGTGTGGATCCCCCTTCAAACCTGCTGTCTAAAATTCAATCTGTTTTAGTTGATTTCTTTCGGGACAAACTGCATTGGGTTCCACAGGCTGTTCTGTTTTTCCAAAAGAAGAAGGAGGACATGGACTGCTAAACCTGGCCAGCTGAGGAGCTGCTTTCCTCCAGCACATCCAAAGACTCCTGTTTGGAACGAAAGACTTGGTGTGGCAACCACTGGCATGGGTGCTGCTCAGGCGGTTCGGCGATCTGGGACTGCATGATTCTCTTTTCCTAATGGATTTTAAGACTGTGAAGGTCCAGACCTTGCCTCCTTTCTACCATGGAGTCTTTACAGTGAGGAGGATGTTGGAAATAGTCAGAACCACTGAGAATGACTCACTGGCTGCTGCAGGAGCCGATGATACACAGTGACGCTTAGACACTCCCTCCTGGGCAGGACCAGCTGTCACGGACCTGTTCTGCAGAGCAGGGATTCTGACTCTTCGATCGATGGTGACCACAGCTGGACCTGTACTGAACAATGCAGCTGCCCTTGCAGCTGGCCTGGGGGTGAGATCTGTGCCTCTGTTTGTATTGTTGGAGAGTCTGTTCAGAAAGTTGGGAGAAGGTTTCTCCAAGCAGAGTTTTATTCTGGGTTTTAAATACAAAAAGTCTGAGAAACACAAACGTCAGCTGTTGAATTTCATCTTGGGACAGTCAAAGATGTCCATTTAAGTCAGCAGGAAGAGGAAGACTGACGACTCAGTAGACGTTGATGTGAAGCTGTTGTTTACCAGGATGGTGAAAACCAGAAAAATTACTGATTTTAACTATTACAGAGAAATGAAAGATGTGGATCAGTTCAGCGTGAAATGGACTCATGGTGATTTTTTTGTGTTCACTGAAAGAAAACCAACTGATCTTCTCAGAGGAGATGATGTGACTTATTTTTCTTTTGGAGTTTTTATAATTTATTTGGTTATTTGTTTATTTTTCATTTATTTTTATTTGTTTTGCTTATTTAATTATTTCTGTGTGTGTGTGTGTGTGTGTGTGTGTGTGTGTGTGTGTGTGTGTTTGAGGATTGTTGCATTTTTGCAAATGGTTTGTTGGTGAAAACTGATGAAATAACATCAGTTTCAAAAATCAAAATCTCTCTCTCTCGCGCTATATAAATAAAATTGAATTAAATTGAATAAATCCATGCAAATATCCTGTGCAATATTGCAGATATTTTTACTGTGCCTATATTATCATTTCTACTATGTTATATCTGTATATTCTCTGCTGTGCAATAGTTTAAAATACTGAATTCATATTGTCCATATCCTGCCATGTGTAATTCAAAATTTTCCATTGAGAAACTGAGCCATCCCTCTAAAGGTAACTTTATTTTCATGCCCTTTTTTTGTATAGAATGTACACGCATACACACACACACACACACACACACACACACACACACACACTTGTATTTATTTCTTATTGATTTTTATTTTTATTCTTTTATAAGCCTCCTTCTTTATCCTTTATTCTTGCTATTACTGCTGTCTGTAACAACATAATTTCCCTGGCATGGAATCAATAAATAAATAAATCATATTTTATCATCATCATAAGTAACAGATGAAACAGTGCTTCTCTTGTGATGTTTGGTTGATGCTATAGACTAAAAGGAAAACTTCAGAAGCATTTGATCAAAAATTATTATCAATATAGTTATGAGGTCTAATTACTTCAGATAATTTGTTACCGCTTCCCATTTCTCTCAGCTGTTAAGACTTGTTTTAGTGTTTAGTCCAAAAGATTTCATCCATTTCATTTGTGTTTCCACTAATTAATGCATTTGATTAAGATGTCATGCTCAGCCTGGTCTAATTGTCTTCATTCACAAATTTTGTATATTTCCGCATTCAATCATTTATCCAGTCACCCAGTCATTTAATCACTAATTGTTCATTGATATAGTTTTTGCATTTATTAGCCTATTAATGGTCACATTTAATTGTTCCTTTATTTGGTTATTTAGTTATTATTTGTGTGTATCAATTGTAATAAAGCTTTCATTTATTTAAAAAAAAAGAACTTAGTTATGTGAGCTGTGCATATGAAATATTACAGTCACTGTACCACCAAGAACTCCGTAGCAATCTTCAGATTTAGCCTAAATTAATTAATGAAAATGTTTTTTCCCTTTTGATGGGTGAATTCAGTCAAGTTAAATTCTCTTATGTAATATAAATGCTGACCATTTCTGATAGCCAGAAGTGATCAATCTACAACTTCCTCTTAGCCAAAACAGTTATTGGCTATAGTAATTCAATATCCTTTAATGTAGAGTATGAAGCAATTTCTCATCAAGGAGTATCTACTGGTAATTTGTAGAACAAACAACTGCATTAATTTTATTTATTTATTTATTTATTTTGGTGCAACACTGCAATACTGAGCTGTCTTCCCTCTCTCTCCCTCTCTCTCTCTGTGTCTGGCAGGTGAGTGGCTTCCTGATGGGCTTGAGCGTCATTGGCTCTATCTTCAACATAACAGGCATTGCCATCAACCGGTACTGTTACATCTGCCACAGCTTCAACTACGACAAGCTGTATAGTTACCGCAACACGCTGCTCCTGGTCGCCCTCATCTGGCTGCTGACAGTCATAGCCATTGTGCCCAACTTTTTTGTCGGTTCACTACAGTACGACCCACGCATCTACTCATGCACATTTTCACAGACAGTCAGCACATCATACACCATCACGGTGGTGGTCATCCATTTCTTTGTTCCCATTGCTGTGGTCACCTTCTGCTACCTACGCATCTGGATCCTGGTCATCCAGGTGAGGCAGAGGGTAAAGTCAGAGGTCCGCCCTCGCATCAAGCCCAGTGACCTCAGGAACTTTATCACCATGTTTGTGGTGTTCGTGTTGTTTGCAATTTGCTGGGCACCACTCAACTTGATTGGGCTCGCTGTTGCTATTAATCCTGAAGCAGTCGCACCTCACATCCCTGAGTGGCTATTTGTGGTCAGCTACTTCATGGCTTATTTCAACAGTTGCCTTAATGCCATCATTTATGGTCTGCTGAACCAGAACTTCCGTAGGGAATACAAGCGGATTGTCATGTCAATGTGGATGCCACACCTCTTCTTCCAGGAGACATCGCGGGGGGGAACTGAGGGCATGAAGAGTAAACCCTCACCAGGATTTAATAACAATGAGCAAGTGAAAGGAGAAACTCTGTAACACTGTTTTTCTCATCTTTCATCTCCTTGTCCCTCTTCTGTGTTTGCATGTGCAGTGCCATTGATCAGATTTTACTCTGTGCCAAAGCAATGAACTCTAGAAATACAGATGTAGTGCTCAACAGTGAGCATGACTCAGATTAAAATGAAAAATGAGGAGAGGTATATTGTCTACAATTGCTCTCTTATCTATTCTTTTAAGAGTTCCCGTCATAAAAAAAAAAGATTTTATGTGAAGAAGACTATTATTATTATTATTATTATTATTATTATTATTATTATTATTATTATTAGAAGAAGAAGAAGAAGACAACCGTAAATTGATTTTCACCTTGACTTTATGTTTTCCTTTCTTAAAAATTACTGAGCTTTGTTTACACAAGATCATGATCACATGATCACAAGTACAGTGTGCATTACAAAAATACAAAACACAAACTAGTGATAGTATCCTGCAGAAAAAAATTCTGTTGTAGGTGTATCAACTGAGTTGTCCCCTTGCAAAATTTTGCCCCATAAGTCATAAAATTTTGACAATTACTAGTATATGAAATCTGACATGGATATTTATGAATCCAAGGTGATGAACCCTACTGAATGAGCAGAAAGCCATGGAATTTACTGAGCATATTCCCATAACCCAGAGGACACTCTCTAGTCTCCCTATGAATTAAATTCCTGGTAATATTCCAGTTGTTACATGTCATTCTGCAGCACACAATTTACGTTCAATGCCATCCTTGAGTACCAATGGAAGAAGCAGTGAAACCTTGTGTAGAAAGGGTGAGGATGTGAAGGTTGAACTAGTGGAAGGAGGTGAAACATGTCTGATGCAGGTTAAAGTTTTATGCTTGTATTATTCAAAATACATTAATTAAAAGCATTCACCTTATCTATGAATTTTCAAAAATGCTGTCACTGAACGTAATCTGGTGTGTAGGAAAATTATCCAGAATAAATACTCTTCTGGCAATAGGGTTGGGACACTCTTCAGCCTTTCCTCTAGCATTGTTTTCAGGATGAACTTACATTTTTAGTTGCACTAGTGTTCAGATTGTTAAAAGTAGCAAAATTATCTGTTTTACCCCATCTCAACCAAAGACCTCCAGCAGGTGCTGCCTAAGGTACATTAGTTGTACCTTAGGCAGCACCTGCAAACATTAACTATGAAGAAGCTTATTATGCATATGGGATGGGGGGAGGAGGTGACAAGTGGGCCCCCCTGGTCCCCACTTGACTGCCCCTTTGGCCTTGCTAAATTATTGAACATATGTTTCACACAACTTCTGCAATTGCTGAAGCTGACTTCTCTTCGGTGAGGCAGCTGATGTCAGATGGTACTGATGATGACGCTATTCACGTCTGCTTTTCCAGGTTTCGGTCAGTCAGTCCTGAGCAGAACTGAGTCTGTTGAAAAGTCAGTTTTGAAAAGAGGGAAAATGCACAAATATACCCCTTTTCAGCTGCACTTACCACAGCTTTGTTTTTATTATTTATTTATTTATTTATTTATTTATTTATTTATTTATTTTTTCCCAAATGATTTCACATTTGAAAGCAGAGAACTGAGAAGCTAGCTGGAACTTGAGGTTCAGCTCTGACAAGTACTAGGTAAATTCCACCATGAATTCAAATCACACACTTGTTATCATCAAGTTTCCAAGTCACCCTTTATCTCAATGAATTATTCCAGACAAACTGACACTTAGTGAATAGTTTCATTTTGTCTGGTGCTAGCAGCTCTACAGCAGCAGAACACTGCTTCACAAATTCTCCCGAATGAGGTTTGAGCTTTTCAGCACCACAACTGCATAATACTGTCTCTGTCAGAACATGTACTTATTTTATGTTATTTCCTTAATTGCTGAAAACAAAAAAATAGCTTTCTTGTATTATGACTTGCCTTGCGGGCCAGATCAAACAGTATGTGGCTGTATATGGCCCAGAGGCCAGAGGTTCCAAACCCTTTTTGAAAGGACTCCTGACTTTCACTTCTTAACTTGATTTCCATGTTTTTTTTTGAAATGCCGAAATGAAAAAAAAAAAAAAAAAAAAAAAAAACAGACCAAAAGAAACTAAACTGATGATCTCTAACTATGTTTTTTACACCTCAGGGTGCCTGCCTCCTCTGCTGTTGGGATAATATGTATTTGAAAGTGGAGGCACCGAGAGATAAGCAATTTAGGACATCATGACATCCATGGTGGTTGTATGAAAGTCTGCACAGCTGCTTCATTATCCCTCTGGATTTCTGTACTGTAATAATGTACTAGTAAGTAATGTACTAATGTAAAGTATTTTGGCACACCAAATGTTTTTTAAAGGTATATTATATTGTATAGTGTTAATTATTGCATATTTAATTTCTACCAGAAAAAAAGATTCAATTATTTTCTATCTTTTTTTATGATAACCATTGGTAAATGCAATCCAGCATGATGAATCTCTAAAAGATGTCTTTAAGTCTTTGACTTTGTTACTGGTGAATGCCTCAAATTTCTAATGTGCATTTCCATGGTCTGTCAAAGGTGCCTGATTTACTGTTCATCAAAATGAAGATTTTACAAAAAAAAAAAAAAATGCTAAAGGATATGTTGGGGTTAAAGGTATATTCTTCAGTACTTTTACCAATGTCACTCAGCCGTGTTGAGGTGTGTTCATACCAAACTGGAAGCCAATTAATGAGGTGGCACAGGCAGTCAAAGCAAAAGACATGGCTGAAAAAACTGAACACTGAAAACAAGCACTAAACATTTTCATGTTTGAATTATCAGATTAACAGAGAGCTGAAAGTGTTTCTAGGCTTTATGAGCCAACTGCAAATTGTATAAAGACAAAGAAAAGAGAGACTGGAGGAAAATACCAAAAAGAACTGCAATGTTTTGAGATCTGTTAAAATCTTTTACACAAACAGAAGCACACACATGAACATGCACACACACACACACACACACACACACACACACACACACACACACACACACACGCACACACATGCACACACACACACACACACACACACACACACACATTGTCAATGTATGTCACAAGCCAGGTCGCCAAAATCATGTCATTTAGGATGTATCTTCTTTTTTATGTCTGTATTTTATTTAGTTTTAGTAGAACAGAAGGGAATTGCATTATTCATAGATTAAACAATATTAACTTGTGCATAATATTAAAGTCCACCACCAAGTTTATCATAAAGTTTCTCAGCTGGAAACCTGGACAGAGCCATGTAAAAGGGTCACATGGCCAAATATGTCATTACCAGTCAGTTCCTAAATTCATATGTGATAATGTGCAAAATTTCAAAATATAAACATGCTTACAATGTCATTATTAATCAATAATAAATTACTAATATTACTATTTTCAATAAAGATGCCCAATTTTGACCAGTTATAAAGCAGTAACTTTGCATGCGAAGAAATTCCTACATGATAACACACAAGAAAGATAGTGTTGGCCACCTGGCTTGCAACTATGCACACGTCACTAGCAGCTTACAGCTAGTATCTTCACAGTCATCATAGTCACACTGGGGAAATAAAAAGGAACTGCAAAACCAGTCCTGTTGTCATTGTTATGCATTTACACAACACAAAATTGTTCCCCTGAATTTGGTTTGAGCACACCTCTACTCATCAGACAAATGCAGTGCTATAATATTCTGGTTTGTATTTATTAGAATATTTAGTAAGTGAACTTTAAACCATCATGTCGTGAAACAAAAACTCCGAGGGTATATAAAAGCACAATTATCTATGAATACCGGGTGACAGTGTACTTATGCAGTTTACAGGTTTAAATCTTAGTAAAGTTTCAATCTTAGTAATGATGAGAATCATCACTTTCTCTATGCATTTCATGATAGCAAAAGACGCTTACTCAGTAGTTGTGAATAATGCTACTGTTTTTATTCAGTTTATCTTAGTAAAAACCAAGAGAATCAGTTGGTGCAGGCAGATCTCAAGGCTTGTCATGTTGTATTCCATGGTGTTAATGAATGTGCATGTGAGTTTTTTTATAGATTTTTTTTAATTAATCTACTATGTTTGAATTATCTTTCATTACTTTTGATTTAGCTTTGGGTTGGATGATTCTGTATTGTGGTTTAATGATAACTGTAAAGTTGTGACTGATTAAAATAGTCATGATGAAACAATGATTATGATGAAAATAAATTGGTAGGAACTGATGGTGCATGTTAAATATGCCTCCTGTAAATACAGTGGTTAAAGGAAAAAGAAAAGATATTATTTTGTTTCAAAAGGAGCACGAAGCAATTTTCTCATGGACTTTCCTTAAAGATTCTTATTCATACATTTGACTGTGCTGGCACTTACCAACATAATCACCCCAAATATTTCAACAAGGCCTAAAAGAGTGCAGTATAGCCCATAAGTGACTGGTCAAGTTCAAGGATTTAACGTAAATGTCAAATAAATAGCTTGGACATTTATTGCTTGACCTGCAGAACCAGGTCTTTATAAACAGAGACGAACCTTCATTTCTAATCTCTGTTTTTTTTTTATCAGTATAGTCAATATTTCAGTGAGACTTTGTTTTCTGATTTGCAGTTTCTTATTATTTGGTTATTGCTGATGTAAACTCAGCATTTCATCAAAGTCAATGTGCTGTCTCAATATATTCAGTATAATGTTCATACAGCATAATGTGAGTCCACTTTAATAGAGGCAGACTGAAAGGACCCTTAGTCACTTGTTGACCGCTAAATTACAAGCCACATAATCAGAACCACAAATGAAGTACTGAGGTGAGCTAAAATGGTCAGATGATCATACCAGTGGAAAAAAAAAATAGTTACAATTAAAATTAAAACAATTAAAAGTGATATTCAACAAAGTGAAATGTAAACAATATAATAACAACAAGAACAACAACAATGACCGAGAAGTAAAATTTCAAAATAACAAAATTAAGGCTAAGGCTCAAAATAACTGTGGAAAGTCTAGGCTACAGTATTGCTTTAATATAAGTCAATTTCCTAATTTCTGATTTCTGGGTGCAGTTAAAAAAAAAAAAAATGCTCTGGGTCTTGGACAAAAGCAGTTAATGTTGCGAAATGAGATATTATATTATAATGAGTTATGGACAGAAAGGAGAATAGAGTCATATTTGTCTTCACAATGAGCCAAAATGTGGCATTCGACTCTGTTTCACCCTGATCACCTGTTTTACTCATACACACACTCACGCACACACCCACACTCAGTTAACACCCAGCTCTGGAGCTTTTCAGTAACTCATTATTATTGTTTTGGTGTTACCACCAGGATGTTTCCAGTGTGAACAATTTTGACTCCATAGGGAGCTGTTTCCTGCACAAAAGCACACTCTCAAGATCCAAACATCAGAGAGAGTTATACAGTAACTGCTGGACAGATAGATACAGATATGGACAGTAATAATGGATAAACATAGCTTTAAATTCGTTATTTTACAAATACATTGTCTAGTGGTTCAAATGTATATTCACATTTAAAATCAGAATGAAATACCTCATCGTGAAATTGTATAGGCTGCAGCTTATGTTTCTATCCGCAATGACAAGCAATGGTTGTGTGAGCTGAACGTCTTGTACAGACCATAACAAAGGTGACTACTGTTACGGGAAAGGATTACCTTCCATCACCAATAAAATAAGCTTATTCTAAACTTGCAAAACACTTTCAGCCTTGATCTACTGGCAGTGTTCTTTATGTAAAACACAAGAACTAAATTGTATTTTTCATTATATTGACCTAATTGATTGCTTATTGGTCCTTTCAGTTGGAAAAATGAAGATTTATTACATGGAGTGACTTGAGTATATGATGATAAGTTTGCCAATGTAAAGACGTTTGCCACTGTAAAAAGTTAAAATGTCAATAAAAATATTATTTATAAGGTTCTTGTGTCTTTTACTGATGACATGTAAAGTGGTGATAAATCCACTCATGTCTGTTAAAATCTGCTGTGCTGTGGATAATTATTCATATTATTATATTGACAGGCATGTCTCATTGTACTTTACATTAGGTGCCTTGATCATCACTGCATTCTCCTTTACGCTCTGTTTTTGTTGATAAGATTTTTACGATTCGGATTCCATTTTCGATTCTGCTTAACAATTTGGTTCTTTATCGATTCTCTTATCGATTCTCATTTGGAAAAAAGGAGAACAAACAGGTCGATTAGCATCAACTTTGTTTAGTTTAGAAGTAACATGACCTTACAAAGCCAACAGTGAGGTCTTAAGAGGGCCACAGTCTAGGGCTCCTCGATGGGATGCCAGGGGGTCCCCAGAAAAATTTATTTGTTTTGAAAATAAATATAAAATAAAAATAATAATAAATATTCTGCTGTAGAAATTAACAAAATACAACATAAATTATTCTGTGGCAATTACACTTTTCTGATAGAAATGAAAATTCTCCTTTTTAAAAGGATGTATGAGCTGAGCAAAAATAAAACTACATCAGCCAGTGACAAATACAATCAAGTCAAGTCCAATGGAACTGTGCATTGTGCAATTCTGCAAACATTAACTATGAAGAATTAACAATTCTTTTGCAGAAAAGTAAGCATATCTGCTTTTTCAGGAAGGATACGCAATCTTTCTGGATTTATGGTGTCTCCAGCAGAGTCTCTCTCTTGTTCCACCACCATAGGGTGGCATTATCCTTGCACAGGATGGGGGGCAGGCTTCCGTACAGCTGGATTTCCTGATCCACTCGGAAGCTAGAGGTAGACGTGAACTGGAGCGAGTACTGCCAGCCTCTGAGCCACTCAGACTCTGTCTCTCATCATGGTCATCTAAATGTAATGCATGAGAAGGCGTTCATTTAACATTAACAGTTAGTAATAGCAGGTTTTACGATGAGGCAAATGGCGTTAACATAATAGGCAGTGTTAGTTACTTAGTTACCTGCAGTATTAACAGCAGAGGATGTGCTAACGTTACCACTGCTGCTGGGTTGAGATTCACTCCGGAGCTGACCAAAAGCACGACATTCATTCAAAGTTATCGCGTGCTGTGTCTGCAAATGTTTCTGCATATTGGTAGTATTTCCTCCCTTTGATGAAATATCCACTTTGCAAGTATTGCAAGTTGCCTTGTTGTCATCCTTTCTTGTGAAATGTAACCAAACTTTCGAGCATTTGTTTTCGAGCAACACACGTTGCGTAAGCTACGTAACGTGTAACGCACAACGTCATTTGCTCCCACTGGAATTGATAAGGGAATCGTTTGCAAAATTGGCAAATGATTCCGAGGTGTTGAAACACTGGGAACCGGTTCTCAACAAGAACCGGTTTTCGATTCTCATCATAGATTGTGAAGGATGTTGTTAGGCTTTTTGCCTGAGTAAATTTTTTGGACCCAAGGATGCAGACCAGAGAGCAATTTTAGAAAACAAACAAAATTTATTTTAGAACAGTAATGTGCAACAATAAACACACTGATAAGGAGTGGACAAAATAAACACAAAACACACTCAAAAGGAGTGGAAAAGAACAAAAAAACACTCAAAAAGAGAGTGGAGGGAAACTATGGAAGCTGCGATGAATCAGGTTTGAGGCAAGGCACATGCTGATGAGGCAGGCAGACAACTGAAACACATAAGCACACTATAAGTGGCGGTCCAACGCCAGGGATTCAAGTCAATCTGGCAACAGGTAGGAAAGAGCTCTCCCCTTTCATCCTGTTCCTTAATCAGGATCATGAGCATCAGGTGTGCACCTGTGGAGGCGGAGCTGGCCAGGTGTAGAGACACACCCAGCTAGACAGACAGGGGAAAACAGACAGACAACAATAACACTGGGAAATGGAAAAAAGAAACACTAGGAACAGACAGGTCTGCAGGATCGTAACAGATGTTTTATCAATCAAATCAAATCAAATCAAACTTTATTTATATAGCACTTTTCATACATAATAAAATGCAACACAAAGTGCTTTACAACAGTTGACAACATTATAGAGGAAAACAGAAAAACAGAGAAAACCCATCCCACCCTCCATATGTACATATACAAACCCACAACTACACACATACACACACATACACATATGCATACACACACACACATAGACACACATTCTCACCGCTGACAGTAGCGAGACAGTAGTGAAACATGGTAAGGCACTGATGGTCAAGGAAAACGCCACCTTTGGAGCCATCCACACTGAGAGGAGTCATCGGAGACTATGACCACAGGCTCTCCGGCAGGCTGTTCCACAGGTGTGGGGCATAGTTGCTAAATGCCACCTCACTGTGGGTTTTAGTTCTGGCTTTTGGTATCAATGAAAGACCGGTGCCGGAGGACCTCAGGGTCCGCGAGGGTTGATACGGTAAAAGCAGGTCAGATAAGTAAAAGGGCACAAGGCCATTAAGACATTTAAAAACAAGTAAAAGAACCTTAAAATCGATCCTGAAGCGGACAGGGAGCCAATGCAGGGACTCTAAAACCCGTGTAATGTGGGCCCGCCCTCTGGTCTTCATCAGCATGCGTGCAGCTCAGTTTTGCAGTAATTGGAGGTTTGAAATACTCTTTTTGGGAAGACCAGAGAGCAGGGCATTACAGTAATCTAAACGAAAGGAAATAAAAGCATGCATCAGCACCTCTGTGCTGGCCTGAGAGAGAATCGGGTGGACTCTGGCTATGTTCTTAAGATGATAAAAACCTATTTGTGTTATATTTTTGATATGTGGGATAAAAGTCAGCTCGGAGTCAAAAATCACGCCCAGGTTTTTTACAGAATGTGATGGTTTAAAATCTTGTAGTTTTGGTAAAAGTTTCTGTCTGGCCTTCAGGAGCTATAACCAAGTGAGCAACAACTGATAATGGAAACTTATGAGGAGGTAAAACATATTATAAGTAAAAAGGCGATACAGCCGCTGTAATTACACAGAGAGAAAAAGCCTGGCAAACAATAGCAGACCGACTGAATGCGTAAGTAGTTCAATAATATACACTTATTAACCAATAGAGCTGGCAGATGTGAAAATAAAAGCCCACAAGAAGAAACTGCAGGAGACGGACCTTGACATGGAATTCAAATGAAAGACACTGAGGAAACTGGACCTGGAAATCATGAAACTAAGTGACTGTAAGCATGACTGTAACACAATGTATTAATCATTGTTGTTCTCTCTCCCTCAAGCTCCAAGCTGGCAAACACTATATAGTTATCGGTCCAGTGAAGCGAGACTATAATTTGGGAAGATTATACAATCATGATGACAGTGAACCTCAGATGTGGGAGTCCTATCAGCTTGTCACTCCTGTAAGAACAGAAACTAACAACCAGAAACTGTGCTACTATTGCCAAATAAAATACATGTACACAGGGAAGAGTGACAATACACTATCCTTTATTGGTAAGGGATGGTTTCAACAAAAAGAAAAATCAACTGAAATAATTAACAATGTATTGGTCTCTGACCAGTCTGCCATTAACGTTGTCTGGAAATACTGCAGCATTGTCCCAGTCAATCTCTAGGGCCACTCTAGGAGCCCTTTCTTTCCTGAGACAGGCAATATTATGTAGGATTGTACAGGCAACAGTGACGTCGCAGGCCCTGTCTGGGGTGACCCTCAGGTGGTGAAGACACTGAAAACGTGACTTTAGAAGATCGAATGGAATCTCAATTTGGGCCCTTGTTCTGGCATGGGCAAGATTATATGCTTGCTGTGCTGCTGTTTGAGGGTCTGCAAGGGGAGTGTGCAGGAATGGCATACAGGCATAACACTTATCTCCCAGCAACACACCAGAGAATTCACATGAGAATACAAAATGCACATAAATGGAGTAAAACTTTTGACACACTCATTATGTTCAAGGTGCGTATAGATAAAATTTGCGTGGCTCACCTTGTGATAGTTGCTGGTACACTGTAGTGGCCCGAAAGACTCAGGGGTCATGGACGAGCCAGGCCACTGCATCCAAATTACTGACTACACAGTCAGCATCACAGATCATCTGAAACAATAAGATGTAGTCTATTAAGATAATTTAATACACAGAATTAATATATGTAGTTGACCATAACCATAAGTCATTCTTACCTGAACATTGATACTGTGGAAGGATTTTCTGTTTAAAAAATCGCCTTCATGTGGCCCTGACGGATGTTTAATGTGGATCTGAGTACAGTCCAGCACACCAATGACATTAGGGAAAGCTGTAACATAAAATAATGAGTATCCTACAGTGACTATTCTAATGTTAACACTTCTTGTAATCTGTAATTGATGTTACTTATCTTGTAGAATTCCTCCTTGATGTAGCACATTCTTCTGTGGCCAGGGAAGGTGATGAAGATGTGTGCCAATGATTTCAGTGCCAAATACACATTTCTGATGTAGCGGCAAATGGTGCCCTTATTCAGGCTTTCAGCATCTCCCACCGAATATAAGAACATTCCACTCGCGAAGAAACGTAGTGCAACACAGACCATCTGTGGGATGGTGAGGGCATGACTCCACGCTGTGCGGTGCTGAAGTTTGGGAACCAGCAGTCTGCACAACGGCCCCAGAAAATCGGTACCTCTCATGCAGGTAGTTGTCAGGAAATGCCAACGGGTCTGACCTGTCTCGAAACACTCTCTCACATCGGAAAGCCCTTCTCAGTATAAGTGCTTCTTCATCCAACACATCATCCAAAACAGGGAACGCCATCGTGAAGGAAGAAACACATGTGAATGGAACTTTATATATTGCCCTTGTCATCAACTTCATTGAAACCACCTCTGCAACTTCATCAGCCATTTCTAATCATCTCAAGGTGTGCAGTAATATGCATGTTCATCAAACCTCGAACAGCAATATGAACAGTAGGCCTAACAGTAATAATGGCTATCACATAAATAATTATAAAAATGATAATGGTTACAATTAAAATAACAGTGGACCTACTTAACTGAATGGCAATGTATCTGTGGTATTTTAAAGCAGGCTAATAAAAATTATATATATAGAAGAACACTGAATAACTGTAAAACACATTTATCTTCAATCAGAGATAGCAACAGGATTAATCAAGCCTGGCTGTTTCGTAACGTATGCGGTGCATTTGACAAGACAGTGCTGAAAACAGCTCATGTCGCGTCGTTCACTGCGTCCACTCCGGTCATTTTTTTTGTTTTTTGCTTTTTTTAATACCGTCTGCTTGCTCTTACTTTGGCTGGTGATATAAAGTCAGTTGGAAAACTTTGCTCGTACTGAACGCGGTGCTTTTGAGAAGAATACAGTGAACAAGGCTGACATATTATTTCCCTGTTTACCATCACTGGATGTTTGCATGAATCACCAAGTTCACACAGATCATTAATAAATAAACAGTCTTACAGACCACTTACACACATATAGCTGAACACACAAAGTAGCCTATATTAATATTTGTATTGTATATCAATTTCAGACTCAAAATAATGTACAGATTTAAGCCCCACCCATTTCCATTAGGCCCCACCCGCTCCAAGTACAGACATGGATACAGATCATTTAGATGGTTGAACAGATACAGATACAGATAGTGTTGTACTCGCTCATCCCTAGTAACTTATGTGCCTCTGCTTTTGTGCAACCAAGTCACGGCTAAATTCAACCAGGATAATTGAAAAATCCTGGCTTAATCCCCTATCTAGGTTTTGTGCAACAGCCCGCTGGACTGAGATTGACGAAAAAACAACTGAGAGACGAAAAACAACAAAGAGACCGTTGAGGTCTGCGGGGCGTATTTCTTTGGTGCACCTTAGCGCTTAGAATGATGTACAGGTAAACGCTGTGATTTCATCCTATAGAGAGAAAACATTAACTAATGATTGGGTGCGATGGATTCATCTGCCTCTCACTATGGTCAGTCACATAGTCTAAATGATCAATTTGTTTCAATTACATTTCAACATTGTTCACAACATGTATGTTGACATCGATCTACATATCTCACACACATTTATTGATTGATGACAACATTCTTCAATACTAATACTAACGTATATGATAACTAATAGTATTACTAACTAATAGAACAAAGAAACAAGGAAAGGCAGATTATATTTGCCGAATTAAGCACTACTAATTATAATTGTCTCATGTCAAGTGTCTAAAACCTGACCACTACTAGTCTCTAGATGGCAGTATGGCTCCATGGTAGAAACTCCGACCGAGCTGCTTATGAGAATTAAGATCATAGTTTTGTCATTTTACAAGCTACAAACAGGGAAAACATTGATGCCATACAAATTATGAGTTTAGTGCTGTGGGAACATCCAAAGCTGAATCAAATGTAATATTTGCATTAACCTGATGTAGTAGAAAAGAAAGCACACAGACACACGAAACAGTTTGCTACAGGAATGTCTGATTTACAACTTGTCAGTACTACATGATCCATTAGGTCTCTCTGAGGCCTTGGAATTGTCAATTCAGATGGTTTTAATGCCTTCATCTGGTGTGGAGCTTTAAAGAAAGAATTAGCATCTCCATGAGAACAGTTTAACTGATAGGCAACCCTTTGTAGTTGGAGTAGTGCAAAAGTAGGTTTGTGATGTGATGTGAAACATCAACATAGTACAACATTAAATGATGCTGGAGTTAAACAGTCTGACACCTGTTGGAATGAAGGGCCTGGGGTAACTTACTGCCCTGCCTACTGTCACTGCTGCACATGTTCATATACTGTATATCTTAGTGAAATCATTTCACGTAGTTCCAAACTAGGCTGTTCGCAGTCATGTGACACCAATGACGATTAAATTCAGATGGAGGGCAGGAAGTGACAACTGCAATGGACGAGATGGAGTTTTTACTGTGCTAGTTTAGGTGAAATTATGAGAGAAAGGTATAAACAAAAAATCAGAACATATGTTGGATGTTACCCTTACATTATGAAGAGGAACAATTTTTCAACTGAACTGAAAGATTTCCTGCTTTTTGAGCAGTAGATATAACTATCGTTCTACTCTAGAAACCAAATGAAAGCATACAAAAGTATGGAGGCCTGCAATTTTTTTTGTCAGCAGTTGAGACCATGACCTTGGTACTAAGGTGAGTAGCTCTTATTGTCCTGTGTATTAACCTAGCAGGACACTGGGGTTGAGCCTCATCTAAAAACTTTTTTTTATTTATTTTTTTATTTTATTTTTTTTTTCCATTCTTTTGCATTTCTGCTTTTTGTGGTCTGTCTCACTTTTTTTTTTTAGCTGTTTGGATCTTTATGGATCAAACCTCTTTATTTGTGTTGTCCACATTATTTCTGTTATCTTATTGCTCTTGGCTGTGTTTTGCTCCCTATTTCATGTACCTTAGATCAGATGCTATACAAATGCTATACACATAACATTATTGTTTTTATTATTGTACTGTACACTATAGTACACAGGGGAAAAGTGTGCTTCATGTGGAATTAATAAGATACACCATCATTTGGATGTCTGTTTTGCTACACACCAACCCTCATGTATTTATTGTCAGAGCCTAATGTAAATACACAAAACAGAAGTCAACTATTTTAACCATAGTTCAACATAAAATGAGGAAGAAGGCAGTGTAGTCTCCTGGTTAGAGACAGGTAGAGTTTTCTGTATCTGCTACAAATGATACAGTGGTTGTGAGACACACTTCTGTGCTGTCTTCCCTCTGACTTTCAAAGTATGGCCAGTAAAGCAGCAGACTGAAAAAAGGCCATCAGACACTGAGGACACTAACTGGACAGACATGGAATTACAGGCTCCACAAAACAGCACAAAACAGACAATAACACACAAAACCCTAGAGGAGACAGTGGACCGGGTCCAGTATCAAGACTCACATTTTAGCATGCATTCTCAATAAAGCTGTGGCACTATACATACATATGTGTGAGAGCAAAATATAAAGTATTATCTTACTGTCAATTGCAGGTCAAAGTCTAAGCAGACTATAAAATAAATATACTCAATGTTCATAATAGACTACTTGAACAACGCAGTGGCAACCATGTACAGACTTTTTTCAGCAATAAATGAATCGTTTTGCTGTTGCAGTTTTATTAAGTTGTTAGTTGTGCATCTATAATTTTACACACTTCTTGTTTATATTTTTATATCACCACATCTAATTATTTATCCGTATGCTTTATTAAGTTTTGTTGTCACAATTTAGAGATGTATCTATATTTGTAACTCATTGTACATTTGCTCTCTGTACTGTGTGAATTAAACAAGACATCTCTTTTATCTGTCATTATACTTCTCCACTAAAGTTGATTCTGACAAGTGGTGAGTGCTCTCTTGCGGCTTTTTAAAGTCCTTTCTGCGTACTTTCACATTTCACAATTCAACTTTGAACTTTGCATGCACACTGAGGTATAGCAAAGTCTCACTCTGTACACTATGAAGGCATGATCACGTGAATTTGTTTGTATTTGGGTGTTATACTGTAGTGACGACAGAAATGTCTTGTAATGAAATTTCACACAGTGCTGCCCCAGTTTTATTACAGCTTTCGGGTAACCATGACTTCCTGATTATACCTTGAAGGACATTAGTTACTTGCCAAGAGAAAAAGAAGACCATTCATTTGTATGTATTTTTTTCCAAACCATAACCCATTTGACGAATACTTATGGAAATGTTGTTTACTTCTCAGGTTTCACAGTGTCAGGAAGTGATTCACTGAATTCACATGTTGCTAACAGACTTTTTCAGTAACTGGTCTAATGCTGGTGTGACCTTCAAATTTAAGCAATGTATGCACACAGACCTCTAATAATCAATAACTTCCTCAGAAGTCACTCATACATGCATTTAATGACACTGTTTCATTTGGTTCACACTTTAGTTAAAATAATGTTTATTAGTGAGTACTGAAAAAAATAATTAAATAACTGAGCCAATATGGCCCCTTTAACCATAGTGTAAAGCTTGAATACAGGAACCTCTAGTGTTAAGGTGATTTCTACAAGACAGCAGCTCAAAAACAGCTGTGCATCAAAACCAGAGCATCTGAGAGTTCAGTGTCAGCTGTTTCCACAGTGCACAGGTTCAAGATGTCTTTAATCTGCAACTAAATGGTACAGCAACAGGCCCAGGATTGAGATCTCAATTGTTTTGTTTAGCAAACTTGCCTTCTGGGTGGCCTGCTTACAAACTATGCTTGCTTTTATTCACTGAACTTTATGTTGCACAACATGGCCAAAACTATGTGGACACTTGAACATTCCCTCTATGTGAGGTAGTGTACCTCCAGGCTTGCTATGAGGTTGCCCCAATAAGTTGCTAAAGCCAAACACGTATTCTAACAAAAAAAAAAAAAAACAGGAAAAGAGATAACATTCCTCCCATTTTAGCCTCCCTGCATCATCTCCTTGTAAAATTTAGAATAAAAGTTAAATCCTTCTCCTCAGCCATAAAGTCCTAAATGGTCAGGCACCATCATATTTTAAAGAGCAGTACCCTATGCTCTGTACCACTGTGCCCCTAGGATTTAAGCTTAGGAATAGGCTTAAAACTTTCCTTTTTGATATAACTTACAATTAGGGCTGGGACCAGTCCCTAGTTACGCTGCTATAGGCTTAGACTGCCAGATGTCCTCCCATGATACACTGACATCCTCTCTCCCCCTCTCCCTTCTCCTCTCATTGTCCCATTAACACATTTTACTAACTTGCCATCTTCCCCAGAATCCTTGTGCTTTCCCATCTAGCAAGTTCCCATGGATCATGGTTGCGCCTATTGTCGTGGCCATGCCTGACATCCACTGCAAGTGATGTTATTATTAGTCATTTTCCTTATATTATGATACACATAGTTATGTACATATAATGTCATATCCTGTCAGATTTGGATATAAGCACATACTATCACACACATACCATATGATATATACTATTTTATCATTAGTCATATGTCTATTATTAGAGCTGTTATTATTGTAATTGCTGCTCATCCTGTTTGTGGAGGTCCACTGCCATCAAAACCATTCAATGGGAAAACCATTTCTTTATGGTACTGGCTTTGTGCACGGGGGCACAGGGTCTTCTTCAAGTCAGAGGCACACGATTGGCTAAAATATCATTGCATGCAGAACTGTGAAAATTTCCCTTTGCCACAGCCCGACACCAGTACTTTTGGGCATGTAGTGAACAAAATACATGTGAATTTGTCAGTATGCTGAATAATTTTTCATTGTACATCAGCAAATTCATTCATTCAGATGTCAGTTAACCACTGAATGTCAAACAAAAACACACTTCACACAGCCTCACATTTTCCGAGTTTAATAAAGAATGAAAAAAACACCGAAATGTTTTTGTTGTCACATACAGACCATGATTTGGCACAAATCCCCCAAATTCCACTCCAATACGCAGAGTCACAGAGGCACTTTCGTCATGAGCAGGCGAACTGTGAGCCAATGAAGACACTGCAGAGCCTGGTCATCAGAAATATCCACACAGACCAGGGGCTTCAGAACCATCTCAGCCTTCCAGAAACCTTAACTAAAGCTAGGAAAAGCAACTAAGACCAGAAAGGAGTACATCTCTCCTGATCTAGGAGAGTGTCTCAAGTGCATGGGGGTCAGTCCGGAGATTCGGCTCAGATGGACAGTATTGACTTTTCCTCTGTGGGACTCAGCATCGACAGTCCACAATCATGTTTTATTGTTTTCTTTTATTTAGACAAACCCAAATAAAAGGCACATAAAACATTGCGCATATGTTTCCATAATTATTCTCAATGGACATACATTTAAAAAAAATGTAGGAATGTTTTACCTTTCTGCTAATCAGAAAGCCTAGCCTTCGTATATACAAAAATTACCATTGTTAATGTTCTAATACAAAAAGATTTATAAAAGTTTTTTTCTTGCATGTGTTTGTCACAACTAACATGTCCTCTGAACTAAATGGTTTGTACAAAGATATACATTCATTTGCCTTCACATCTGCCAAATTCATCAAACAAACTTCACAGAAAATACAAAATAAAAATTGTCTTCCAAATCATTATTTGGCCAAATAAAGGGTTTGTTTTTCACATTAGGTTGGACTCAAATTTAAAAATTAAACCACATGGTTAAATGTCACTGATACATTTACATGACCTTAAGTGAAATAAAGACCTCAAGTCATGTTTCAAAGTTGTTCCTTAAGTAGAACGCGATAACTCCACAATCATTAGATGTAAATAAAAAGCTAATCACAGCTAAACATAGCTTGGCTGTCAGACATGTGGAGCCCTCGGCAATCTGAACTGATGAAGGCTACCTTCACAAAACTATTCCATCACACAGCACGTCTAGAGGAGGAAGCATTAACGTGTGGAAAAGTCTTGCAAAGTATTTCAGGCACACTTGTTTACGGCCACTGGAGAAGGACAAATGACACAACACACTTCCTTTCACCCTAATTTTTTTTTTTTAGTGTTTTGTTTCCATAAAAAGTCACTAGCCTTCTAATAACTGTTGTTGAATTCAAAACTACACTGGACAAGCTCAGTCATCCACATGCAACATTGGGAAAAAAAAAAAAAAAAAAAAAAAAAAAAGTAAAGATGGGAAATGAATAAATTTCCAAGATCATAATGCCATTCCACATTAGAGCACTTCCTTTGGTGGACAGAGTTGGCATGCATACAATGAAATTATTGGCCCAAAACACCTGGGCTGCGAAAAAGCAGATGTGGCCAAATGAACTGTATAACAAACACCAATCATTGTCTCATTCCAAATAATGGAAATGCCCCTCTAAGTACCACTCTTCTGTAGTGTGCACAACCTACAGTTTGCTGCGAAGTGCTTCAGAGTTCCTGCACTGAAAAAAGGCCTTTATCTGCAAAAAGGCTTCACATCTACAAACTAATTCACTTGTGTTCCCTAAGACACACACAGCTTGGAAACTGTGGGCAGTATCCAAGTCTGGTGCAGGAACTGTTAAGGCTGAGATCACAAAAGAGATTTGCTCACGTTTGCCCCTTTGTCCAAATACTCTCCAAAGTCACGATTAGCACACGTCTCCAACCTATTCAGAGGAATTCTGAACCTTGTGTTTTCTGTAAATCTGTTCTGAATGTGTATAAGTTGATCGTCTCAATTTCAGCCATATAACAGCCCTCACAAGTGGACTCTGAATCATTTTCTAGAAGCTCTAACCAGTTTCGCTATGATTTTCTTCCCTGTTCTTAACTAATGGGAGATGTGGTTATGTGCATTTTTTTTTTTACACGTGAAGTAGCTTAAAATTAAAGCATCAGTATGATTCAAAGGAAGTGACAGACAATCAAACAATCACACCCACTTTTCACAGTGATGGGCCAGGTGTGAAAGTAGGCAGGGTTTGGTACTCTCTCAAAGCACTCTTCTTTCATGCATCACACAACTACTTCTGTCACTTCCATGTGAACAACCAAGTGCAACACCATGAATGCCTTTGACAAGACTGTCTGAACATGTGGGCAGCGATCCCCATTAGTATGATTCATGGCATGGAGACCACAAAGACATGCAAAGAGAGACTGGGCTGTGGATCAAAGTCAATAGCAGCTATGATGGCATGCTTTGCACCACACCTTGCAGTATGGCCTTTTACAACAGGTAGAAACACTTGTGTCTTAGACATGGTCATATGCCATACAGCCTTCTTTGACCCCCCCCAAAAAAACAGAGATGCCTGTTAACAACAACAACGGCCACATATACAATGACAGACCATTAGCATTTCAATGATGAACCTGACCAGGAAAACATCAGCACCCACAGTTGGAGGTAGATGGTCCTTTCTACTGATACTACATTCAACATCATCTCAGCTGAATAAGACTGACAGGCAACTGTGGTGGCCTATTGACCATTTCACCTCAGAGATCCTCTGACCATTGCTGTTTTCTCATTCAAAGTATCTGGTACTCTGTGGGTTCACACAAGGGATGACCTTCATCTGCTCTAGTGTTATGGTCGTCCCTGGCTTAATGGTGTCTATCTTCAGAAGCCTATTTAAGTGAGCTGAATGCACAATGAATCCCTGTACTTGTTTGTGAAACGCCGCAATAAAACTATACAACTGGAATCAGGATCTATTAAACATATCAGGCCTGATCGAGAGCCAGGATTTATTAGACCAAACTTTATACCAGTCAGCACAACTGGCAAGAACGCAACACATACTGTGTCCTGTTATTTGTCTTAGTACACAGCTAACACCACAGGTGACATTTGCAATGGTCTGACTCACCCAATATAGTGGGTAATAATATATATAGCAAGTGCCATTGCCAATGCTGTAATGAGGAAGTCTTGCATCGTGGCCTGGTCATTGTTCACCTCTTTGGTTGCCACTCCAAAATGGTTCAACTGTTAAAAATCTTGATGGTGCTTAAACCAAATACACCCATTCTCAGTAATGATTCACACAGAAAGCATGTATGCAACAACATGCATGGAGAGAGGGAGAGGTGTGTGGTTGTAACTCGTAGGGGTAAGGTCAAAATTTACTTCTCATTGGGTGCACAAGGCTGCAAATTGTCAACCTGTGTATCGCTTAGCAACATGACTAATGCTTCTCCCACCCTCTGACATCTTGCTCTTTTGGGTACACCTGAGCTTTGAACAGAAAAATAAAGCCTCCTTTGTGATCACAGCCTCAATTTTCCAGTAAAGATAAACTGTAAGGATTAAAAAAATAAATAAAAAAAAACAACAACAACAACAACACTGTGAGCTATGCAAGTGAGACCTAAAGAGAAAATGTATCTTAAAAAGGGATAAGGCTGGAGTTATTGTCTCTTTATAATAATTTATAATTACTACAACCAACAATCAGTTTGTCCTGCTGACAGATATGATCTGTGTAATTACAGCCTGATATTGCTGACACTGTGCCATAGAACTGCATTGTTTTCAAAAAACAAATACAAACAAGGGCCATATCGCTGCACTGGGCGACACATTTTGTGAGAATAACATAAGTAGTGCTGATTCTGGAAGAATTCTGTCCAATTCTGTGAATCTGTTTGGAGCAGATGACAAGCACTGGCAATCAGCTAGTTTGACAATCTGGGGAGAATAAACAACAATGAAGCAACATGTCAACCAATTCAGTTGCATGGCTCCTTGATGTGTGAAGTTCTTGGACAACAATAGCACTGTATTGGCAGCATAAGCTACATCAAGCCATACTTGCTAGTAGGCTCAATTGTTGGTTTTTAGCCTTTCATGCACCAGCCTCGTCCTTTAATTAGTCTCTGTTCATTTTTCTGTCCTCTCCTGGATGGACGGCCACATCAGAGGTGATATAGTTCTTGCATTACAAGCCTGTGGTAATTAGAGAGAGGTTCGCTCTCCCACAGGTAAAAGGCAATAAAATTAGTGTTTCATATTTACAAAGAAATGGTCAGTGTGTAAATTGTTGAACATGATGTTAAAAGACTATTCTCAGTAACCTTCCTGAGTTTGACTGACAGTGATGGGATCCAATACCTGCTTAAGTAAACAACTTAACCAACTGAACATACCACAAAAGTTAACTTTGGGACTGCTTTTGAGTGCAGAGTGTAATGAGCCACTGACTGGCTCTCTGGACCTCTACAGTTAAAAAGCCCTCAGTAATCAAAATTTAAAATCATTTGACCTTTGATAATACTGCCATTTTAAGGGCAAAACCTAAGGGACATGCTTTGAGTACGAGACAGTTCCTGTTTCTTGTACCTTCAACTGCCATGTCCTAATATAAATACATACAAAAATTCCCAAACAGATGTCACAGATAAATTAGTGTGCAGAGTACTCTGCAGTGATGAGTGACTGGTTTTCAGCTGTTTAAAATACACACAAGGGGGGAGTTGATGGTTGATCTAAATAGCCTCTGAACAATCAGTGAAATCCAAAATATCAATCACCCTCCCCCAAAATGGAAGCTTTGTTTGCAATTAAAATTTAAAATACATAAACTATCAAACACTGATAAGTCCACTAAAAGAACAATAGAAAAAAAACAAAACAAGAAACTAAATTTGCCTTAAGAGGAAGCATTTAAGAACTACTCCAGCAATACACTTCCATTTAAGGAGTTGTTAAACAATGCCTTAGGTATAGTAAGGTATCACGCATCACCATGGTTGAAGTCAGGTGCCTCAGTGAGGAAATCATTTTCAACTGGGCACCTTTAGAAGACCTACACTGTCCTTCAGTGGCTAAACAGACATTTATCAATGTGGAAAAGGGCTCTAAACGAGTTTGCTTCTCCACAGCATGTTACATGTTACTGCCAACACTGATGCAATGAGCCGACTCACCCTCAGCTACCTGTCATAGTGAAATAAACTATTCAAGTTTGAAAAAGGGGTAAGCAAGGGGACAAACACAAAACGGGTGAACATGTAGCCTCTGATATCGTAGTAACTGCCCAATAATTTTAAACCGCATCAAAGTGGAAGAAAATGCTATTTTGGTTTGAAAGTGTAATGAACCCAGTTGATGTGATGACCTTCCAGTACTGCAAGCATTTAACAGTAATATATACATGATCAAGAATTAAACGAATGCATGAAGTAGAATTATTGCAATATAACAGGTATTGGGAAAGACGCAACATTTCAATGTAACATGTTGGCTTCCAGTGAAAAATGAGTCAGTAAGATCAAAGAGGACCGTTCCAGAGGTGGCAACACAATGGGGTGATGTGGCTGAAGGTACCAATTTCATTACTCTGGGTTTCAAAAGGAGAATTACGTGTCCCATGATGGTCCCAATCCTGTTTAAAGGGGTTTCTCCTTATCTTTTAAAATATAGCTTTCAGGGAGAAACACTTCACTTACAAAATCTTTGGCATAAAATGGTCATTATTTACACAGTATCTGCACAAAATATCACCCTTCCAACATACACCCTCCACTACATCATAGGTTACTTCACATTAGAAAAGACGCTAAGTTTTCAGCAGCTTGAGACATCATTCAGGTAATTTGGGCAGTCAGGAGGTAAGAAATTAGTTTATCCAATTGTGAAAGTTCATTCTTGACATTGGAGATAGTTTGACAAAATAATCTGAATGTTAGAAACTTGTTTTCAGAGCTTTCAACGGTGTGCCATGGTCTTGCAGATGGACGTTGGAGGTCAATCACACGTGGCCCCAAAGACCATCTTTGAAAACAGTGATTACAATCCCCCACCCTCGATATGATCATGCTATCACATGACAGAACTTTACATGCAATGACAGCTCAAGAACAACTGAGAAAGCCTCATCCACTAATGAAGACTGTGAAATGTAGTTGATAGCCATTGGAAAAAATAGTAAATGACATCAAGTTATGACTTTTTGTCAAACTAAATCTGTTCCTTTTTTAAGACTGACTTGGCCTTCAGTAACCCAACTGAGCAGGTATGAGTTGGTCAGTGTGACCAACCAGCTATGAGTAACACCACTGACTAGGGTTGTGCAATATGACAATATATAATTCAAGGTATAATAATGTTATCGGTCAGAAATTTAGCCATATCCTTTACACTGATCTCCCCCTTTTGGTGTATTCGGCCAGTGTGGGCAACATTGCAAATCCGTGAGCAGGATTGCAGCATTTGCATCAATGTGATGAAGTACTTTGATTTTAGATACACTTTGAATTCAATGGGTTTGCCAAAAAAAGTTTCTCTATTAAATTTCTAGAAATTTCCTATATTGCATTATCTAAAATATTTATCAAAAACACATACTATGATAACAGAGTTTATCCATGTTGCCATTCCTTGCGATAGATATGTCTTTTGACCAATTCTCCTGTGAAGAGCAGCAAACTTCATGATGTGTAGGCCAAGGATCTACAATGACTCTACAGCAACTGTATGCCAAACAATTCATTTTCTATCATAATAAAGGGTATTTGAATTATTTTTCTTTTCTACATTTCTATCATCACTATCTGTTACTATCTCTGTGGTTGTTTTAAGTAAGTTATCACCTTTTTAAGTTTAATACACTATCAACCCATTTAAAGGACCATTATACTAACACTTGACGGGCTATCCATTATTAGGCAGTTAAAACATTATCGGCTCACACATGGACTAAAGAAAGCTCTACCAAGGAGGGGAGGAAGGCAGGACTTGGGATAGAAAAGGCATGCTCTCCATGGGCCTCATGGCAATGTTGAGTGGCCCAGTGATATTCATGGGCATGGGAGTGGTGATAGCGACTGGGTGGGCAATATTCATGTGTGCCGTTGTAGGGATGTTGACAGAGGCCAAATTCACAGGTCCAGTGATGGTGACAGGGTGCTGCAGGTTGACCGGTGATGTGATGTTGACCGTGCTGGTGGCGATGTTCATCTGAGCAGCGATGGTGACAGGATTGCTGGCATTGCCACCGCGGTTCACAGCTGAGGTGATGGCTGCTGAGTTAGTGACTGGTGTCGTAGTGGCCGAGTTGTTGTGCACATTATTGCCATCTGTTTTAAAAAAACAGATAAGTGTAAATTTAGGACTGGTAAACTTTGTAGAAATGTACTGCCTCTCCAAAACAGGGAAAGTAAACAGCCCTCTATGCTCCTTGGCTGTTTAGCTGGGTCACTGAAAGTGTCAATACATCATTAATACATTATGT
Organism: Chaetodon auriga; assembly: GCF_051107435.1. Taxonomy (NCBI): domain Eukaryota; kingdom Metazoa; phylum Chordata; class Actinopteri; order Chaetodontiformes; family Chaetodontidae; genus Chaetodon; species Chaetodon auriga. The sequence continues at coordinate 27,294,009 of NC_135080.1, read as the reverse complement.
CAACTGTGGTAATATTGTTGAAAAAACCTACCTTTGTGAGAGTTGTCAATTAGGACTTGGAAGGAGTTTTTTAAAATCTCTCCTACCGTCAACTCACCTGAGGGGTAAATTCAAAAAGCAGGATCAACAGACTAACCAGCTAACTGTCCATTTTTTTCATTCAAAACTTTCATTGTAAACAGTAACACATTATGTAGGACATCTTAAGCTCTGTGAGGCTGGATGCACACTACACTGGAGGACTGCCAATTTGACCATCCCAGATGAGTTCAGGGCCAGCACATCACAGAGTTATTTGGAGCTTAACTCACACATGGTAGGAGAAGTTCAGCTGGCTGCTCAGCCATTCTGACCCACTCTCAGCTGGGATATCAAACATGTTTGCTATAACAACAGGTAGTTCTGAAGAGTAGATGGTTGAACAGGCTGTATTATCAATCTGGTTTAAGTCAAGACAAAAATGAAATTGGGTAATACAAGATGACCTCTGATGAAAGGCAAGGTAGTGTGCATCTAGCTTTAGTGTTTTGGTCCAGAGTGTGGTTAGTTTAAATGATCTACTGATCCTGCTTTATGAAATTTAACCTTACATTAGCAAATCTCTATATATTCAAAACAGAAGAAACTTAATTACACCAGCCCTCAGAGACGAGATGCTTCTGTACTTGAGCAACATGGTACATGAAGAAAAACTGGCCACTTATGTTTTGCAGAGGTTGTGATTGAGTATTTTGGGGTTTCTGCTACTAGCTACTGGATTACCTTTTCGTGGCCCTGAGTGGTTCCACTGCCAGTCACTTATGCCTATTCAGAAATACAGACACATATTGGGTTACAAGAGCACAGGGCAGCAGTGCTATCATCTGGGAGTCAGATTCAACAGTTGGCATGGTCAAGTTGCGTGTATGTGGCATGGGAATGGGGTGTTACGACATTTTATGATGTGCTTTACGGCTTCTAGTGGGGTAAGGAAACAAAAACTATGCTTCTTTTCAGCTATCACTGAAACCAAAATCAAAACAACACACCAAAGGCTTATCTTTATCACTTTTAAAGGCATTCAGAACATAGAAAATGTAAATTTTGTAAAGTTGTTTTAACTCTATAATGCAGCAGAAGTCATGAAGAAATTCTGACATACTCCTTGTTTCTGTATGAAGCAGAACATTGATTTTTTTGGAGAGGTCGCCATCGTCACTTCAAAAGGAATGCTATGTCATACACAAAACATGAACCGGGGTCACCAATATTATTTTATTCACCTTAGAATCGTTCATAACATTTGATACATCTCCCCTTCTAATGAGTGCTCAAGGGATTTAGCATTGCACTTCTATGAAGTTGAGGAATACAGAAAGGACAGAATTTTTTAAAAAATGGTCATAATGGAAGCAGCAAAGACTGAGATTTGTAGTCTAGTCTAGTATGGGTCAAACTCAAAAATTGCTGGATCATACAATTAATGCATCTTCTAAACATGTTTTTTGGTACTCTGCCCGGTAAAAACACACATCTTTGAAAATCCATACCTCTAGTCTCCAAGCCCATGGTGACTTGACAAAGCTCCTCCAGAGCCACGGAAAACATTATAGACTTGTTCTCACAGGCTCCACTCAAGCAACTATGCCCTAGTGTATTATAATATGAATTGGAGAGCTATACTTTTCAAGAGTTTGATTTTACTCTCTCACTTCTGTTAATTGGGGCCATTTTGTTAATTTAATTATTTTACGATTAAGCAATATTTCTGAAATCAACATTGAATCATTTGATTTTCGGTTATGTGATAGGGTAGCCAATACTGCCAGTCATTATATTAGACCTACAAAACCAAAAGAATACGTTTTTATTTCCAAAAGTAAGAATGGACAGCCACTCCCACCAATGGAGCAAACACCAGGAAATAACAAGCAGCTAATGAAAAAAAATCAAACATTTAGACAGGGTAAGCCAGATATGGGCAGAGTACACTCCGCATTAAGGTTCATTATCGGGAATGTGTTTCAAAGTATTATGAGTGATCTAACGGTTAGAACACCATTAATGTCAATTTTTTGAGTGACACGTTAGTTAAACTGTTTGTGTTAAATGATTTAAAATGCTCACTAGCAGGGAGCTTGCAACCCAGTTAAAGGAGAGTTAAACAAGGCAGTGTTCAGTCAGACTTCAGCCATGTGTGCAATAGCACTGATTGTAGTTATACAAAAACATTTACTTTATACCTACTGTCAACTTGACAAGTCACATATGTTCAACTGCGAGATGATATTATTATTATCATCATCATCATCAGTCATATCATTACTGCCAGAAATACGTATTTTGATTGAGTGAAAAACAAATATCACCCCGCTATAGTGGTAAAACAAAAAAAAAGCCGACATGTGCATCTGATTAAACAATCTTCTATAACTTCATGACGGTCATGAATTAAGTCCTAAATAACATGCAACTGGAATTGATCATCATGCCCGTAACGGTTTTAAACAATGAAGTCTGCAGTTCCACTCTGCCAATGCCAAAATTACAAGATAAAAGTATCTATCCCTCATTTCAACTTGAAAGGCAGTGATGGCACAAAGTTCAGTTAGGGCACTGACTGGAGGGATATTACTGACTTTTGAAGCAGCCACTGAGGAAGTGGTAATGTGTAGTTCAGTTCACTGCACATTAAATCACTGCTGGATGAGTGGGACATTGATTGAAAACCCAGATCGGTATCATGACAAATTATGCATCCAATAAGTTCTGACATGTGACCTACCTTTATTGTTACATGGATTGCTGAAGCTGGCCTGGCCATGCGTCTTGAGGTGACTTGTGATGTAGGCAGCACTCAGCATTTTGCCACAAATGTTGCAGGTCACTTTGCCTTCATGTCGAATCATGTGGGAGCGCAGACGGTCTTTGGTAGCAAAGGCGGAAGTACAGGCCTGGGACAGAGAATCAGTGAATATGGTGTTTCTTTCTCTCTTTCTCTCTCAACATCTGAGGAACCTGACCATGTGACTGGGATTCTTACAATCAACAAAAAGACAAATTGAAGCTCTTTGCAAAGGTTAAAAATCACCGTGTTCTGATACAAACAAAGGTACAAGAGGAAAGACTATAGTGATGGGCCAAAATGTACAGATGGGTGGGCAACACTTTCAAGCTCACACTGTGTTGTTGTTAGTCACATTTTGCGACCATTTTTTGACACAGTGCTGCTAAATCTTAGAAATTGGAACACATGCACGACTTGCAAATACACCCACCATTTAAAAAACAAACAAAAAAACCCATTCCACTTTCAATCATCTGACCCACGTCTTCAACAGTGTGCAGAGCAAAGGGGTAAACACTACAGTTTTAACACTATTTAACAGTTTAAACTTGTTTATCATTTGATGGTTTTTGTAATATCTAGTTTTAGGAGACGCTGCAGTCGCCCTTTAAAAAGTTATGGAATATGACTCTCTTAAAGCACTAGTTCACTTTGTGACTTTTCCCTTTAAAATAAAATAGCACACTATTTTTTCTGCAAGCTGTCTATTTATTACCAAAGCATTTATCAGAAATACAGTTAAGATTGAAAAAATACAAATGTGTTGTGTTGCATGTTGACTGCAGGGGTATTTTGTGCTAGCTTAAAATTTTTGGTTAGGACCACCAGTGCTACTTGTGGAAAAATTTAGTCTGGTGCCCTACAAATGTAAGACCTTCACCAATGACTGTCCAAGTGGTAACTTCAGGGTGCCAGCTAATGTTGTCTGATCTAGCCATAAGAGTTCTCAATGATGTTGAGCAATGTATCAATAGTCATGTATCAGAGTCATGACTTACCGTTACTTGGCACTTAAAGGGCCTCTCTGAGGAATGGACATGTTTGACATGACAGCTTAGATGATCAGGTCTGCAGAGTAACATTAAGACAAGAAAGAAAATGGAAATCCTTCAGCTTTGGCTGTAGCATTATTTCATTCAATAACACATTAGAACTGTGTTTAATCATGTCACAATTCAATCATGATGTTGACCACATCAGATTTGGTTGACAGTAATAACACATTAAGCAGTTTTTCTTATCTGTCTACACTCAGAATAGAGATGCTGGGACCAGTGTATGTGTCTTAGGTCAAAAACATTGACTAGATTCTTGAATCTTGTATTTTGAGCATTGCCTGTTAACATGCCTCCCGTACTCCACATATAAAACGACTGAGTTTTGTCAACAATCTGTTTTTTGTTTGTTTTTCATAGCCAATTAAATCTACCACAAAATTCATCACCAAATGACACAAAAATAGCTACAATTTTCACTGCAATTTGTGTCATTTCAAATTACAAAAAGTAATTTGATCTTTGTAAGGGAGGACCCTCCACTCTATAGCAATGCTATGCTACCGAGAGAACAGAGTGATCGGTATTCCGTCCAGCAGATTTGCGTCACGTCAATGTCAGGAGTCACATTCTCCAATTAAAATTACAATTGTGTCTTATCAATAATTTAAGCTCAATATCTTAATTTAAGGAAATTTGTTTGAGCAATTGATCAATCAGGACCTTCAGTATTTGGATCAAAGAGCTTATGAAAAGTAAGTTGGTAAGTCAGTAGGCTACAGCTATTACTTCCCTGTGCCAAATTCACATTGAATCAGCACCTATATAAATGATGAGTGGATTCCACTCGGACTGGAATCGGGGCCAAAATAACTAATAAATCAACAAATACTCTGCCCCACAAACCTGGAGAAGCCCTTCCCACAGACAGAGCAGATGTAAGGCTTGTGAACTCCACCATCATGGGAGCGGACATGGTATGTCATGCGATCCTTCCTCTTGAACCTCTGCTGGCAGATGGGACACTCAAACGGTTTCTCATCAGAGTGCGACAGCTTGTGGCGATTGAGGTGGTACACATCTCTGAAGGCCTTACCACACATGTCACAGCCATGATTCTTTTTCACTGGTTTGGGGGGCTTCTTAGGAATGCTCTGCTGCTGTTGGTGTTGCATTGGGGTCATGATGCTAGTGCCTGTGGATGTTGATGTGGTGGCTGTAGTCAGGATACCAGCTACAGTAGTAATGTATGAAGGGTTTCCGCTATTCTCACGTGGTACAGTGGATATTAGTGGCACCATGGTGGGGGCTGTTTGTGTCTTCTTAGGCCGTGAAACCATCTTAATGCCAGTGTGGCAAGACTCGTGCCGCCGCAGGTGGTAGCTGTCTCGGAAAGCCTTGTTGCAGTAGCCACAGATGAAGGGCGTCTTTGATTTAGGTTCCTTTTTGACCACGGCTACTGGAGGCCCTCCACCGCCACCCCCACCAGTCCCACTAGCCACATTGTCTTTCAGAAGTTCTGCAGCACTGACAGGGGGTTTCTGATCCAGGGGAATGGGCAGCACTGGTTTCTGATCAGGTGGCTCTGTTCCAGAATTGAGCAAAGGCAGGAGGCTGTTCCCTGCTACTTGGTGCTGGTGATGCAGAGCCTCATTGGCCTGCTGTAATGAGAAAAACAGAGCCATGTAAAATGATTTTAATACAGATCCCCAAAACACATGAAACAAAGGACCAATAAGACGTGTTTGTGTGCAAAATAAAAAAAATAAAAATAAAAATCAGGACAGCAGACATACATTTCAAGTATCGTGGTTTCCACAGACTCCACAGATAACACGTTACAAAACAATAAGGGAAACCATGCAATGAAAGATGTGATGCAGTTTGTGTTCTTATGTCAACTCTCTCTCCCACTCACACAGGAAAATATATCCCTTGTTTTTAACATCGGGTCTTGTGGAAAGATCTCTCGTATGGAGTGGCCAATATTTCGGTTTCGTCACAGTCACCTGTGTCACATTCTGCCATGACATGGATTTTGCAATACTGTCATTACCATGATAAAAGTTTTAACACATTAAAAATAATGTGCTATGCTGTGGCTGCAACAACATGCTGATAGATTGTTATGCACATACACAAAGAACTGGAGTTACATCCAGTAGTTACTATTTTTGTTGTATCGCCAACTCCAATACACAAGCATGTGGAAGGTAATGTTACGAACTACGCGTGACAATCCCTATACTGTTCGCTGCAAGAACCAACACAAAAGTCTTCATCTACTCCCACCATCTGAGGAAGTGAAGAACCAGTGGATTAACATGATGGAAATGTCCCCAAAACGACTGGGAAACTTTTAGACTTTGCTTCAAAACTGAAGCTCAAGGATGGATCAATACCAACTTCATAATTATAACTTGTAAGTTTTACCAATTTTATGTTGCTGTACTGTTTATGTTGCTGGTTACTATTGAATTTGGTGTGAGCTAATGTGGCTAGTAGCATCTTTTAACTGCATCCACATTCATACTGCAACACAAGCTCAGCTGCTTTTGTTCTTACAGGAAAACCCTCTCTACTGTATGCAGCGTTGTTTTGTACTTGATAGACTGGTGTACTTATATAACAAACTTTGGTTTTTCAGCAAAATAAACGCTGTCAGGATGCCTAATATTATCCCTTGTCTAACTCTGGCAGGCTACTCTTTCCATGTGAATGTAGGTCTATACCTTATTTTCATTTCCATTTAGAGCCAGTAAACCAATTTTTTCTCTTAAAATATGTTCCTTACATTGTTAACAGAGTAAAAAAGGTCATCCCTAATATGGAGGCTGTCCTCCAGAAGATCAGTTTGATGAAAATATAGTGCAGTGTTGTGTTACATGAAATTAACTGATGTTCAATAAAAATCTGAATATTTTCTTACTGAATTGTTGAATTTTTACTCATCCACTACCATTAGACATTCTTACAGATGACTAAGTGTGCCTACATCTTGAAACACAGATTCATGAAAACATGGAATTTGGGGGAAAGGAAAATGGAATTTGGAAAAAAAAAATTTAAAACAGATTCATGGGGCCCTGTGTATAACTGTTTTGTTAGGGAGGGTCAGGGGCATACTAATAAATCTAAATTAGCAAAGGGGATGGATGAACCTAAACCTAACAGATGTACCTAATAAACCAGTAACTCAACACAACTAAATACAAACATTTTAAAAACATACATTAGCAGTTCTTGTAACACTAAACACAACAAATACATTCTGACACCTTCTTCGTTTGAATAAATAGGAAGTTAATACTTGTACTTGAAGTCTTAAGCTTTCTACAATAACTCCAAACTGGAATTATATTTGTTTGGGGAGGGATGGCGGAGTAGGTGCTCTACAGAGGGATTCATAAAATTACAAAATGCATCTGAAAGTCTGGAAGCCTAAATAAAAAAAATGATGTAGACCATACAGAATTGAAAAATGTGCCACTCAAATAAAGCAAATAAATAAAGCAATGGCAGGCACAGCAGCAGAAAAAAAAACTGTATGGAGGACATCTTAAGTCTGCAGCTGCTAGCAGGCATTGTCCGATTGGTCATGGCAGATCCTCAATGGGACAGGATGAACATACGGTGGGCGCTTGTATGAATACTTTGGCCAGGGAGAAAGCAGAGATTGTGACCAGCAACTTTATAACGGTTCAGCACAGAGATATGGCAATTGAAATTACCTTTGTCTTTTCTGTAATCACCATTGAGCTGGGTTTAAGACCTAACCCATGGCTGCTTTTCAGGTTCTGCCAAGCATCCAAACCCGGTCAGCTGGGAGTCTGAGGGGGCCAGGATCACAAGTGCTGCTTTTTGCCCCACTGTTTTCTTTTATGGATGACACAAATACAGGCACTGATGCCCTTTTTCTTTTTCTTTTTTTTTGGGGTGGGGGGTGGGGGGTTACTCTTCAGCTGCTGGCCCTACTCAGTGGCCACGCTATGTGTTTTAACTAGGTGGACAGAGGAGCTGGGGGCCGTCACAGGTTGTCCACTTGCTTTTAAATCTGCCACCCTGTAGCAGCACACAGACTAGAATCATTACTGCAATTAGCATTTCTCCTAGCATATGTGTATGCAAGTCAAAGACAGCCAAATGCTCTCTCTTTCTCAGCAAGAACAAGGAGAGCAGCCTGCTGTTCTATCACGCTGCTCTGATGACTTTGATAGAAATCTGTTGTGAAGGGTGAGGTCCCTTCCAAAATAAACAGTACTGAAAAAGAGTTAGAGGCATGGAAATGAACAAGAAATGGTACAAATAAAACTAATCCAGACATTGTTTTTTCACTGCATGGAAGGGTATGGATTCAACATGACTAACCATGGTTCCATTTGATAGAATTTGCACACATCCGTCTCTTACTGATGCCACAATATACTGTCTTTCAGTTATCTCTATACAAATCTCTGCTTACAACAGTTGTAATAAAAAACAAAGACAAAAGTTTAATTTGCTCAACATTACTTGTCTCAATTCAATTTTTTTTCTGCTGCCTTGAAAAACACTGTTTAGCTATTAATGGTGCTGCCAAAGATTTTTGTTACAACAACTCTACAAAAATACCTTGTTAATTACAATATGGCAAAATATGGACAACAAAAGACATGAACCATAGCCAGAAAGCAAACTCAACCCTTTCAAACCCCAGCATAACAATGCCTAGAGAACAATAACAAATGAAGTTCTTTAGAAAGCTGCCTCATTACATGCTTCATCACATAAGGTGAAGCAAGTGGACCCTAAATAATAAGGCCGCCTAATAGTCTCCATGTCCCCTACACACCAACTCTAGCATTGTGGCCATGTCTGCCATTAAACCAAATAAAATCATATGTAAGTCACAAATATAAGTGACATATACTAACCATTAACTGCTTCACGTCTGTAGTAGTGAAGCAAAGTAGCAGCCTACACATACAGTGAGCCTTACTATGCAAGTATGACAAACACCTTGGTAACTGAGGCATCATGAAGTCAACCACTGTATGTGAACATAACATTTCAATTTCAGATAGCCAAAAAAATAGTTTTCAAGAAACACTTTCTGCAATTGCGACACAGCACAGAGGGGCGTCAAATTGTGGTATCTGAATGTAGAAAATGAAACTCCTGGCAAACTTTTTCATAGTTTCCTAAAATCAAACAATCCTTTGTAGCCTCGCCGTACTTACAGCATCTCCTTCTCAACAGCAGCTCTGATCGGACACACTACAGATATGATCAGGCTTACAAAAAGACAGTGAATCCTGGAACAATTAAGAATCTCTGGTTTTTCTCTCTGTACAGTAGATTCTGGAGCAGTTTTGTGTTTGTCTCTGCAGCAATGAAACACAGCAAACCCTGTAGTACTGCTAGCCTCTCCATAGCCAACAATGAAGAGGCTCATGGGGACTATATGAGGAATCACACTGATGGATTTATCAGGAGCAAAACTGAAAAATGTAAAACCAGTGGATATAATATAACCCAGTGATATCAAGAAAATCCATGTTTTTGGTGTTAATATTCTCCTGGCCAAAGCGAATTACGAAGAAGTTTTAAAAAACAATTGTGGAAATACTGGGTATATCTACTTCTCACATTTATAACTCTTTGAAAAGATTTCATTCCTCAAAACACAACTGTCAGGGAGCAGGAGACACAACTCTTACAATGATGATGTTTATGTCTACTAGGGGACAGTAACCTAGTTGGTACATACTGTAATTGTATTATAATCTGTAGCAGCAAAACTGTGTTCAATTTGGTTAGTACTTGCCAAAAAACAGATTTAATAAGAGACACTCCCTTGTCAGTCAGCACATGGATTGTTTGAAGTCTTCGAATAAACTCTGCGTATAGTTGACTATATTTACTAGTTGGCACCCATTTATTTTCATTAAGCCACGGCTGGTGGAGTAATTCACTCAGCGTCATTTGCAAAGCTATGGTGATGAAGGGCCTTAAACGTAACATTTAACCGAACGTTGGTTACTTGGTGTACAGGATGCCAAGCTAATGAGAGCTTAGCACAATATAAGAAAGTTCGTAAACAAGTTGAACATACCATATTATGTTGTGTTTCACCTTTTTTTTCGCTCTCTCTCTCTTTAAACAAAAGGCCACAACACACGTTACACACATTACACAAGTTTACATGCATGCCGTCTGATGTATAGATATTTAGGTGTCGGGTCAACAGTGAGTGAAAGTTTACATAATTTATTTTCTTCTTTGCGATCCGTGGCTTCAGATTTGTGATGGAAAAGGAAAGGTCTGAGTCTTGAGTGTGGTTTAATCGTTGCTTTCCGCGTGCTATGTAGCCTTCTATTTACAGTGTTAGCGTCAGCTAACTTTTTGCCAGCGGACTGCTGTCTTGGGTGCGTTAACGTTACTAAAAGCAGTACAGTTGCCTTGCTTCACAACAGAGTTTGGAACGCAATAAAAACTCCAAATCAATTATTGTTATCTGTTACGTTATTGTACCGAGGATTGCCATGGTGCTGACAAGATAAACACCCTGGCTAGCTAACCCGTTTCCCAGTTAGCTTAGCTTGCCTACATGCAATAGCAATAGCTCGACCTACTAGCTAATTTGCTAGCGCGCGCGCGCACCAAGAGCAATAGCAACAGACATTAGCTTCACGGTGACTGTGAGTAAACTGAGACAAACCTCACACTACGGTATGATACAGAGGTCGGGTAATTTAACCAACATCAAGGAGGCGGCTTTGCAGACTCTCTGAGTATCTGTAGACCAGACACAGTCGGAGGTCTCAGGTTCAATCAAGCTGGTTAGCAATTTGCTACAGCAAACCACACAGCCGAGCTGGCTAGCAGGCTAACGCTAACACCTTTGTTTTGCTCAGCTAACTCTAATTCAGACAGTGACACAAAAACATTGTAACAACATTTACCCCGTTTCGAAATCGTGTCTGTAGTTTCTCAGACTACTATTGTACAGTTGCACTTACTTGGAATAAAAACGTACTCCAGCTCGGTTCCATTGCAACACTTGGCAACACAGGCTAAAATCTGCAGGAAACCTACAAGGAATCTACAACAAAGCAGCTAAACATGGCCGCTACAACTTCCTGTAACCCTCAGGGCTGAACCAAGCCCAGTGGACTTTTTACGACGTTTACAAGAAATCTAATTTCAGATACTTCCAGTTCCGTTACAACCCTCTTCAATGGGACACTGCTGTCAGACAAAAATATAATGCTGTACTATGAAAACGGAGTGCTCTTTCTATATAGATAAATACATTGAGTGACATAAGCATGTTTCTTAAAAATAATTAGACAAAATAATTACAAAACTATCGTACTGATCACTGTTTCAAGAAACATCTTAAAAGATTAAGCATTATGGCTGGAACACAACATTTAGTGGCAAATAAGGCACTTACGTAAAGGAACAGTGGTAAGGCCTTTAAATATTATTTGTAAATTTGCAAAGGTAAATCTAGATTTCATGTTTATGAAATACCATGAACTTCAGTTTAAATAATCTTTGGGAAAACTGTTTCTCTCAAAAGTCCTTGGATAAAATGTTAAAGTAATTTTTATGTATATTTATACATGCAAAACGATCTAGGGCTGCAAATGCTAATTAATTTTATTATGGTGATTTTTTTTGTTATTAAATGTTTTGTCTATGAAATGTCATAAAATAATTTTTGAAAAGTCAGAGAGTCAAAGATGACATCTTCCATTTTCTTCTTTTGTCCAACCAAAGTCCAAAACCCAAAGTTTGTGTTTGTCACTCAACTTAAGCATATATATATATGCTTAAGTTTTAAATAGTTTTTAATATTTCCATTCATATGATATCTCCACTGCTGGTAGCCTAGTATTGTGTGGTACTAAGTGTGGTGTGGTAACACCAGCAGCTCTCAGAATGATGGTCCACATTAAATATAGACAACAGACAAATGTTGTCTCATGTTTTAAGACCTCATATACAGTGCATTCAGTGGTATTTAGACCCCTTGATGATTTTTCTGACTTACAGATGATGCATATACACAATTTCTCTTATGAGTATTTTAGATTCTAAAGTAATTCTCTAACACTAAATCCTCAAATGAGCTAATCTTTTTAAGAAAATCAAACATACACCATACACCATTAGTACTTTTGTTGCAGTAAGTCCTCAGGGTCAGGGTGGGCGGTATACCGGTTTCATTGGCATCACTGATGCAACAACATGGATTTTGCAGTATCGTCATTACTGTGATAAACACACTTGTGATGGGTCTGTGTACACAGGCAACTGTTTTTGTGCTGCATGGTCTATTTCCCATACAAATTAGTTCAGGGTTACCACCACTCAACATCCTTGGTGCAAAAACCGTTTTTGTAATCACATTAGATTTACTAGTTCACGTACATTGTGAGAAAAGATACTCCTCCCAAAACACATGGAAGTTTGGCCTGTACCTCATTTTCATTCCTATTTGGAATCAAATATTTGTTGTTGTTTTTTTCATTTTTTTTTTTGTTTCTTACAATATGTTCTTTTTGTCAGGTCCTAGTCTGTGTCGAGTCTGTGTCACTTCCTGTTTTATTTTGTTAGGGTTTTCAGTTCCTGTTTTGTGTTGTCTTGTCTTGTTTGGTGTCTTGACTCCCCTTGTGTGTGATTGTTCATCGTCTCCACCTGTGTCTAATTGTTCCACCCCTCGTGTGTATATATACCTGCCCTTCCCACTGTGTCTTTGTCAGATTGTCTGCGTCCATTGCGAGTAGCTTTCCGGTGTTCTTCCTTGTATCTGCCTTTCTTGTCTTCGACCTGTTTTGTCCCTTGTTGCCTTTTGCCCAGCGTCTCTGTACTTTTGCCTTGCATACGGTCCATCTGGTTTTTTGAACTCTCGCCTGGTTTTGTGACTCTCGATCTGCCTAGTGATTTTGTACTGCTGCTTTTCCAGACTGATTTCTGTGTACCGACCTTGGACTGTTAATAAACTGCCTCTCTGCACCTGCCTGTCTCTGGTCTGCTCCGTGGGTCCCCAGTTTGTCTGTCCTTGTTCTGACACTTTTACACAACCATAGAGTAAAAAGATGATCATGCTATGAGTGTCTCTTACAAAGTGCTGACAAAAATTTATTTTGACTTTTTTGTTGTTTTTTTTTTTGTTTTGTTGTTATAGACTGGAGAGAAAAAATGAAAACCTTAAGAGGGATGAATATTGATTATAGTCACGGTATGCTTGTTTTTCTAGGACACATTTGCCAAGGGAGTTCAACTTGGAATCCTCACAGTTGTTGAAGATGATGTTGGAACAGTCCACTCAGCTCCAACTACAAGATGCATTGCCCTTGTGATTGAGGAACAGATTGTCCTGGATGATGTGTATGACCTCCAAACTGCATTTGCCCTTTTCTTTGGGCTCATGTATGCCCCTAACCTGGATTATCCAAAGGACTTGAGGTACACTTTTGAAGCCATTCAAAAGGTGTTCATGAACCTTGGTGCCAAGTGTTCTGCCCGGGTACAGGCCTTAAAGAACAGTTTGCTGAAATAGCCTGCCTGCAGGAGTGTGGTCTTGCTGAACTTTAATTAGTGACTGAAATATCATACCTTGTTGTTTTAGGTCATCCAAGTAGTTTTATCATTACAATATTTAAAATAAAATGGCCCAATATTGTTGTGTAGTGGCCATAAAGTAATACAGGTACCAGCATAACTTGTAAATGGTTGTTTTGGTTGTTTATTAACAGTTGTTGCTCACTTGACTGGATTGAGTGTTTTTTCATGTGTGTTACCCTAAAAACTGGAATGGTTTAACTGGATGTAGCAGTAGTCAGGCAGGCTGCATACTGTTGACTAATCTTTGTTGCTTCATTGCAGTGCAGTGATTACATGTTTATATACTATGTATAGTATAGCTGTATAGTATATAATGTAACTTATATGGTTTGCTTTTAACAAATAATTTTTAGATTTTCCTACTGGTGTCTACAGTTGTAACCGTCTTACCATTTATGTTGGTTTACAACAAATGTTTCTTTACAGTTCATAATTAACAATTCGTGATTTTAACATGTTTAACAATTTTTTTTATCAATAATTTATTATTTCCACACCAGAACCACAATTTTAATAGGTTACAAATTAAGGCATAGCATACTTGGAGAGTGAAGTTGAGGTAACAAAATATTTTAAGTTATAAATAAGGTTCTCTCAACAAGAAATATGCAGTGCTTTTGAGGTATATTTTAAATCTATATGGATACACAATTTTCCATTTTAATACATGAAATACTAAGTATTCATTAGATCAGTTCTTGAGTAGATCTGAAAAGTAATATTGAGTTAGACACACAGAGTGAACTTCTTAACCTAAGTTTACACAACACATTAGCCCTTAGTTGAGTAAAACTCAAAATGCCTTCGCAGCTGGTTGCTTTACTTTTTTAAGTTTTCTCAACATTTCTTTCCTTACAGTGTACTCTACTAAGCACCAAAACTCATCTAAGCATCCAAAAACCACAAGGATCACAAACATTTGTCACATTAAGGCAATATTTAATATTTACTGAACAGGCCAACACAGTGATACAGATCTGAATGGGTTAACTGTGAGCAGAACATCAGTCAATGAAGGCCCGGCTACCTTTTGTTTATATTTATTTGATGTAATTGTGATTTAGCAGTGAATGTGTGCAGCTACACTGCATTGAGAAGCAGGGCACTGTCTCATGAATGTATCCAGTGTGGGTCGAACACATTGAGGCCCACATCATACATGCGTTTAGCTCACTGTTTTAGCATGCAAAATTCCACTTAACACAAAGCACAGCTGAGGATGATGGGCATGTCATGGTTTTGCAGGTATTTGGTTGTAAACCAAAAAAATTGGACAAAGGGAATTTTGACCTGATGTTGGCACTATATTAAAGGTATTTTATTTTATTTATTACAATTCATCCTCTATGGTCATTGAATGTCTGTTCCAAATTTCACAATAATCCATCATATGGGTTCTTGCAATATTTAATTAACTACCAAAAATATCAACCTGCTGGTGGCACAAGAGGAAAAGTCAGGGGATCACGCAAGTCAGTAGGGTATTTTAAAGCATGAAAGCCTATACAACATTTTGTGCCTATCCATCAAGTACTACTAGCCTATCCATGTTGAGACACCTGACTGAATAAATGAAACATTTGACCTGCTGGTCAAGAGGAAAGTAGGAACCTTGGATATCTGTAGCAAATATAATTACACATCATCCAATGGTTGTCAAGATATTTAACCCTGAACCACAATGTCAACCTCATGGTGGTGCTAGAGGAAAAGTCAAGGGATCACCAAATTCAGTAGAATTCACTCCCTAGAGTCATGCTGCTAGAATGGTTAAAATATAAGATCACAGATTAATATGGTTTATCAGATTTATTTAATCCAAATAGAAACAACAGTAAGAAATCTGAAATTTCTCAACTGTGGGACTAATAAAGGTATATCTTATCGTAATTTACAGTTTGTGGTGTTGTGAGTTACATACCGGAACAAAACAGGAGCAGAGTGCAGTGAGTTTGTTCATCCTCCTGGGGTCTTGTCACAGTGAGGGTGTCAGGTTTGGTACCATTCTGTCTGCTATGTACAAAGAGAAAAACAAACCTGTCCTCACTCTCCATACCGCAGACACTGCACAGAGGGTCTGGGCTCGCGCATGAACTGTTACTCGTCTCATTCTCGGAAAGAAAGCAAAAAAGCATCAGCATCTTCTCATACTGTTGCCATGTTGCTTTTGCTATTGTTTTAAACTTTCAATGAAAACAAGCTGGCAGTTTTCTGTATTCTGAGGAAAGGAAACATTAAACACAACTGTGAAACATAGATTACAAGACAATAAATCAACAGCTATAGTCAAGCTAGACTTGTTATACTCATTTCAGTCTGTTTAACTATGATTCTGGCTGACCTGTATTGTTTCATTTTGTGCTGGGTAGGACATTCACATTTTTAAAAATGTGAATATCTACCAGGCACTGACAGATACAGATACAAATCATTACTTGTGTTTGAAATCTACCAACCATTATTTGCTAGTGGCTGATGCTACTTTCCCACCGTCATACAGTGAGAATTGATTTCCAGCTCAAAACAAACTACAGAGTTTGTCACAGGTGCATGGCATACCAAAATTGCTTTATTACTGATAAATATGTATGATATATTTTTATTATAAAATCCAACATTTTGTGTAAGAAAGTACATACTTCTGAACTGGATAACAGATAGAAGTCCCATTTAGAACACAGTGGCATAAGGCCATACTTGAATATGTTTCATTAGATTACTTGACATATTTGCTTTTTCCATCAAGTGAGCCACTGTATGTTGAATGTATGGAGAGCTACTCGGACTCTGGCTGAAACCTGCTGTCATTGCCCGTGCCCCTGGTATGAAAATCTGGAAAGCAAAGGAAATGTAGCTTGATTTATTCCTCTCTTAACTTGTACTCTTCGAACTGGTTAAATACAGAACCTTTCCATAAGCCTGCATTGTGGCCCCTTGCTAGCTTGTTCCATACTCTTTTTGTTTGAATGGTTCCCGGCTGTTCAGAAAAGGAACCCCCCCACACACCCCCCATTGTGTTTGAAATCTTTTTTGCACTGTACATTGCCAGCTTTTGTAGCCACATAGCACAATGCCAGTTTCAGATAGACTAGCTCAATATGTGTTGTCAGCCTATTCTCCCTTAACACCCTCAACAGGATTCATTTAATCAATGCTTAAAGATTGAAAATAACCATGCAACCTGCATGGCAACGGCTACTTTGTCAGGATTTATTCTGGAAAGCACAAGGTTCCATTGAGGTGAGTTTACATTGCATTCTGTTACCCTTCATTTTCATTTACTTTCTCCTCAAGGTCTATACTGTACAGTACAAAGTAGTTTGGCTAAATGAGTCTGACAAGGAATAAGATTGGAAATGAGGTAAAAACTCACTTACATTTGTACATGTATCAAGGCTCAAGCTAATGTTGAAGGCACAAAGGACATGTCTTCAGTAATCTTTCTGGGATTTTGGTAACCTGAAGTGCAGTTTACACTTAAGGTCTGCTTGTTAACGTTACACTTTCTGATTTAAAGGAATATGTGACAACTTGTTCAAAGTCAGATACCAATATATTTAAGATCAATCATCTTTGGATTCAAACCTTTTTATGTCACAAGAAATCTAGAAATACATAAATAAATTAATACAATGCCATTCCAGGATTCAATTCCTGGCAAAGTTAAGAAAACTCTGTAATCTCTAACAATAATGCACTGAAAGTATGAAAATGTTTTAATGTTTTCAAAAAAACAAATCCATAACAGAGCAGATTGAAATAAAAAGAGGTTGAAATTTCAGAATGATCCCAGCTTGATTTCTGGTTGCCTAAACACAGCATCAGGGGCAGTTCTGGGGTTCAGTATCTTGCCCAAGGATACTTCGGCATGTGGGCTGCTGAGGTCAGGGATCGAACCACCAACCTTCTTATAGGTGGACGGACGCTAAATGTCCTGAACCACAGCCGCCCTATAGTCTGTATTAGGCAAATGATTGTGAAATTGCTTTCAAGTGAAAATTCTTGGTTATTCTGACTTTTGATGTCAATGCGCATAAGTGTACAGTTAAAAATGACATCATGTCAATACATTATATGATGGTGTAGTTGCCCAGTGATTGAGTGACTGAATTATTGTTTTTGTTTTATTTCAGGCAAAAAAAACTGAGCAAGAAAATAAGCTGACAAACGGAGGAGAAATTGCTTTAAGAGACTGTTGACTTCATGAACGGCATAAAGAAACACAAGAAACACACAGCCAAATGTAGACATAGCATTCAGCAAATGAAAAGGGACCTACTTCACCTCAAGCACAAGTAAGCAAGCTGCTCAGGCAAACCTCTAATGCAAATGTAAGAAGAGCAATTTGGTTTCATACTGTATTAGCTAAGAACACATACACACACACACACGCACACACACACACAAATGGGGCTTTTCATATAAGAGGTGGCATCGCCTGTCTGATGAATCAGCTGACACCAAAGGAAGCTGATAAGCAGAGTTGCTTGTGCCCTGAAAGCAAAGAACAGGTCCCTCTACCTCCATGATAACAGTAGGGGACTAGTAGGGATTACAACAGGGAAGAGGCAAACAATAACAAGAGCCAAAAACTGCACAACCTCCTATTCATTGTTTTGCCATCTGCGCCCTTTCTGCATCCATCCCTTATTGACAAATAGAGAAACTGGCATGTTCAAGCTTCGGCATGTTAGATTCAACTTTATTGTTATGGTCTTCGTAGACACTACTTACAGTCTTCAATGGCAGCTAGCTGGGCACTGGTGATGTACTGGGCGGTTTTCACCACCCGTTGTAGGGCCTTCCATTCAGAGGCTGTGTAGCTGCCATACCAAACTGAGATGCAGTTGGTCAGGATGCTCTCGGTGCAGCAGTAGAAGTTAACCAGGATTTGATGAGCCAGGATAACTTTCTTCAGTCTCCTCAGGACGTAGAGGCGCTCTTGAGCCTCCTTTCTCAAGGTGGAGGAGTTGAGGGTCCAGGAGAGGTCCTCAGAGATGTGGACGCCCAGGAACTTGAAGCTGGAGACAGGTTCAACCTCAGCCCCATTGACGTGAATGGGAGTGTGACTGCAGCCTTTTTCTTTTCCTGTTGTCCACGATGAGCTCCTTGTTCCTCTTGGTGTTGAGGGTCAGGCTGTTGTCAGTGCACCACATTTCCAGCTGCTGAACCTCATCCTTGTTGGCTGATTTGTCATTGTTGTTGATCAGGCCTTTCACCGTGGTGTTGTCTGCGAACCCGATGATGGAGTTGGACCCATGCACAGGCATGCAGTTGTGGGTGAAGAGGGAGTAGAGGAGAGGGCTCAGCACACAGCCCTGTGGGATGCCGTTCAGGGTCAGGGTGGTGGAGGTGTGGTTGTCTAACCTAACAGACTGGGGTCTGTTGGTCAGGAAGTCCAGGGTCCAGTTGCCGAGGGAGGCGCTGATGCAAAGGTCACTGAGTTTGTTGACCAGCTTGGAGGGGTTGACTGTATTGAATGCTGAGCTGAAGTCGATGAACAGCATCCTCGCATAGGTGTTGTTCTCCAGGTGCGTCAGGGTGGAATGCAGTGCCATGGAGATAGCATCCTCCATCGACCTGTTTGGTCGGTAGGCAAACTGATGTGGGTCCAGTGTATGGGGAAGACAGCATTTGAGGTGGGCCAAGACCAGCCTCTTGAAGAACTCAGTGATGATGGGGGTGAGTGTGACGGGGTGAAAGTCATTAAGGCACACTGCAGCTGACTGCTTTGGTACCGGCACAATGGTGGTGGTCTTGAGGCATGTGGGGACTGCTGCCTTGGCCAGTGAGAGGTTGAAGATGTCAGTGAAGACCCTAGCCAGCTGTTCTGCACAGGCTTTGAGCATGCGGCTGGGTATGGGGTCAGGCCCAGCAGCCTTACGGACGTTCACCCGGCTGAGTGCAGAACACACGTCATACGTGGAGATTGTGATGGGATGTTTATCTGGGTGGGGAGCAGTTTTGGTGGCTGGTTGTGTGTCTTCCCAGTCGAAGTAAGTGTAGAAGTTGTTGAGCTCATCAGAGAGGGAGGCATTGCTGGTTGGTGGAGCTGTCTTTTTTGGCTGAGTCTGTGATGGCCTGGATGTCCTGCCACATGTGGCGGGGGTCGGGTTTGTTGTGGAAGTGCTCCTCAATCTGTAGCTTGTGAGTGTGTTTAGCTTCCCTGAAGCCTCTCCTCAGGTCAGCTCTGGATGAGCTGGTTGGGGAAAGTTCTTATCTGTTTGTGGGTGGTGACGTTATCAACACGTGTTGATGTAATCCAGAATGGAGGAGGCATATGAGTTAATGTCTATGTATCCAGCATGTCTGTGTGTTGGAATTGATGCTGGAGAGTGGCGTCCACTCCCTACTCCGCTTCTTTAGCAGTCCTCACTGATGGCTTCACACGTCTGATGAGTGGTGTGCACTTGGGGAGTAGGAATGAAAGGTGATCAGACTGTCGTAGGAGGGGGAGGAGGGTGGCTTTGTAAGCCTCAGGAATGTTTGTATAAACATTGTCCAGGGTTTTGTCTCCTCTCGTGGGGCAGAAGACATTTTGGTGAAATTTGGGGAGAACAGTCCTCAGGGTGGAGTGGTTGAAGTTTCCAGCAACAATAAAGGCTCCATCAGTGTGTGCAGTTTGTTGTTTGTGGGTAGCAGCATACAGTTCTTTCATCGCTAGTTTAGCATTAGCATCCGGGGGATACAAACTGCAGTTATCACAGTGGATGTGAACTCTCTAGGCAGATAAAAAGGCCTGCACTTGATAATCAGATATTCCAGATCAGCAGAACAGTCTCTCTGATAAGAGTCTGAACACCAACTTTTGTTCACATAAATACACAGTCCTCTGCCCCTGGTCTTATCGGAGTGCTGTGCTGTTCTGTCCACTCTGAAGATGTGGTGTCCCTGCAGCTCTATCATGTTGTTTGTTATGCTGCTGTTTCAGTGAAAATCATGAGGAAGTCCAAAGTCTTGGCTCGTCAATTTTGTTCACCACGGACCGAACATTGGCAAGGAAGATACTGGGTAGTCATAGCCGGTGCGGGGTTAGCCATAGCTTAGTCTGTAGACCTCTGAGCTACCCTCTCCTTTGTTTATGGTCTTGACACCACCAACGGTCGCTTCTGGTCGGCATAGCTGAGTCAGTCGGCCTCGCTGTCCTAGCAATCTTTTGGGGTAGCTGGAGTTTGTCGAATACACTGCTTGTGCATCGAAATCTTAAATCCAAAAGTTGTTGTCTGCTGTAGGAAGTGTTCACAAAGCTGTAATGAGCGAACAGGCTCAAAATCAGTAAGAAAATAATAACTATAACGCGAATTCTAGTGAGACGCTGAGCCTTGCATTGTGCTTACGCTGCCATCTTGGTTGTAGAGGAGCTTCATGAAAGTCTAGGGTTTGTGTCATTAACCAGTCAAATCTTGATGTCCTTGCTTAGTCTGTATGCTGTGACACCTTGAATCATTGGCGTATGGATAGTGCTCTGATTGCAAGATCAGGTCCTATCCCTTGGCCAGCTGATACAATGTCATGAACTGTGCCCTCTTCATTCAGTGGGCAACTGTTGACAACAAGAATAAGCAAATGTAAAAGGTCATCCTCAAACAGCAAGTGGAGAGCACTCAGGCAGAACTTGCTGAACTGTTTCGTTCCTCAAAAAGTACAGTGAGATCCAAGTTGTGCATTTTGGTTCCTCTCACCAGCAGACCACCGTTCATACACATGTGTTGTATATAACCAGTACTCCCATCTGCTTCACCTCTGTGTCTCCATTGACATGTAATGGTCCACTGCAATATGGCATTCAGTGGTTGAATATGTCTGAAAGGAGCATCCCACCATTTCATGGGAGTTGTCCATTTTTTCAGTAACAGCCCATGCACACAATAAAGGAAATGAGAAAATTCCTCCATCTTGAGTACTGAGCTCTCCAATGATTTGAGGCTGGGATGTGGAACTGTTTTGAAGGCATGGGAAAAATGCTCCTGATGGGGTTGGAGGGCCATTTAAGAGGACAGTTGATAGGCTTGCCAGTCAAAGTACGGACATTCTAGACAATGGTATGCTTTTACAGTTACTGAAAGTCTCCCAACAACCAGCAAGCTTTTAAACTATGAGAAGGAAGCTGTTGAAAGGGCAGTGGAGGAAATGAGGTCCACAATGATGGTCTCCCAGGTGGTCTTTTTTGACCCAGGAAACATTCCATATTGTGATGTTTGCTATCCTTGCTCCACACAGAAGAATCTCAATTGGGAGTTTTTGTTTTGATACAAATCAGATCTCCTTCAATAATGCAAGTGAGTCATTGACTATTGCACTGACAGACAACATAGGGCAGAGGACAAATGTCCAAGGGAAGTGATGTCCTCTCACCTATGATGCCACTGTGTACCTAGTGGTCATACTTGAAATAAAAGTCACTGCAGGGTGAAATACAAGCATCACATGGGCCCCTTCCAGTTCTGCTGGCCCTTCAGGGGCAATTTCCCCTGAAGGGCCAGCTAACTCTAATTCCTGCTCCTCAACACATCACATCACATTATGTTGAGATTGACATAGAGATGGGGTCAAAACTGGTCAAATGTGAAAAGAATTTTAAGACTTTATAAAGAATTTATCAACCAATTTACCTACCATGAAGTCAATGTTGTTGTGACTGGATTAATTTATCACAAACTTTGGTTAATCTGTTACGTTATTCTGTTCATTTGTTCATGTGTTATCTAGTCTTAACAAAAATATTTGGTCTGCCTAATTGTCAGCTCAGCACTAAATATATTTAAATGTTTTTTGATGAGTTAGTGCAATAATTCCAATCTGTTCATTATTGCAATGTGTTACCTCTGGGACTCAGTTACTTCTATTGATATGACCTTGAAACTTTAAATAATTTGAAAATGTATATATTGAAATACATGTTTTACATTGCTCTTGTTTAGATGTAGGGATAACAAGCACACACGTGTAGAGAACTTGTGGATCAGCCATCAGTCAGTTGCATCTGATACTCTGATTGGTCCTCTCAAACAAGCTTTCAAAATTCACATTTGTTTAAAAATAACTGTGAGCACTCAGAGTAAATAACATTTTATATCAACATATTAAAAATTTGCACAAAATGTGTTAAATTGCAGTATTTGTTCAACCCCGTTACTCATTCCTACTCTGTTAAACAAAGTTCAACCCTGTTACTTAATCATTTTTACACAGAGACTTTACAGTGATGCTTCCTATAATAACACGAAGAAATAATGACTTTATTAAGATAAAATGATACTCATATGGTACTCACATTGGTAATATTTAAGTCTTTAACGCCCACAAAAGTGACAAAGCACAGCAATGTCTTAGTTGCAACTTATGTTGAGAGGTTTAAAAGGATTATATTTAACATATATTAATTATATCTAGAAAAAGAAGAATATGTTCAAAAAACCTAATTCAATATTGGGGACAAGGTATTGAAAACAGTGCGCATGTCAAGAAAAGTTACAACATACAACGTCTGATGACCTCAGGTGTGCAAATAACATTGTCTGAAGGTTCATCTTCTTTGATTAGGACTTTCCCTTGAAATAAACCTGAAAACAAAGTTTCAGATCCAACTTCAGCTCCATGAATTGCATATAATGTTGCGCAAAGATGAACTGTGGATTTGAGCATTACGCACTGTGTGTTGGAAACTTTTTCGACGATCAACGATTGTAGAATTGTGCCAATGCAGCTGAGATGTTTTGGAGCAGAGTCTGCTGCAAGTTTTGTTGATTAATTTTGGGGAAACAAAAAAAAAAAAAAAAAAAAAAAAGCCATTGTTTGGCTGTGTGATGAGATTAGAGTTGTTGAATAGTAGGATATGGTAAATTCAAACGCACACACAAGACTGGCAAAATAGTCTTGGCTATACTCACACAGAGAAAACTCGATAGTCACAGGAGACATCAGGATGCTCTCGGCTAGTAGAGCTGAGAGCAGACCTTAAATACTCCTGGCCCAATCAGCCGGATGCCGCACAGGTGCACAGATGATTGGCCGGAGCCAGCTGGGTGTAGGAGACCACACCCAGCCTCTGACAGACAGGGGAACAGGCAGACAGACAAATAACACTAAGGGAAAAGGGAAAAAGGAAAACTCTAAGGACAGACAGGCAGCGGATCCTAACATCAACTTGTTCTATCTCCTGAGCAACAGTGGCCCCACTCTGAATCATGACCACTGGGTTCAATAAACAGCTCCATTTCATCTTTCAGCTCCTGGTTGGGTTTCCAGGCTACTGTCCTTCTCCTTGTTGCCTCCTGTAGTATGGATGCAAATGCTAGGTCAGCTCTTGAACTCTCTTCTCTTCTCTTCTCTTCTCTTCTCTTCTCTTCTCTTAACCCTTAGATGCATAAGTGGGGTCAAAAATGACCTCAGTGGTTGTTTTTGCAATATCTTTGTCATTTAAATTTCTTACCATTTGATCTTCCATGTATTCCTCAAACAGGTTATCTTTGACATGAGGCCATTTGGATTTGTATCTAATTGCTATATTTTTTAAGGAATTGCATTTTTTGTATCAGTACCACACTTTTCCATATGTGGGGTCAAAAATGACCCCAAGCATCTTCTATGGAATTCCATAGTTTAACCCTAGGAACCTTTGATTTTTATCAACTGTGACTGTCAGGTATACATTTACTGTTGATCCACATATCTTATGCCAGCAGTCTCACCACCCTGAAGGTTATTTTTACACAGCAGCATACCTGTAAGTATTATCATCATTTTTATACCTCATAATATGAGCTGTTATAAAAATGAACTTATTTTCCACATCCATGAATTTTGTGCGATAGTGTTGTGTTATTATCATCAAATTACTACTTTGTAGCTAGCTACACTAGCTAACTAAACTAACCCTAAGCAAACTAAGCTAAATAAGCTAACACTAGGTAACTAAGCTAGCAAACATCATTGCATTTGTTGTGCAGAGAAACAGACTCTTACTATGATATTTATAGCTTCCTGTAGTAAAATCTAACCAATTAGGTGGCCTATTATTATATTCCCATTATTATACTCAATGATATCATAAGTGTGTGTGCGTGCACGTGTATGTGTATGTGTATGTGTGTGCATGTACTTATGCAGCTACATATTGATTCATAGTTTTGTGTGCCAATCAAAAAATATTCTTAAATGTTCTCAGCTAGAGTATCATGGTTGCTAGGATGCCTGCAAAGATTTCTTTGGACCTTGCCCTAGAAATGATCCTGGAAAGTGATGAACCCATCATGGGGTTTGACTCAGGATCTGACAGGCCATCTAGACATGCAGGGTCACATAGAGATCAACCAACATGCCCCCCCCCCCCCCCAGCAATTAACATGTGAAATATGAAATTAGTTGACCAAAATATAATAAAAAATAATCATCTTTACCAAAAAGGAAAGAAATTCCTTAAGTTTACAGCTTAAAATGCATTCATTTTAACTGGGGTCATTTTTGACCCCACTCATGGAAGAGTGTAGGTATTGGTAGGTCATGCATCTAAGGGTTAAACTCTCTCTCTTTGTCTGGGAGGCAGACACTATCTCTACATTTAAGAGTGGGCTTTCCTTTTTGATAAAGCTTATAGTTAGGGCTGGCTCAGGCTTGCCTTGGACCAGCCCTTAGTTATGCTACTATAGGATTCGACTGTCAGGGGACTTTCAATGATACACCAAGCTTCTCTATTCTTCTCTCCCTCTCCACCTGCACACTTTTATGTCCTACCAATGCACATTACTAACTTAGATTCTTCCTCTGAGTCTTTGTGCTCTGTCATTTTGCGTGTTCCCATGGATAGTGGTTGAACCTGGATTGTGGATTATAGTTACATCTCTTGCCATGGCCTTGCCCTGCAACTGATACTACTATTAGTCATATTTCCATTATTTTTACATCCATAGTGCTGCATTATGTACATATACAATTTGTTACTAATACATGCATATGTCACATACATAAATATATCATACATGTATATACTACACTATATATACTACATATAGAGTCCATTATAGAGCCGTCATCTAACCCCAACCCTGCTTTTTTTGTTGAAATTATTTACATTTGTAAAACCAATATAAAGAGTAAGTAATGCATATTTCCGCCTCACTCTCTATTTTTGTGTATATGACATACCACAAACACAAATTAAAAAGGGCTTTAGGGTTCAACAAAAAGTTTGAAAACCATTGATTAAGACAAAAATCTCTTTCTCTTACATGTCCTATTTATAATAACACTGATCACATAATATTTTACTTTCTCTCTAAGGTTAAGCCATGGGTGACTGGTCCATACTTGGTCGCTTCCTGTCTGAGGTCCAGAACCACTCTACAGTGATAGGCAAGATCTGGCTCACCATGCTGCTCATTTTCCGTATCCTGCTGGTGGCCTTGGTGGGTGACGCTGTGTACAGCGATGAGCAGTCCAAATTCACCTGTAACACCCAGCAGCCTGGATGCAACAATGTCTGTTATGACACCTTTGCTCCTGTTTCACATCTACGATTCTGGGTCTTCCAAATTGTGTTGGTCTCCACCCCATCCATATTCTATATAGTTTTTGTCCTGCATAAGATTGCCAAGGATGAGAAGCTGAATGGCCGAAGGGCACAGGCGGTAGCCCAGAGTCCTCCCAGACAGAGATATGGGCACATGGGGAAAGATGGCATGGAGGGCTTGAGAGTTGGCATGCCTACCTACTGTCCTCATTACAAGGAGGACTGGAATGAAAGGGAGAGGGAAGGAGTAGAGAAAAGCTTTCTGGAGGAGGATTATGGTGAGGTAGAAGAGGACCCAACCGAACAGTCCAACCAAGTTCTGCTCATCTACATCCTTCATGTTTTACTACGATCTGTCATGGAGATCACCTTCCTGGTAGGCCAGTACTTCTTGTTTGGGTTCGAGGTGCCTCACCTGTACCGCTGTGAGACTTACCCTTGCCCTACTCGTACAGATTGTTTTGTGTCACGTGCCACCGAGAAAACCATATTCCTGAACTTCATGTTCAGCATCAGCCTGGGCTGCTTTGTGCTCAACATCGCAGAGCTCCACTACCTGGGCTGGATCTACATTTTCCGCATCCTCTGCTCAGCCTGCTCCACATGCTGCAATCAAGAGAGAGACACCATCAGAGTGTACTCAAACCACAACCCTCTCCTGCTGCAGCTCAGGCATTCTTTGAGGGGCCAGCTGGTTCTGCAGACCCCAGCAGCCATGGCCCCAGAGAAGAGTGGATGCCTGCTCACACATGCCCCAGCTATCTCCTTTGAGACAGACTCAACGGTGGAATGCACTTCCAAGAGAAGTCCAGAGAGCAAAGACAGGGTGAAGGTCAAGCTGGCCAACATGGCCAGGTTAGGACGAAGTAAGAAGTCTTGGATATGAGAGTGACATTATTCTGTAATGACATCTATTTTTTTAAAACAGCCTGAGAAAGGGAACTGTAAGGCCTGAAACATACCCTACAAAGACATGTAAACATATACACTTTGGGCTCTATTTTCATCCCCGCCGCTGGCGGAGCGCAGGCTGTGCACCCCACGCAGAAGTATTTTCGTGCAGCGCAGGCAGGCGTGCAGCGTACTTGGTATTTTGGTAAACCAAGGCGCACAGAGGTACGCCAGGATGGGCATTGCAGCGCAGTAGGGGGAGGTGTCCGCTGGATCAGCCGGCGGATTTGGATTTTCGGTCCATTTCGGTCCATGCTGGCGGCGTAAAAGTGCGCTGAAAGCTCGCCACCCCAGACCTGGTCAACTCTGTGCGCCAGCAGCGCGCCGCTGGGCAAGTGGATTTTCGGAAACCGGTGGAGTCGTGCACCCAAGTCACCAATACCTCACAGGCAGGTTTCCACAGTGTCTGGCATTTCACTGCAATCAATAATTAGCAACAGCCATGATTCAATGCAACGATCTGAGTCAGTATATACACTCAGACCTAAATTTATATATTTTGATCAGTATCTCATCTGACCACATCACAAGCGCATTTGGCACGCGTAATAGTCACTCAACCTGACCGAATGTACACAGGTGAAACAGGGATGCAGACTAATCAATTAAGGTCACTGCGCCAACCAGAAACAGCCGTGGCATCCTACAGAGCATATATACTGCATCTATCTCAGAGCACTCGAGAGACAGAGAGAGACAGACACACGGAAAAAACGTAAGTGATGATTGTTGTCCGCTATTACACACATCATTTCATTCCAAATACAAATGTTAGCATTGTAATGCTTAACGTTATCTACAAAGAAGGAGTACACCATTGCTTTGAGGAGGATGAGGAGGAGGTCGAGGATTTACCATCTAAGGATATTTAGACATGAGTGAGCAGGAGTGCAGGTGGGCCACAAGAATAATGCCTTCAACACTGTAGGCTATGCAATTTTCTTTAATCATCTACTCTTTTGCATGTCACAGGAACAATTTACATCTGCCAAGGGAGGTCGTCGACATGGTAGCGCACATCGTGGCCTCCGATGCGCACTCCGGCTGTGCTCTCCGGTCGGGGTAAGGGTGGCAGCGGCTCTGGCCTTCTTCGCCACCTGGTCTTTTAAACATACCATGGGCTCGGTGGTGGGGATCAGCCAGTCCGCTGTCAGTTTGGCTATACATGCAGTTTCTTCCAGTCTAGTCCAACAGGCAAATGAGCACATCATTTTCCCTGCAACACCTGAGAGCCAGCTGGAAACTAAGCGAGGGTTCTTGTTGAAATTTGGATTCCCCGGGGTCCTAGGAGCAATCGACTGCACTCATGTGCAGTTGCACGCCCCAGAGACCCAAGCCCACATTTATGTGAACCGAAGGAGGGTCCATTCCATCAATATCCAGGTGATCTGTGACTCAAATTGCCTGGTGACAAACGTGTATGCCAGTTTCCTCGAGTCGCCACATGACTCGTTCATCCTGCTGAATTCTAACATCCCTACAGTCTTTCAGGGGGACACCCCTCTGGATGAGGGGATGGCTCAGTCATTCTCGAAACTTGCCATGCGCCTCGCCAGCGGCGTTTTTAAAGGTGAGGCAAGGAGCTGGTGTGATTGGTGCAGATTGGACTCGGCCGTGTCAAACCCACTCCACGCCTTCTCCCCTCCCTCCTTCCGAGTTGCATTGCTGAGTGGGACTGAGATGAGAAGGGGGAGTAGTTGCGCCCACAGCGCAGTGCACGAAAATACCAAAGCCTCCGCCGCCACGCCCAGTCGGCGAAGCGCACCTGACGTTGTGCTGCGCCTCTGCCGCACTGGTGGCGGAGACGAAAATAGAGCCCTTAGAGTCATAGAAAATTCCATGCTTTGCTGAGGTTAAAAGAAAGAAACAAGAAAAAGGGGTCACCTCAAATTTCTAATGCAATACAAGCATTTGAAGCTTAGTAGTGACAACAAAATGAAGCTGTTTCTTTAGCTGTGTCCAAACTCCATAATATGTAATAATTGTATTCAATATGTACTTTACATGTTACTATATTATTTTATACTGTATACTTTTTTATAGTATACAGATGTTCTAGAAAACAATAATTTAGAAAAGTCTTTACTTCATAATCTGGGGTTTTACAGAACTGTCCCATAGCAACGAACTAGTCGGGTGATAAGTTTGCCATTTACCATGACAATTTGATGAAAATTGTGAGATGCAAATGAGTTGTAAGTTCTGAAAAAGGAGTTAACAATTTATTGTTGTATCATTATTCCAACCAAATTACTACTTCTTATAATTTTTTTGCATATTTAATCATGTTTTGTTTCCCAATAAACTTGTTTCCCTCCATCTATTTAATCTTCTGCAGTAGTGAGCCCCTGCATATCCTTTAAATATTCCATTGTGGGGGAAGTAAATTAAAAAAAATCAAGCCCTTCAAAGGGGCAGTGTGCCAGATTTTAAAATACCCCTTGCCTCACCCTCTCTGTGGAGGGTACACTCCCTCTATAGATATAAAGAACTAATTCTAAGGTAACAAAAACAAGATTCTTCTTCTTTCAGGTGATTATACAATAATGAAAACATATCTATATTATATAAAATTTCTGCCAATAAATCTCCCTTAATCATACACACTGGACTTTTTTAAGAGTATATTTTTTTTTGAGACTTTTCCAGTTTGAACACACCAAATACACAAAACCTGAGTGAAAATAATGTGTGGTATGGAAATATAGATTTTAATTGATGTTTTTATTCAGTCCTTCATTATCTTGGTGTATGAAGATTCAGGTATTTTACATTCATAGGATTCTAATAATGCATGTTGCAGGCTATGGGTGCCTCCCCAAAATCCACAGCTATTCATTCTAGTATCTTTGTAAATGGTAAATGAACTGTATTTGTATAGCACTTTTCTAGTTGTCTAGTAGATGACCACTCAAAGCACTTTTACAACACAAGTCTGCATTCACCCATTTGCACGGCAGTTTAGCCACCTGCTCATTACGAGCATTATCCATTCAAACATGCTCACACACCGATGGCACAGCATCGGGAGCAAGTTTGGGGTTCAGTGTCTTGCCCAAGGATACTTTGACATGTAGACTGCCGAGGCCAGGGATTGAAATGGACGACCGCTCTACCACCATGACAGCAAATGCAAATGTCATGTACTTTTAGATGCTGGAAACTTTTTGGAAGTTTGGAGAGAAATATAAGCTGTGTCCCACTTCAGAGTCCTCATCCTTGGAACGCAACATTTGAAGACCAAATGTGTCACAGCGTCGTGTCAAGGCTGTCACATTTCAAAGGCTTCTTCAAATGTGGCTGAGAAATGTAGCCTTCTTTTCCTGAATTGATTTTGCTGTACAGCCTTACCAGCATGTCTTGAGGGTGACCAGGGTTTGGGAATATACAATATCTTGACCTGTGATATTGACCAAACAGTGACTCATATCTGCTTTTGTTGGGAATCTGGCATGCATGAGGAAGAGTCATGGATGGAATTGAGCAACAAAGTGTGTGTGGTCACTCTCATAAGTGACCACACACAGACTAAGGATGAAATCTATATTTTTGAAAACAAGATTATACTTTGTGTCACAGATAAACATGGAAACAAGGATGAGGTCACTATATCTAACAAATATTAAGTCATTTAAAATAATCGGCATAGTAGCACAGGGTGTAATGACATATGGCAGCAGAAAAAGCCACAGTCTGCCAACCTAACAAAATTAACTGTTGTGTGACTGCTGCTCAATCTTGTTATAAATAATATTATGGAGTACTGGGTTGCCCCTACTGTAGCATGCAACAGTAAGAACAATCAATTCAGTGACATTTTCCTGTTTTAGTCTCATTGCTGTTGTAGAACATTGTTAAACATATTTTGTAGGTACATACTGGTGGGTATGATTATAATGACATATGTCATAGAGAGTCTTTTTTTTTTTAATCACAAAATTAACAGTCATACAACTGTACATCAGAGTAAATTTTATCTTCCTGCATTATGGTCTAAAAGTTGTTCTTCTCCATGTTGCCAGGTACATAAAGTAATTCTTGTGGGGGGAAAAAATAAATTGCTTCAATTAGAATATATGTATTTTGCTTAAAAACAACCAAATTGTTAGCTATTGAGTCTAAAACATACCAGAATAAGCCTTAAATACTCACATCCAGATTTGGATTCAGGCTGTCTGAGGAAAAGGGATGAAAAAATAAAAAGGGCATCAACTGCATGTGTTGGGGCACCAACATGCAGAAAGACCTATTGTGCACTGGTTGGACAGTCCTTTATTTGAGTGGCAGTGTGTTATTTCCCCCAATATTATGAGCGTTCATTGACACAACTCTGGCAGCAGATGGCAGAGTGTTCTAGCCTATCACAAAGTTGCCTGTGTGTGGTCTAAGCATTTGGTCTGTGTGGCAGATAGATGAAAAGAAAGAAAAACTAATGAGTACTATAGGAAGGGAGATAAAAAAAAAAAAAAAAAAAAAATTAGTTAAAAACAATAATAATAATAAAAGATTACAGAGCAGAGAACAACCTGACAGTTCATTTACCTTAATACTGTTATGGTAACGAAAACGTGAGTATGTGAAGAGGTGACTACATAAAAAAGACAACAAAAGATTGGAGATACAATATTCATTACAAATATGATGTCAAGTATTTCATAATAATTAACAACAGGTGTGCAAAGAAAAATAACAAGAACTAATATATATGTGCATATACATACACACACACACACACACATAGTAGGAGGTTGTCAGTGTTGGGGAAGTTGTGATGTTTACCAATTTTTAAGTATGTATGTATGTATGTATGTATGTATGTATGTATGTATGTATGTGTGTGTTGTGGTTTTGCATGGAGGAGTAGATACTGCTAGAGCTGTGATGTGCTCAAATTATGATTGTTGAACAGGCAAACAAAAGTTCATAAATAAATGAATACATAGGTATTAGGAATGAAATCAGGTTCGCAAATAATGAAGAGGAGTAAACAGATGGTGTGGGGCTCTGTTTCAATGTTTTTGACAGAGGTGTGTAAATTTTCCAGACAAAAGTAATCCATAATGTGATCCAAGTTTTC
Source organism: Chaetodon auriga (assembly GCF_051107435.1). Classification (NCBI taxonomy): domain Eukaryota; kingdom Metazoa; phylum Chordata; class Actinopteri; order Chaetodontiformes; family Chaetodontidae; genus Chaetodon; species Chaetodon auriga. Next base: position 27,262,033 of record NC_135080.1, on the reverse strand, counting down.
CCACTGTGCAACACGTGGTGTTCCTTGATCTCCAGTTCATGAGGATAGTTTTCTTGATGACAGTTAGGACGACAAGCAGTAATCTACTTGTTGATTTGTTCAGATTGATTGTTGATATGCCTCCCAATAAATCATCAACAAAGTAAATATTCTTGCACATAATTTCCTTTTTACACAGAAATATACAACTGCACACCCTCTAAATTTAAGGTTGTCTTTTCACAAACTAAGACGAGCTTGACTGCCATGATCACTCCACATAAAACACACTTCATTCAAAACTCATTACATACATTCTATACAAAGAAGTACAGGGAGTACAGTACACTTGATTATGAGTCACATTTCTACACCGGCTATTTTTGTGAAGTTTTTTATATCTCTATTATAATAAGAATCCGTGTTAATGTGTGACAGGTATTTGGGATTACAGGACCTGAAATGTTGGTTACTGTCAAACTGCTGGAGTCGTATCAAGTTGCTTGTGTTAGCGAGAATGAAAAAAGAAATCACAAAATACTTTTTTCAAAATAAAAGGTATTTGTCTGCTTCAGAAGTTGTCCAATTTCACTATAAATTTCACTAATTGTTGAATACCTCCCCCTCGACTGATACCTTGACATTCTCCTTAAGTCGCTTGGAGCTATTTGATATACATTCTTCATTCTTCATTAATTCCCTGTGCAATGCCTATTCTGTTTTAGCTACAATTCTGTATTTCCATTTCTTTTTAGCGTGTATGTCTTTGACTGTATTTGCATCTCTGTGTAAAAGCTCTTGTTTTTAAATGTGCTCTATGAATCATTTGATCCCATCCTCAATGTTCAAGTCTTGGTTTAATTTGGAGGTTTCATTTGAAGGAAGTGGTTTTAAACTTCTGCTGCCTTGTTCTTATTTCGGTTAACTTTAAGAAGGACACTTGAGTCTTCACGGAAACACAAACACGGAAACTTGTTTGAAAGTGTGTGTGTGTGTTTCAGAGGAGGCGCCAGAGACGTCTTCAGGTCGCAGTTTGTGACAGAAGACGCGCTGATGTGGAGAAATGGAGCGGACAGAGAGGGCCGCAGCTGACGAGGCTCCGCATCAGCATCAGTTCATCCAGACCCTGGTGGACTTCGCCATCTCCACCCTGCAGGCTCCCAGGACCAGATGCGCCGCATCCGACGACCTCGCCCATCGGGAGAGACGCACGTCAGAGGTACGGCAGAGGACAGGCGCTCTGTGGGCTCCAGCCCAGCCTCCAACAACTCTGTAACGTCGCTTTTGTGTGTGGAAAATGTGCCAGCTTCATGCCTGTCAGAGCGACACCTGACAAATAATACTAACTAATAAGTGCATCGTGACTTGATGAAGAACGCTGCAAAGGTTTTCTGTTCATGGTCACGTTTAGTATTATTTAGATGTTTTGGTCGCCATTACGACACAAGTGACAAGTTCGGCTGCAGATCATTGCAGTATGTGGTGGGAGTGATCTTTCCAACGTGTGTGTGTGTGTGTGTGTGTGTGAGGGAGAGAGCGAGAGAGAGAGAGAGAGAGAGAGAGAGAGAGAGAGAGAGGTGGTGGTGGTGGTGGTGGTGGCTGACCTTAAATCTCTCAAAACAAGGCCAGACTTTGGTGAACTGGGCCTTTGTGTGAAGAGCCTTGCTGCCACTTGGTCCCAGTGACTATTCGCAGTATTGCAACAAAAAATCCTGTGGCCCATTTTGGAGTCTGATACCTGGTTCTTGTAATACACCCATGTGTCCATTGTATCAACAAGTTGCAACTACAGAATAATTGCCTGGCCAGTTTCTTAAAAGGTATTATTAATAACAATGAGAATAATAATGAAAAGAAGTTTTATTTGTACCGTACCTTTCATACAAGAATGCAGCTTAAAGTGCTTTAGAACAAAGAAATCACATGCACCAAGTCCAGTGATAGAAAATTGATGTAAAGTAAGATGGAGAAAAAAACCCACTCACTCGATAATAATAGGAAAAATAAGATAGAATTAAGATGAGAATGCATATCATAACATGGAAAATTAAAAGATGAATAATAAAATAATGTTGATAAAATGAGAATAGAGTGCAAAAATATCAAGTAAAATACAACATTTTACAGTGCAGCCGTAAGTGCAAGACAAAGCACAAAAGTTTCAGGCCTGTATCAGGAAAGTCAGAGCGAGTTAAAGGCTCAAGTGAAGAGATACATTTTGTTTCTGTAGGTTGTGTGTTCCATAGCTTTGGGACATAATGGACAAAGGCTGTAATCCTATTTTCTTTCTACTGTTGCTGGAAAACTCCAATAAACAAGCAGCAGATTGCAGTGATCGCAGTGTATTGTCAAATTTGTATGTGACATATATCTCAAAACATAGTGTAACAGTAGCACAAGTAGAACCACTAAGTCAGTAAATGTACTCGTTAATGTCATTTACACTGCATTAAAAGTTATCTCACATGAGCTGAAGTCACATTATTGCTTATGAATTCACCTTTTCATTAGTAAGGAAGAACGTATTATGTGCTCTTTTTTAAAAAAAAAAAACAACTTTATTTTTATTTACATATATATTTACAAATGAACAAAGCAGACAGATCAGGGAATAACAGACAGGGTCATCACAGGCCAAGTGAAATGCCTGATATCATTAAAAACAGGGACTGGAAAGAAATCAGGGTTACATTACCTTGTCCAGATCTATGAGTTCCTTATGTCGTTGACTGTCTTCTGAAAAGATAGAGGTCTTTATAATCCAGGACTTTTTATTTATACAATGCCAAAGATTTGCTTTTTTAGGAAGAATTCTTCCAGTAAATTATTACTTAAAGTCAATTCTATTGGCCTCATTAAAGAAGGAAATAAAAATATTCTTATATAAAAACCAACAAGGAAACAGTAGTAGGGAAAGAGAACAAGTCATAACATCATTTCAAATTCAAATAGGATTTCTAATTTTTCCAATATTTTTCACATTTTTTGGTTTTGTGTCTAGGAGAGAAGGTCAGTCGTTACATAGCATAGACAGTGTTTGCTCTAGGATTTTTTTCAGCAGTGGGGGCAGGCTCTCCGGGGAGCCGTGGCGGCGTAAACAAACGACACTTGACTGCAGATTTTTCTTTTACAACCTATTTATTGAATGGCCAGTTGAAAATTGCTTTTTAAAGGCTGAATGTAAAAATAAGAAATAAATAAAACAATAAAATTAAATAAATAAACATAAAAACAATAAATAATAATTTCTTGATGGGGCTGTAGAATCAGTGGCAAAGTTTGCACCCAGGCTCAGAACAATTCATTTTTCTGGGTTTTTTATAGAAGAGCTCTAAGGCTCAGAGGCTGCACCATCACTTTGCTCTCCTGCTCCTTCCTTCCTGCTCCTCCTCCTCGGCTCTCCCCCTGCTGTACTCTGCTCTCCTTCACTTTGTTCCACTGCTCCTCCCTGTCTAATGTTACTTGTCTTATTCGATTACATAAAACATTAACGTTAGATAATTTACACTCACATCACATCTGATTACAAGTGTGGACACAATTTTTTACCTAACCATCATCATTTATGAGTCAGTAAAAGGCTAATGATACCTGACTAGCGTCATCTTCATCAGCTGTCTTTCTCTTTTTAGAGAAATATTTGAACAAGCTCATCTGAAAATGCAGTCAGTAGTTACATCATGGCGTGTAGATATTAGCTTAATGCTATCAATTAGTTTACTCACATTAGCGACACTGAGTTGCCTTTGAGCCCAATTAACTTAAGCTACCGATATGTTACATAACGTTAGCTGGCCATCAATATTTTGCGAATGTCTATTTAACTTGTAAAATCTATTATGAGTTAAGTCTACCTTTTCTCCGGTAAGTCGCTGCCCTACTTTCCAAGACGACACTCCTCTGACTCTCTGACCTGGTGCCAGGGTGCCCGCGCTCTCGCGAGTAATTAACATCGGAGTCTGCTGTGAAGCTGGAGACATGCGGCGGTGGTGTATTTGCAACAAAGACCAAAAAAAAAAGAAATTTGAAAGAGCGGCAGCTAGGATTTAGGAATGGCGGCCCGCCACTCCTAAATGAATGTAGAGGAAACACTGATAGATTTCCTGAACTATTTCTATCCATTCGAAGATTGTTGGAGGCTCTTTATTCAGCCATTTCCTGGTTATTACTTTTTTTACGACCTGCCGTTTGTATTTGTAATAAATGTCTGTTCTGCTTTTTCAGCACTGAAGCTGCTGCTCTGCTACATGCTGCACCACTACACTTCCTGTACATGGTGTGATTGAGCAGTCTTTGTTAAATACCTACACATGTCTGAGATTGTTTGAAAATGGAAAATGTATATTTTCAAAACAACTGGTGTAATATGTATGGCTGTTACATGCTACATTTAATTACCACTGAGCTTTATCCGTCTACCAGATGGTAACCTCCTACATACATACAATGAATACCTTGGTTGCCGGTTAACAACAAAAGGATGCAGGCCTCACCTTAACCACAATGAACTTGACTGGCTCACTCCACCCATTACCAGCAGTGTCATCCACTGACCTGCATGATGTGGCCAGCCCTGCTCAGGGGCACATAGATGCAGACAGAAACAAACAAAAATGCTTCATTGTCCATCACTGTCTGTTCAAAAAGTTGCTCTCTGTATATCTCTGCAGCACACCGCTCTGAAGCATCCATGTCTCCACTCTCACGCTGTCACCTCTAGTGTCTTCCCTCTTGCAATAGTATACTAACTATTGATTTATTAAACTTTTAATGGTTATGTTCAGGCACTCAGGACTTGGTTAAGTGTAGACAGTGATCTTGATCCAAAATCACTATCTTTTCCCTAACCTTAAACCAAAGTGTTTTTGTTGCATAAACCTAACCACAGACATGATTCTGGATGTGAGCAGCGGACTCTAGCATCATAGTCATGCATTTTATACGCCCATCATGTAGATAATTGTGAAGCTTCATTCACAAAAAAACCTTGCCTCTGAATATAATCCAGGCAGTGATTATGTTTGTCACCAGCAAGTAATTGGGAAAACATTGTAGTAAAATATAAATGTAATTGCTAGTGTACAGGGTTGGGCAGACTCATATTATCTTAGAGCCAAGCTTTTGAGAATGGCAACCAATTGGCAATAACTGAAGCCCCGACAGCCTGTGACAATGAACAAATAGACTTGTCATATATGTCATGATAATTTGTCGTCAGTAAATTGCTCGGCAGTAAGGTGCACTTTTCAAATGTCCACACATTGCTCAAACCCTTGTATAGCTGACAGTCGGGTTGTTCAGTTGTTTTTCCAACAGTCAGTATCAGGTCTTGCAGCAATGTTTTCGTCTACATCACAGATCTGTCAAGTGAGCGATTTTTGTTTTTAGCTGATTTTCTATCTGATATTGGTCTTCACATGTGGTGTAGCTAAGAAGTGGATATTGCTGTGCTGGGAGGAGCACAGAGCCCTTGTTGTATACATATCTGTGACAGGAGCCTAAATTTAGCTGTGGTTCCCTCCCACAAATTCTGAGCATATCCTGTTTGGAAAAAAAAATCGAATGACGTGAATGACTGTGGGAGGAGAAGACAAATATGTTGCTGTACAAGGGCTCATGTTACAGATGGAAAAGTGAAGGAGGTGTGTGCAATTGATGATGCACTAACTGTGGTTCCTAGATTTGAATGTTCTTTGAATGTCCATTTTTATGAATTCAGGTTGTCATACTCTAGCAGTAATTGAAACCCACAAACAATGTTAATGTCAAATGATGAAGACAGAATTTGGAAAAAAAAAAAAAAACACAAAAAAAACTGCAGGACATTAAGACAATAGTTCCACTTAACATTTTTGACATCTATCAAGAAAATATATCAGAGACTTTGTAGATGTTTTTTTGTTTTAAATTTAAAAAAATCCAGGCGGTCATTTGTTTCATTGTTAACAAAAACAAATTGTGCTACTTTAAGAAGAATACTCTAACCTTAACCCAAATTAAGCTCAAACTTGATAAATAGCGTCGTGGTAATTTTGTGTTATGTGACAAAAATAGAAATTTGTTGTATTACTGTAAAACATTTGTCACTGAATGTCGCATATGCAGGCCTTGAGTTATTTTCAGGGTAAGTAGACTTTGGCCTTTGATAAATAGAAATTTGTCATGGCCAAAACCATCACTGAAGAGACGAAAAACAGTGGCAGACGAAAATCTCAAACCTTATAAGACTGATAAGACTGTAAATTAAATTAAGACAGCAAAATTAAGTGAATAAGATAAAAAAGAAATTGGAATAAAAACCATGTAAATAAAACATATATCAAACATTTCCACAAAAAGAAAAGTTTTAAGAAGAAATTTAAAAGATGCCAGAGACTTAGTGTGTCTGAGGGCTCTTAAAGCAAACACTGGATCACAAACCGTGACCTGGGAGTAACCAACAGGGCTCCGTCTGTGGATTTTAATGGTGGAGAGGGCACATACCGGGTCAACAGATCAGAAATGTGCTTAGGAGCAAGGATGTTTAAGGCCTCAAAAGTAAAGAATACAATTGTAAAATCAATTTGAAATCTGACAGGGTGGCAATATAGGGAGACAAGCACAGGGGTGATGTGATCATACCTCTTTGTTCCAGCAAGGAGTTGACAGCAGCATTTTGTACCAACTGGTAAGGGTGGAGGGAGCCCTGGCTGATACCCAAATAATGTACAATGCAGTAATCAAGCCAAGAATACATAATAATAATAATCAGCAATTCATAAAAATGACCTAATATTAGAGATCAACTTGAGCTGGAAGAAACATACAGAACAGCACTATTGACTTGATCATCAAAACAGAGCTTAGCATCAAATATAAACCTGGATTTGTAGCAGCTTGCGTAATATTGTTTGAAAGACAACTGAGATTAACACCACAAGAGCTGATGGACTTACAGAATGACTTCAGACATTGTCATCTGAAACATTATAGAAGATTAGTCCCATAAAAGTCTTAAATCTTTAAAGTGGAAAAGTTAAAAATATGGGGACTTTCAAAAGTTGAATTTGTGGAGACAGGATGAAAATGTCATCAGTGACAGTAAAAATAGTTTCAGCCTTCATAAACTTGCAGGCAGTTTAAAACAAGCTCTTACATTTTCTTCACACTTATTTTAACAGCATGCTCTACAGTTTAACAGCAGACTTCTGGTGTGGACCACCAGTCAGGGGGATTTCCGCAAACTGAAACTGTGTCTCATTTCTCACTATTGCTATACATACATACACTACTATCGTGTTACACTGAAGAATGAAGAGAAACCAAATTGAAATTCAGTTTTATTATGAGACTATGTCTTCTTTGTTGTCAACCTAAAAAATATATATATATATTTTAGCATTTTCTGTGGCTACACATTTCATATCCCTTGGTGATATTTTGCGTCTAACTTATTGTAACATAGACAACATGTGCTATAGATCCAGTAAGTTGTAATAATGCCCTTGCAAAATAGCAAACAAAACGAACTAAACAAACTTGTTACAAGATAACAGAAAGAGAAAATAGTAATGTAAAGTATATAAAAATGTTCAAACAACAAATAGGATTTTTTATTGCTTATTGACAGGAAGATTTATAAAAAGAGCAAACCCAGAAAAAGGTGGCAGTATGACAGTAGAGAGAAATCACATTGGAGGACACTGAGGGAGCTTCCAGTCGCTGCTCTAGTGTTTCTGCCACAAGGTGGCCACAGTGCAATTATAGTGAAGCACTACAGTGCATGTTCTCTGTTGTAAAGCAAGTTTAGCTGCATTTTTTGTATTAAAGGTGCTAGACAATTAAGTTTATTACTACTATGTTTCTCATTTTTAGACAATGACAAATATTTGATACAGATTCCAGTTTTATTCTCTGAGCAACATCAGAAACAAAACAGCAAATGCTGATAAAATTAACATCTATTAGCAACAAATATAAAACTTGAGTGCAGATACAGTTACTCACAATTATGATCGCTTCTAAATAGTTGTCTTTTTTGACCAATGATTTTTTGACAAATTGCATTGTTTACATAAAGTTTTGTCATCACTTTCATACATATATATGTATCTTCAGCCACACAGGCAGCGGTGCTGAACAAATATTCATACAGCATTTATAATATCTATATATATATATATATCTATATGTGTGTGTGTGTGTGTGTGTGTGTGTGTGTGTGCTTTCCTGATGGCAATAAAACAGACACCGTTGCTGTTTTCAGATACCCCAAGCAAGCACAGTGGCATGAAGAGGTCAAAATAAAAATATAGAAATATATATATAAAAACGATGTATATGTACATTTGTACAGATTATAAAATGTAGTAAATGCAAAAGAATCCTACTGCCATAAAAAAGTACTGTTGCTAGTAGTCTGAGAAAAAGTGCTGACATGACATGTATTTTATTGCACCTGAGAAATACTGTTGCACCTGAGAAAAAACAGTATTTCACTTGGGAAATACTATGTATATGTATATGCACAATATACACAGTTTATAAAAATACAGTTGCCAATATGGATAAGAAATAGTGTTATTGCACAGTTGAGAAAATATATAACTTAGAAATTTAGAAATTGCGCCCGGTGAAATGGATAAATTTGAGCAGATATTAGCATTAGAGCATATTAGCCTTGAACACTAGTGCAAATTAAAACTAGGTTTATGATGTATGATTGAGAAAGACAGCTTCAACACAGTGCTACGTTACATGATGCTGGAGTTAAACAATCTACTTGACAGCTGTTTGGATGAAGGACCTGCAGTAGCATTCTTTCTCACAGACTGGATGCAGCAGTCTGTTACTGAAGGAGCTGCTTAAGTCCCCCACCGTCTCATGCAGGGGGTGGGACAGGTTGTCCATAATCAATGTCAGCTTGGCTAACATGCTCCTCTCACCCACTTCCTCAGTGGTGTCCAGAGGGCAGTCCAGGACAGAGCCAGCTCTCCTGACCAGTTTGTTAAGTCTTTTTCTGTGTCTGTCAGAGCTTCCACAGCCCCAGCAGACCACTGTGTAGAAAACTGCAGATGCCACCAGAGTCAGAAAAAGTTTTCAAGTGTCCTACTTACTCCAAAGGACCTCAGTCTTCTTAGCAGGTGGAGACGACTTTGGCCCCTCCTGTACAGAGCATCTGTGTTATTTGTCCAGTCCAATTTGTTGTTGAGGTATAACACAAGCAAGTTGGTCCCCAAAACAATGCAACTCCATAAAAAAGCCATAGTTAAATATTTGGCTCTCTTTGTCCTCATTCTTGTTATTACCTTGTCATGAACAAAAGGTTAACATTCTCTCTGCATCTGGTGTCTACATTGAGACCAAGACACATCACACTGTTTATTATTATTATTATTATTATTATTATTATTATTATTATTATTATTATTCAACAGGGGCCAGCAGTGTGGTGACCGAATGTCAATGTCATTGGTCAAAATGGCAGATATCACTAATACCACATTAGATGAGCTGTAGCTAATTAACATCCATTCAGTAATATTCAACAGGGACCAAGAGCGTAGTGAAATGACCGGCTGATCACCACGTCAATTAAAGAATGCTCCAGTTAAACTTGATTCATATTATCATAATCAGATAATCTTGATTTGTAGTTATTTTAGCCTTTAGTTACTTGCAAATGTTGAAATGTAAACCTAATAAGATTTGAAAACAGATTTGATGGAATTTGGATTCAGTATGTGGAACTGATTTTGGATTGGAATTCAATAAAATGCTATCAAACGTCATCCTTACCTTACCTTGAAACTATCTGCATGGCTAGACACCACTAGTGGTGTTTTGTGAAGTCATCCAACCGTTTTTCTGCTTTAAAGTAATTTTCAGTCCTTTCAGTCCTGCACATTTCTGTGGAAAGGTAAAAATAGACTAATTTAGTCTCAACTCTTGTAGCTTGCAATCCCTGACATGTTTTGTCCAGACTTGTTCTGACAGAACCAGGGTACATTTCAGCTTTTGTTTTTTGGTCATCATAGAGACAGCTTGTTCAGCCATGACCAGTTTGAACATGGTCCAGATCTGTGGAGTGTTGCCATCTTAGGCCAGCTGCCGGCCATTTTTCTGCTGAGGGCTAAACACTAAAGGCCACTTATCTGTGTTTGGACCATGAAGTCAGAAGGCTAAGTAAAGTAACCCAGACAGTTTTCTCCCCAGCACTCCCACAGTGGGATCACCAGGTGGGGTATGTAATCCCTCCATCATGCTCTCAGTCTGCCCTGGAGTCTCCTAACAGTTGGGTGTGCTCTAAAAACCTCCACAATGTCCAGGAGGCATCCTGATCAGATTCTGAGCCCCAGCTGACTGTCAGTACTGTCTACAAGTTGTTTTAGTTATTTCTTTCAGCATGCATTCTGACATCTTCGACAAGAATTAAATTTACTTTTCCATTTCAAATGTGTCTATACTCCACAGGATAGAATGTATATGGACGAAGCAGTTGAATCTCACCATGACGAGTGTCAGGTCACTTTACAGTTTCCACACTAAGACACAGTGTGATCAGTCCGACAACTTGGAGCATTGGAAAACTTATCAAATAGTATTGTGTACTAGAAAGTTTCTTTCTTGTGCAGTTTAAATGCATTGCTTTTGCAAGAGTCTGCAGGGGACAATCAAACTTGAATTTCAGTCTTGCTTAAATTGTTTGACTAAGGTCTAGATGGTCTGAATGTTAGGTTGACACTAGTGAGGTCTGGTAGTTATGGGCTGCAGTGTGTTGGTTGGCCAGAGTCCTGCAGTGTTTTGAATAGCATCACAATGCTGCTCTGTGTGATGAGCACTCACCCGAACTAGAATGTGTTGAGTCAGCTGCTCTGCAAGCCTCTGTCCCTCCCCAGTGTGCTATTTATACACACCCCAAGCAGCCACTGGACATACCAACAGATACACACAGACACAAGTGCATACACATGTTGTCTGATCCACACACAGACACACACACACACACACACACACACACACACACAGTTGTGCATACAGCTCAGCAGACTTGAAAGCTCCTTGTAAACAATAGTGAACACAAACACTGGAGGCAGGGTAAGAGCTGTGCCTCAGGGTGACTCAGTTCTTTCGTGACACTGTGTTGAGGAGGAAGCAACAGGTGGCCTCAGACACACAGAGTGGCAGAGAGCAGGAGACGCTCAGGCTGATAGTCAGCCCACATGGGAGCAGCTGGACTTTTACCAAATGTCACAGGATCACATTTAGCATGCTGAGGTAAGATAATAAGTAAGTCAGCATTGAATTAAACTTTAGGATGTTGAATTTTTCTTTGGATACATGCTATTTTATCCTTAGACTGATTAAACTCTTTAGTCACAGAGACAAGAGTGCGTTGTTCCACTGATAAGTGCCTTGAGTCCTCTGTTAATTACACAATATACTGGTAATTTAGCTTCCATTTAAAGAGGTTGGTCATCTAAAATCAGGTGCTCTCTTCTTTGGTCACCTTGCAAACTTTAATCCATCTGTGTACTTGGCCTCTGCTACACTATAATGGCATGTGTCCTCCATAGTGGTTTTGTTTTGTTGCACCACTAGTGTGATATATGCGTTGTTTTGCATGAGTGTCTCTCTTGGATTATGCATCACATGCTTCAGTTGCATGCAGATTGTTACAGTGCCTCAGCACTGTGGCACAGATGAAAACCTGCCCTTTGGCTAAATTCAGCACATGTATAGTAATATTTCTTCATGTGCACTTTCCCAACTAATTGAATAAATGAACACAGTACATGTACAGAGGTGTTAAAAATTTGCTCTACATACAGTATGTTCCCAACAAATGTGAAAATGTTCTGTTCCACCAGAGGTGGAAGAGATATTCAGATCTTTTACTTCAGAGGAGAGGTGTGCAGTCAAATGTTGTCAGCAATAATGTTAGAAAATGATATTAAAGTATCAAAAGTATGACCGCAGTTCCTTTTACAGTGCTACACTCTATATTATAGTATTAGATAATTACTTTATACCCAACAGTAGGTAACTTCTTTATATACTGTTTAGCTGTTTAATCTATAATGATATAGCATGATTTATTAAATGATCATATGTTATGTATGTGGAATCTGAATCTCCAAAGTAACCAGTAACTGCTTTGTTATTGTCATTCAAATACTGGTAATACTAGTAAAAAAGTAGCATAAAATGCAAATATTCAAATAAGGTAGTACCTCAGAATTGTGTGTGGCCCCACCAGGCCAGTCCAACAGTCCATTTAGATGGACATTCAGTTTTATAAAGAGCTTGTGTTCTCCACAGAAAGAAATCTGCAAATAACTTATATAATCATAATTTTAGTATGTTAATCTTTATGCTTTACTGATAGACTGAAAACAGGGTTTTACATATATATGCAGTATAAACTTAGGGCATGTCTACACAGGAGGTATTTCAGCCAAGTATTTTCGTATTTTTCAACCATCCATCTCACACTTGTCACGGACTGTTACACTTGAATCAATCCAGCGTGTAAACTCGACCCCAAGTGTATTTTTATTCTTCAAGTCTATTTTCTTCAGTTCTTCACTTAACTGTTGTATTGATTGTGCGTTTGGCTCTGAGCACTGTCAAAATGCAGGTGAGCTACTTTTGTCAGTGTCAGAACATACTGAAGCTGCTGCCCCGCGAACATGCTACTCATGTTACACTTCCTATGTAGACGCTGTCAGCTACTTTCCACCACTGAACTCATCATAATGCAGTCCCCTTTCTGGTAGAGCTGGTTTGACATGTCCACAGTAATGATACAACCAGTCTTAAAGTCTTGGAGTTACTTCTGTGTACGACGAGCTGTTTGTTTAAGTGGTTTTCATTTCCCTGGTTCAGCTGGAGCTGCTAAAAGTTTGTCCTGGTCCATGACAGCCCTGTGAACTGTGGTTCGCTTCACACCATGAGTCACTCGGCAGGATTGTCTGGTCACTGAGCAGAATAGGTTCATAATAGGTGACAGCGGTTGCTGTCAGTTTCTTTTGACCATATCTGTGTAGGCTGGATTTGTCAGCATTTATACTTGTTTTTGATAAGTTCATACAAATCAAATTATACATTAAACACTGGCATGCAAAACTTTCAGGTCAAAATTTATGTGACTGTGAATAGTTAAGCAACTAAAAGATGACCAGATTTACAAATGGCAGAAAATTAAAGATGACACAAATCATATTATTAACTGAGGAAACAGCTATCTGAAAATGTTTTGCTATCCTCTTTTAGCCTTCTCCTGCATTGTGGCAATCAATTATTTTAATTTTCAGAGTGCTAGGCAGCTGCTTAGAGGAGCATGAGGCTGCTGATTGTTAGGCCAAGGTTAAGTCACCTGGCCTTTCCTAACAGTATTTGTGATCAAGCCGTAGCCCTAACATCCTGATTAAGATCTGAGAGGTCTGGTAAAAGTTATCCAAGAGCACAAATCTCTTTGGGTTCCCAAACTTTTGCATGGTGCTCCTTTCCCTTTTGACTCTGAAATTGTATAAATCAAAAATAATACGCTAATCTTACTTAAGAAAACTTACTTTATGCCTTTTGGATATCAGTTCATCTTCCACTCATTTAACTAGTCACAGTAACAGAAATTTTGACCAAAGGTGCCCAAACTTATTCATGCCGCTGTACATGTACATGCACTGTTTGAATTGCTTGTGGTTTGACATAATGATGCCTCCATGTGATATTAATGGCCTCCCAAAGTTGATTTTTTAATCCCATGACCTATTCTAGCACCACCATCGGTCCAAAATTTTCACTTCCACACAAGAAAGAGCCAAACCTCATGACTCTTTCATGATAATACAAAAGAAACAGTAGTGTCAAATCTGTGGAGAAAAAAAGAAAAAAAAAAACAGCAAACTCAAGCCTAACCTAACCCATACTCTTTAATGGCACCATCTGAACTGAAGTTTCTTGTCAGGTCCTCTTGACTTTCTGTCTGATGCTGATGGATCCAAAAAGTCTTCCCATGTTACTTGCATCACATTTATTTAACTGACCAAAGCAACTTACAATAAGCGCTTTCACCATGAGGATATAGCCAAAAAAAAGTACACTTCATTAAATATGCTAAACTGCTTTAAGTGCTACATACAAGAAAAATAAGAGATGGAGGTTGTTTTTATGGGCCAAGGTACAGTCTGAACAGATGAGTTTTCAGTCTGTGTGTAAGGTTTCTGCTGTCCTGATGTCCATGGGGAGCTTGTTCCACAGGTCAGCAAACAGTTGTGATTTTATGTGAAAACAGCTTGTCCCTATTTCTGTCCCTCTGAGGGGCCTGTAATGATTCACCCCCTTGTTTCACTACCAAGTCAAAGTGCTGTGCAATTGTAAATCTAATTTGTCATGTATCATAGTCGTACTGCTTTGTGATATAGAACTTGGCTCAGGAATTTGCCTTCCTAAGCAGAGATGTGTGATGTCCATGTCAGGTTTTTTTTGTTGAAGGTTGAATTGCAGGGAAAGACAAGTGTTCACCTGTTCAATTTCAGTTCCACTGGTGTAGACAGGGTCTGAGTCCTTGCCTCCTTTTTTTCTAATATCAACAATCTGTTCCTTGTTTTTTGCTGAAATTGAGCAGTAGGTTATTCTCTGTGCACCGTCCTGTAAGATTTTTGATCAAGTGGAGTGCAGTGGAGAGGGAATCCTCAGTGGGTCTTTTGAGGACAAACTGGTGAGGGTGCAGGCTAGCTGGGATGTAGTCTTTTGATGTGCTTGAGAACCAGTTTTTCAAAGAACTTCATCAGAATGGGGTTGAGTGCCATGGGGCAGTAGTCTTTCCTACTGGACACAGCAGACTTTTCAGAAATAGGGACAATGAGGGTTGGGCAATGTCTACAAAATTGGCATACAATATTCACGAATATGGACGATGATGTCTATTTTTCATAGTGCTGTAACGGCAGAATATAACAGTGAAAAAAGGTAGTTAGCCCAATGTGTATTGATCAGTGACAGTGGCAAATCAGCTTGCATTATGGTGATGACAAACTTGGTTGCTAAAAAATGTACCACTACACTCATCTTCCAATACCTTGGGTTTTGGACGAACAAAAGAGGAGAACTAAGAGACACTTCTAGGGATCTAAGACTTACCAAAATTTGCAATATCGTGATTAAAAAAAAAAAAACATCTTGATGCTGTCATGGGACTGTGACATAATAACCACAATATTACATTTTTTTGCTACGGTGGCAGTATTTTATCTCTTCTATCTCACCTTGTCAAAAATGGTACTGTGTATATATATTGATATTGTTCTATTTTTTACTTTTTAACAGTTTATTTTTAGAAGATTTGTCATGCACCAACATCACCAATAAAGCTATAGCAATAAAGCTTTTTCTGATTCTGATTCTGATTCCAGGGTTTTTTGTGAGGATACTGCAACAGTTCAAACTAACAGCATCTTCTCTCAACATTTTCCCCTAGGCTGTGGAACCCATCAGTGGTCCCCACTAAGTCCAATCCTCTGTGATCTAGCTATAGAACCACTTTCAACTGCTCTCCATAATAGCACAGTATTTGTCAAGTTATTTTCCCAGAGCATGTGCAGCTTCTCCATTTGAAAGAGAAATTTACACCTACCCAAAGATTTTTCACTGGATTCCACTTAAATGACAAACAGCTTTTCCCTCTCCTTCTTTTTTATTTGGCAGGTTCACTAATCATTAGCCATTAGCCATTAGGTGAAAAACCTTTAAATAGAAAAAAACAAGAGAAGAAGAAGAACAAGAGAACAATAGATTCAATTGTAAATGCGTAAATAGCAACAAATAAATATATGCATTCTTAAATTGTACAGAGATGCCTAACATCAGACATCAGCATCTTATTTCTACATTTTCCACATTAAATGCGAATAAAGCTAATGCCTACCTGTCAGAACCTTTAACTGTAACATCATGTGATGTATGTACTTTACTGTGTTTAAATCATATTTATTCCAAGTAATATTAAGCTATACAGTTCTTTTTAAGCAACATCATAAGCCAACAACATGCTGTCACTAAACTATACTTCAAATGCCAGTTAATCAATAATCACCATTTTTATTATCACCACCCCCCCATGCTTCTACTGACAAACATCAGATTCACAAATCAACCAGCTACTAATAGCTAACCAGATTCTAAAATAACGAACCCTGGCACGCACAAACTTTAAACAGTTCATTAATCCATCGACCAAACTTCCTTGGCGGCAGCAAATCTTCGTCAGGAAAACTGTCTCTTAACTAATTTAAAGCATCTTACCGGCTGCCTCTCCAGATTTGTAGGCGCATTTTTTTTTTTTTTTTTGGTTTTATTATTTTCCAATCCTTTCCCGGAAACTCCAGTTTGACTTGACAGTATTTGGTAATAGTGGTATTTGGAGGGGTGGTATGTAGCACAAACTGTCTTTACATGCAGGCATTTCAGAACAGTAAACCTCTTTAACAGCAACACTCTCTGCTTAAACAGTTTAGATCTCTATCACGATACAAGTTAAACCTGCACAAATGTAAACTATTCAAAGCAATTTAAAAAGTAACATCTGGCCTCAGTTACCAAAATGTGAAGAAAGACAGTTTACTTTCCTTTGCATAGCAGTCACCTGAAAAAAAAAAAAACATGAAACTTTTATGACTGTTATATCAACTCTCTTGCCCTTTGCTTGTTTGCTTTTAAATCTTGCCCCCAGCTTGTCTTTGTTCACAGTTTAGTCACTCTCACACTAAATTAGTGCCAGGATTCAAACCCCTGACCCTCAGTAAGCCTTGAGTATTTTAACCATGTATCCTAACCACCTTTGCACCAATCATCCTGGCAGAATTAAAATTAAGCATTAACATTTAAAAAGGAGAGAGATCTAAATTGCTAAGCACATCTTAAAAACCCAGACACTGCTACAGGTATAATGAAGGTGTTCAAGTTTGGATTTATTTATTTATTTAAGTTATAGAGTTAAATCCCAAACCACATGGTTATGTATCATGCCCTTTAACCACTCAACCACTCTGCCATGGAGTGGATTGAAACCATTGGCACTTGATTACAAAAGAGGGAGTAATTTATGGCCACATTCACATGTGATAAAATGGAGAATCCTACTCAATGAAAACATCAAATGTTTAAAAAAAAGAAAGTTGTAACACTCAAAGCTTGTCACTCTGAGCACCAGAAGACAAGACACTGTTGAACATGTAGATGTGTCATTTGTGTGGATAAGTTAGAAGTGATCCAAGATACCACAGTTTCAAAAGTGGACACATTCACACTAGTAAGATTCACACAAAATGAAAATGAAACCATTATGACCCTGATTTTTCCTACAGGGAGTTAGGCATCCTGTGGACAGTTGCCACCAGTTACTGATGCACAGCTTTGGCATGTCAAGAAAACAGAGCGCTCTGATCTGGAAAGCCTTGCTGAGAGAGAGAGAGGGGGGGGGAGGGGGGAATGTAAGAAGGAGGGAGGAGAAAAACAGGGAGTGTGATAACAGCGTTTGGAAGATTTGTTGGCTCTCTGTCAGTGTGTTTCCCAGCAGCCTGCTGCGCTCACGGATTATTCTACAACAATGCCTGGATTATGAGAGTAGGGGCTTCAATGTTCAGGAGATACTGTCAACAATATGGTAATGTACAGTACCAGACCTCTACTGGATCTGTCTGCCAGCTTTTAACATATGTAAATTGTCATAGAAGGGTTAGAAATAGGTGTTTCCTTCATTTCCTTATTTGACAGGGGTGCTGTTATGGAACAACTTCTAGCACATTTATGAGATATTGCTTCTATTTCAGGCAGTTGCTGTATGTGTTCTCAGTTTTGTTGTGTGTCTGTGTAGCCTGTTTGATCAACTGTTTGTGTCTTGTGTGTCATTGTTGGCAAGGGTGAGTTTCGAGACAGATTTTTATTTGCCTGCTAGGTGGAGGCATATATCCAAACCCACGTGCCTGTTAGTGTGGACTCTACCCCTCTTATTGAGCCTGTGTGCTTGACTGTTTACTCAGAAGTTTGTTTCTGTGTGTTTAAGTGTGCGCATGAGAAACCAGTAATTAGTGTCAGGTACAGGAGGTTGGCTGTATTTGTGATTTACCTACATGAGCTTACAGGATAGGCTTTCTTTATTACTCAGTCTTCAGTCACTGTATTTCTGTAAGCGTTTCTTCGTCTTTCCTTCCTTTCTGTTTGAGCTTTCATCACCTGTAAACACAGGCATCTGAGGCATGCCCAGGCACTGCCCAGGTATCGGTATGCGTCAGCTTTGCAAAGTGTGAAGTCTGTTTCTTAAACCTTTTTTTTTGCCTTAAGGGAAGTAAACCATCATCCTTGCTAGAAAACAAAATCACATTCACTGTATATGAAAAAAGTCCAAAAAATAAAAAAAAGTCAAATAAGTAATTACAGTAGTTTCACTGCATAGGATCACTTATTCATCCGGACTGGACAGCAAAGGTTCTTGCTGATCCTATTACCCTTTAAGTATCACGCTTACTGAAATATCAGTTGCTACATTCTTCAACACAGCACTGATTTTGGTAATTTCTGCAAGCATATTTTCAAGACCTGTGACTGTTTTAGGTCGAACTGTGGGAGAGCTTTGTGGAGCATTAAAGTGGAATTCAACCAAATCTGGGGATGTGGAGTTGGACAGACGTGAACTGTGTAGCCCAATCCTCATGTCTGCCTGAGGTTACCAGCTCCAGGCTACATTAGACACTACTACCTTAACACAACCGAATCTCCCACTGAACAGGAGTCAAGCTGCATTGTGGTTAATATAGGGGGCGGAGGTTATGTATGGAATAAAATTGTAAATCTGGTTCACCAGCATTAGTTTTTACCCTGTCTGTATGCTGTCCATCATCACCGTTGGATTGTAATGCTGAATCAGTGGAGGACTCTTTTAAGAGTGAGGTACTATGAAGTATATATCTTGGATTTTAGGAGTACTTTAACGTCTACAGTATGTTAACATCTGCATCATTTTACTTTCTGCTAGCTTGCTGGTTTTTGTTCAAATGACTCCCGACTTTGAGTTACAAACAGTCCTCTCAGATGAGCTCAGGTACCCTTCAACTCCACTAGTCATGCTCCAAATGTGTTTGTTTAACTTGATTTTAAACTGAATGTTACTTAACACTGTTGATAATAAGAAAACTAGACATTGCTTTGACCCCAGGGGGACAGATTAATTTTGAAATATACGAGAATATTCTATAGAAGAAATGTTCCCAATACAAACTGGTGACAGTGAGGTTGATGGAGTATCCTGACTCACTAAACCTTTAGATTACAGCCCTCAATGTACAGCATAATTTCTCTGGAGTTATGGTGTAATCTTTTGTACAAATGATGTATCAGTACAGTACAGACATTACATATAAATTCCTCCCAAATGTCCAACTTTTTGCTCAGTGAGTCATATTTATCCTGTAATAATAGTACCCAGTAGTACTTTCTTTGTAAGATCCCAAATTGTTACCCCCTTATTCCATTCCAACAGTACCAACACCGGTACGTCGGAGGCTGTAATCTAAAGCGCTACCTTGACTTTTACAAATATAATCTTTCAATGCTGTGAACACCACCAAAAAAATACATTCACCCTCATTAACTTAACTAACTTAAACCTATACTATCTGTATGGTTAGAGAGTAAGCAAACAAATCAATCAACACGAAATGGAGCCAGGTATACCCAAATGAGTTTGGCTTTCCACCATTGCTCCACTTGTTCCCAGTGGCATTATTCAGTCGAGCTCGTAGTTTCTCTTGTGTCAGTCCTTCTCTCTGGTCACACACAGGCCAGCTCATATTACATTAAGACTCGGTTGTGGATTGGCACCCAATCAAAGTGACCGTGGCACTACATAACAGTATTTCTTTGCTTCAGCTCTCACAGTGTAGTGACTAGTATAGAAAGCATCTGACCATCAGGCATTCAGATTCCTGGACAAAAAGGTGGAAAAATAAATCTTATATTATTTTCTCCTGGTAAATGTGCAATCAATTAATCATTCTAGTTAGAGTTTACTAGCTGAATTGTGGAAAACATCACCAAATCAGCTGTTTGTAGCTCTCAGTTTGGATGGCTTACAAATTCCATGCTTAATTGAATAAGCCTTTCATACCCCTTTTCCACCAAGACAGTTCAAGCGGCATGTCAGAGCCCATGTCTGAACTTGAACCAGTTATTTACATTTTTGAACTCAATATCTGAACTGGCTCTTGGCCAGAAAAAAGTGGTTCATTATTGGAACCGACATTTTGCTGGTCCAGAAGCAAGAGCCACTTATGTCAGGAGTTGGGGACAGATTATTGTGGTGTGTGGAGACAAACTTTCTCCATGCAACTGTTGTTTCTCGTTAGAAATTTAGAGTAAACTGAGTGTTTGAACCGATACAGTGTGAGCTACAGCATGGTACGTTCTTAATCTATTAGAAGCATCTATAGATTAACAACAAACTCATACAACTGAAGGAGTACAGTGGCCAAAAGAAGGACCTTGGGCAAAGCAGCTATGGTCAGCCACAGAGAATCCCCATTTCAACATTCTCGACTCAGTCCTTGGCAGTAGTCATCAGGCAGCTGACCAGAGCCTTGGAGCCAGCAACATCAATGCTTGAAGCGATGGTGGATGACATGCTGTTGCCAACTTCCACCGATCCTAAATGTTTTGCCTTATTGCCAGCCAGCTATGTAAGTATTTCTAAGCTGTTTAACAAGTTACTAATTTCTCTCATGTTACACGGAACGTATCATTGATGACTAGCCATATGGCTCAGCTAGCATTAAGCATAGCTACCAGTTTGTTACATGAATGTCTGTGATGTTATGTTTTGTTCATGACATTGATATTATGTTTGACACTCATGACATTGATGTGAGGAATTTGTGTGCTTTCATGAGTAACATTAGCTGACCAACAGCTAGCCAACTAGCATGACCTTGGTAACAATAGCTAATGTTAGCATGCTACTTTCTAACACTGGTCCACCTACCGTCATTTAACATTTAAATTGCACAAAGCACAGTGAAGGGGTTTGTTGTTGAAGCACTGTTGTTGTTATTTATAGAGTTGCCTGCCATCCACTACATCAGTGCCCGCATCGGCCGCCTCCACCACTGACGGGGTAAGATTTGTTGTAGTCCATCACACCAGACACTATGCAGACAGAGAGAGATTTATTTTTATATTTGTATTCCCACCAATCAGGCTCTAAATCCAATTGCTTTGATAAATAACAGTTAAAATAGACAAAACTAGTTAATGCTAAATTTGTCTGTGTTAACATAGAGATGAAGTAGAACTATGATACAGAGAGTAAAGTCATTGTAACATTAATATTGTACCGTAATATAATATAATATGGAACATGATGATATAGTGGGGGAGATATAGATATATATCAGATAAACTATAAGGTCAAGTGTAGTGATATCATATAACATAGTATATAGTACAGCAATATAACCAGTGTTATGTAAGTATTCAGGTTTTGTACTTAAGTAAAGGAACACTTTATCCTTCAGTTTCACAAAAATATTTAAAATCAACAAGTTTGGAGATACATGGTTTTCACCAGACAGGAAGGGGATTAAATATTGTATTCTGGAAGGTAACTAGTTACTACAGCTCTCAGTATGACTACCCTATAAGGATCTGTGTTAATTGTTATTGTTCTTGTACACAGGAAATAGGAAGCGAGACAACAGTTGTTGTTGTTTTTTTTTTTTTTTTAAGTTTTCACATTTTTTGTAACTTTTGCATTTTTGTGTATTTTTTGTTTAATTTGTTTTGGTTTTTCAAAATAAACACATTTTCTGAATAGATTTGTCTGCTCCAGTATGCTTTATCAACAGGTAAACATATTATAAAAGTTATGACAGTTCAGATGGTTTGAAACACAAAAAGTAGAGCTGGTAGGGTTACAGTGCTGCTATAAGAAACGATAACTTATCCACTCTGTTAAAGAACTCTTTTAATATAGCTGTAATGTCAGCCCCTTCTGGATTGCCATGCTTAATCAATGCCTGAACAGAGGCTGAATGTTTGCATGCCTGTTTGGGTTTTCCTTGGTGAAATTGTCACCAAGTTCCTCACACACATCACGATAGCGCCATTCTCTTGCTCAGCTCCAGCTTGCAGTCATTTCTTTTTAGGAGGTACCTCCTGCATCCCTGTAATCTCCCAAAAGACAACTCCACAAGTGATCTTTTATTTGTTCTTACACACACACACCTACACACGCACACACACACACACACACACACACACACAGACTTGCCCTAACCATAGCCATAACCACTACTTGCTTAACCCTAACCTTTACCCTAACCTTACCCTAAGACTAACCCAAGTGTTCACTCTAAAATCTAATGATTAACATTATAGAGACTTGCATTTTGTCCCCACAATGTGACTATGTAAACAAATTTATACAGATAAAAAGATTTATAAAAAATACCATCAACCCACTGTTTTTTAGCTACAAAAGCAAGTATTTTATTATAAATTTCATGCCTCTAATCTCCATATTTCCATCTTTTTTTATTATTAAGCAGATCTAGGTGGTCTATAAATGCAGTGAAAATATCAAAACGCTTAATACACTGAGAAATTCACACAGACTGTATTCAGAAACTGTGCTTTTATATGAGCTATCAGAACTTCCGTAAGGTTGTGATGTTACAACTGTGTACAGTCATCGCCTTCAGCCATGCCAGCAAGCTGAGGCAGTAAAGTACCTTTTTTGCTTTTAAGAGTAGTAAAGTGATGCAGAACTTTTGTCAATGAGTGGGACATTAGGACATTTTTAATAAAATGTTATTGATGAATGTTAAGGCGTGTTAGTCCAATTAGGATAGCACTACATTTGGAGCAGTAGCAATACTGCTCCCTATATAACCACATGCCCACTGGACACAGTGTAAGAGCTGCAGTGTAAACAGCCTGTACAACAGCCAAATAATTACATCACAGTACACTTGCAGAAGCACATCTGCTGAAACAGGGGCACAGGAAAGGCAACATAAAACTTGTGCCCATGTGCACAATGAACTAAAACAGCCAACACAGCTCAAACTAGGAATACAAATGGCTTACCTATAATCATAATAATCATCATAATAATGATAATTTCACTGCAATCCAATTCAGTAATAGAAGAAGATCATTGACAAATGAGGTCCTGACAGTTTAAAAAAACAATTCTGCTGCCTCAATAAACTTAAAGATGGGTTCTAATAAACTCCTTGAAAGTCAATTTATAAGGCTAATTTTCTGATAAGGATAGGCTTGGAGAGTACACAGGACTGGGCAAGACCTGTCTCCACATGTTGGTGTTGCTTTGGCAGCAGGGAGTATGCATGTGTTTGTTGTGCATGTGTTGGTTTGAAGTTTTTTCAGTGATACATGCTGAGCACATGTGTGCAACAGACCAACTCGCAGCCACCCCCAAACAGACCAACCTACATCCACAAACAAACATTTCTCTGCTTTCAGCCTCCAGATCATCTCAGTAGCCTGACTGCTTACAACATACTACATTGTAGTTGTTCCTTCCCAGCTGGCATTGATTGTGAGTTTGTGTACTACATACAACAAATCTTGATAAGGATAATGTTGTTAAATCACATTCTCCACTTTGACAGTCAACTAAATTTACAACAGTAGCAATCATATATATAAAAATTGAGCTGCAATCGAATGAACTTCTCATCATGCATCTTGTCCAAAGACAAACAGAGCTCTCCTCTTGGCTAGCCTCAGGTTGTCAGTCTCCATTGTTCCCACTCAAGCCACAAAGAGATGACACTAACCCCACTCCTAGTTGCTCCTCCTGGGCAATGGTGGTGACAGGCAGGAGGAGTCTTTCCCTTGCTCTTTACCATCCCATTGCAGAGCAGCCAGTTTCCCCATTCTCTTACGCTCAGAACAAATCACACAGAACAAAGCAGAACAAATTATAGCATCAAGCAAAAGCCTCCACTCATCCAGCTTCTCCAACTCCTGCAATAGCTCTCCAATTGGCAAACGTCTCAGGCTATAAGCCTGAGTGTCTAGTATTAGTCCCAAAGATAACTCCACTCATGCACCCGGCAGTGCTCCTAGTAGAGCTTGCGCCTTCTTTTCCACACTGCTATCTGACTGTGAAGCCACCTTCTCCAGTAATGCTAATACAGCTAACACAGCTAATTTCCAGGGGCCCTAAAAATTATATTAACTGCGAAGTTTTGGTTCTAGGTCTAGGTATCCATTATCTGATTTGTGGATCTTCCCAGTGCCATAATCTACTTCCTTTCTGGTGGCAATGTAGTAGGTTTTACTTGAACTTTCACTAAACTTCGCTGTTTGGTTCACATAGTCACAGTGTATGCAGAAACAAATGATATCATGTCCAGACAATCAATCAAGCTCCAGCATGAGATTGAATCATTGACATTAACTACTGGAAGTCTGGGCAAACACTGTCTTCTATCTGGTCCTATTCACCCCGTTTCAGCCATCTTTTTACACTCCATTATTGTTTGCGAAAACTTCTGTATAGCAACAGATTGTGTTTTTTTCCGGCCATTTTGACTCATTCTTGACTGAGAATGACCTTTATAAAACTGATGGATTACACCCAAACTGGAAAGGGACCAAAAAACTGATGTAAAATTGTATCAACTATATAGTATTTAACTCTGTCTGACCCAGATCCTGGCATAACCCTCATAACCTCACCTTGATTCTGAATGCACCCACTCCTGATAGACAGGGTCCTGCTGGTTCATGACCTGCATTTACCCATTCAGTTGATAAAACATCAAATGACAGTTGCAAAGTCCCAGAACGTCTCCACAGTATGGATAACCATTTACTCCACAAATACAGCAACATCCCTGCCATAATTTGTGAAGACAGGGATGTTAAAATGAGACTTAATTTTAGAAACCATAATAAGGCTATTATTTTTAACATTATATCACTTTCTATTAAATCACTGCTTATTCAGGACATGATAACTGATAATCTCAATTTTATGGCCTTATTTGAAACCTGGCTAAAGCCAAATGGCTTTATGAATCTAAATGAGGCATCACCTCCAAACTACAATAGTTACACGTGTCACATGACTCAAGTAGAGATGGGGGAAAAGCTGTAATATATCTACAAAGGTTATGTAGATGCGTGTGTGTGTGTGTTACACGTTTTTAAATATAAGCGTTTTGCTAATGCTGCTCATTACTGTTTTTATTGTATGTATCGTATGTGTCAAGTATTCCTTTATAGTGCTTTGTACATACCAGGCTAACCCTTTGCGCTGCACATGACTGCAGACTACAGTTCCCTGCCCTGTCACTTTCACAAACACGCTATTGTGTTATACACACTGTAAACATTGCATCACACTCTTATTTCTCACTTTTTCTGAATCTTCTGGCTTGGGTTGTTCTCACAATGAGGAAAACCCATGGTGTAGGGCCCATCACTGTCTCTATGATATTGTTTAGGCCTAGCTTCTTAGCTGTTTTGTAGCCTAGCACACAGACCACCTAGGACCACCAGGACCACCTAGGACCAGCCCTCACTCTGCATCACTTAGAATTTGCTCCTAGTCTTTTTATGTCCTGCCTCTGTTTTACATGTGAATGCACCATGTGTATATAGCTGTTCTGTGCCTGTTGCTTGTTGTTTGGGCAGCTCCAGTGATTTCTCGTGGTCAAGAAGGTCAAGGCTAATTCCAGGTTCTCTGAGCACTGAATCAGTTGTCCTTTGATCTCTTGATCTACATTGGGAAACTCACAGTTCTTGGCAAGCATGTATGGTCTGGTGCAGTATGTGTCTAGTTTTTCTCCTGGCTGTTGCACTGCTTTACTAAATATTTATTTCTGGTACTTTTTTAGCTTCTGTGTAACATAGCGTATTTGTCTGCCTCTACTCCTTGCAGGTCATAGATGTCATGCACATGCTGTCCAACTAGGTGCCACAGCAAAGCTTTTAGCCTTGCAACTCCTGTAATGTTGATGGCAGTAGTATAGTTCTCAACCCTCTGCACCCACTTGGTCCAGAAAGGCAGAGCTTGAATTTTCATCATCATCAGCATGTGAGCACTTTTCATGGTGCTCTTTTTGTTTGTTTTTGTTTCTTTTGATGTATAGAATGGAGTCTTCACCATCTTTTATCCTTATCTCTAATGTTTCCATCCAGGAAAACAATACATGGATAAGTGTTGGTAGATTAACAATGAAGTTTAAGGAACAGTCAGGTCAGCAACATGCATACAGCTTTATGATACTTTTTTAAACCCTGTGCTGCTGCACGTGACAGCAGACAGCCACGCTACCCCTCACTGTTAAATAGACTCTGGTGTTAACAATCTGTAATGTGTTTACAGTGTGTACTGTAACCTGTGTGACCTATATCATGGTCTGATGGAACATCAGAAACTGCAATTATTTTTCATGCATTGGTTTGGCAAGACATAGACAGATGTCATCCTGCTGATTGTGGCATCAGATCAGAAAACATTTCTGTGTGGTTCTAAAGGGCAGTTACAAATGCCATATTTTGACATTTAATTTGGAGTACTTGTTTTCAGATATGCCCTGCTATGGTTAAGGTGTGGAGGGCACAAAAACTTCTTGGTTAGAGAAACATTGTCGTTTCGGTTAAAATGACTATTCGGAAAGGTATGGAAAGACTATGGCGTTGGTTAAAAGACGGCTGGTTATTTTAGCGAACATTGGGGTCGTGGCTGAAGGATGCAAACTTTGAATGTTGGCGAGAAATAGAATACAAATGCTTGTCACAGGCATGTCAGGGAGTAAAACAGCACCTCGCTTCTTGTGAATTATGACAGATAAGAGTCATGATTCACACACATTTGAGCTACTGACAGATGCTGCTGTTTTTCAGTCTTGCCCATGAGGACATGATGGGCCATGTTTTTCTCATTAGTCCTTGAGGTATCTAGCTTACATTGTAGGTGGATGGAATTATATTTGTGCTTTTCACAGTATTACAAAACCACATTTAAAAAACAGCAGCAGTGTGTACAGAAACAATGTCCTGGTTAACTTGGAATATTCACAGACCACACCATTAACAGTTTTCATAGGAACAGTTTCTTTGTGAGAAACTAGTTCAAATGAAAAGTGTCCAGAGTGAGGTCTGTGGAATATACAGAATATCCAGCTATGGGATCTGTAAATGAGGGGTTTACTTATAAATGTAGCTTTTGTAATACTATTACAAAGAACACATACATTTCAACCTGTTAATATGCTCACAAGCCACGCCTGGTATTTCTCATACAGAAAAATTACCAGGATAACGCCCACCAAGTTGCGCCGCTATTTTTTATAACAGTGGAACAGGTAGAGGGATCAGTGATGTGTCGATCGCAAACAAAACCGCTCTTATAGCCAGCTCTTTGAAGTGAACGATCGGAGCTGCTTTGTTTTTTTTCTGTTCCAGCCGTACGTGATTGGTCAACTACATGATGTGTTACAGACACAGCGTGCGCGCACAGACACGCACACGCCTGCACTAAGAAATGCTGAATTAAATAAATATTTTTAGTTGTACAAATTTATATGTCATTTATCAGATCAGACCCCTGTCCCCACCCCAACCCCCGCCCCCAGCCGCCGCCAAAATCTCACTCTGAACTCATTTCAAAACTTGAGAGCCCTGTACTGTGACATATTATGCCAACAGTAGTGGAAATGGCAATCATCACAGTTAATGAATGAAGAATGAACAGATCATCCGTTTCACACCTTTTCATGCTAAGAGGAGTTTTGTCATACTGGCAGCTCTGTGAGGCTGTACCCTAGCCTTGCACAACGTGCTTTGATCTCAATGCTTCTATAAGCATATGAACATGCTCACAAATGTAATGCTAACATGCTGATGTGTAACAGGTATAACGTTTACCATGTTCACCATCTTTGTTCACCTCTGTGTTATCTCCTGGCCTGACAGGTCCTCTGGCAGTGGAGTTTATCCATATTAGATGTAGATGGGGCCCCTGTTAATCCGTATTATCAGTTGGTTTTATGTGTATTGCAACACTAGCGCATAATAGAGTGTCTGTCACAAAATGTTCCTCAGAGCAGCATCATTTCAAGGAGGATGGACAAAATGTCACTGATCATTGCTGTCATTGCTTTTGATTTTCAAACTGGAGAAACATGGTTGCTATTCTACCTACATTTATTACAAATAAATTTAATGCTAATTTAATTTAGAAACCAGTTTGATGCATCAACATGCACATTCCCCACATGCTTTACAAATGAAACATAACCAAAGCTGTGTCATGGTTCATGGGATTCATAGTTTTCCTTCATCTGTATTATTATATTATCTGTATTATTCACAAAGACCCCATGTCTATAGTTTGCATTAAAATATGTAATATCAAGTGGATTTGAGATTGATCTTCAAGATAGGATCTGGATTGCGCAGACTAAGCTCCATAGCATAAGACTGAGAACCACATTTTTTGATTTTTGGGAGTGTTGGACCTGAGTTAAATTTAATGTATGAATCAACCTGAATCAGGGTACATTTTTGGTTTCCCATGAATCCTGAACTTTGATGCTGCATATTTGAAGTTATGCAGGGTGTGATCAATCTACGCTGATTACAGTAATTAAAGGATAGGTGCAGACTTTTTCAAGTCTTAATTAAAACAATACTCAGATTCATGTGAACCTAAAGATTTATGTTTCCACAGAAAGCAGAAGTTAGTTGGGAAACAACCTCTAAATTCCATCCCAGCATTGTCTCCCAAATACATCACATAAAAATAGTAAGCCTTTTGTTATCCCAGCCTGTCCATTTCACTTACCATAGACATAATCCAGGAAACAGCCAGTTGCCAGGAGATTAAGCCAGTCCCTTTCTCTCATTCTCTTCATTAAACACACACACACACACACACACACACACACACACACACACACACCAAGGGCTGAGAAAACACAGTCCAGTAAAATAGAAGCAGTGCAAACTGCTTTCACAGTTTGACAGCAGATTCCAGGAATCAGTCTGCCATTTTACAGCAATTCAGAAAAAATGACAGTAGACTGGTTTTTACTTCTTGATTTTGATCTTGTGCTTTTATCGGTGTATCTCATTTCTGCTTTTGTTTGCAAATGGGACGATTGTTCCTCTATGACAGCCTGGCTCTTCTTTTGATTAATTAAAATGGTAATTAATTAATTGTTCATCACTCAAATTATTTGGCTGCTTTAAGAGATGTGTCTTAAAGAATGGGAACATTCTTACTGAGACATCACTTTGTGGAATGAAATGTTGTAACCACAGCATCCATGGTTCTACTCTGGCTGAGGACTTGGTTACATGTCATATCCCTCTCTCTCTCCTCATGTTACCTGGTTATATCTGTGCTGTCACTTTCAGTGAGGGCAAAATGTGAAAATAATCATTATCAAGAAAAAGTTGCATGTGGCATAAATCTGCCCTAAAGCATAGTTTATCGGAATCTCTCCCAGTCAAATGTATCCAGACAAAATAAAAATAAATAAATTTGATCTTGAATTTTTTTTTTCTTTGATTGATTGCATGGGGGTGGTAGTTCCCTGCTGTGCCAGCTGATCTGCAGACAAGCTGCCGGTGTTCTTTCTGCAGATACTACATTCAGCTAAAGCAGGCATTGACAGAGATATCCTGCTTGTCCCCTGCAGGCTGCAGCAGGGAAACTTTCAGTGGATGGGTTTCTGCAGATGTCCAGCGCTGAGCTGCAGGACACCATGAGATGCCTGGGCTCCAACTCAGAAGATCGTTCTCGCCTTACTGCCGCCCTCTCCTGTCTGAAGAGTGCTAATGAAACAGGTGAACTAAGACCACTGACTGCCCCGCTTGTTGTAAAGGGAGTCATTCACAGGAAGTTCATAAAATACAATAAATAAAAAATCCTGATTCAGGTTGATTTATTTATTCTTTAATTGTAATTTTGATAAATCCTTATATGATACATTTTTACATTCCACGTTTGAAAAGGGCATTTTCAAATATATTGGGTTTCTTTATACTGGATTTAAAATCAGAAACCTCAAGGCAGGGGGTATTGCCGCTGTCCGGCCACTGTGTCATTTGTAGTAGATTTTTAGTATTTTGATCAATTAGGACAGAACCCATCCTTCAGGGTTCATTCTTGACCTTGAAAGAATAGTTAAACAAAACAATCCAACTGCATAAAGAGATTAAAAGTGAACCGATGAAGTGTGAAAAATGGTATGATATGGCAGATTGCTTTTTTCTGTTCTCACATGGTGCAACCAACTAACTTCATTAATGTTGGAGAAGTGAGTAGGGCAATTGGCCGGATTAGAAAGGTAGCTGGAAAATGTGACTGCAGACTGCTCATTAAAGAAGCAAGAGTTGATTTTATGTTTCTGGGTTATTGTAGTTGGACATTTGTGGTCAGAGACAAAGTCAGTCTTATTCAGGGAATTCGGAAACATGCCAAAGTAAAAACTCAAGTCAAGGGTGTGTCCCCAGTTATTGGTGAAATCTGTGCAAAATAAATTAGAGGGATTGTCGGTGTGAATGTTAAAATCACCAAATATAATTGCCCAATCAAATTTAAGCACAAGAGAGGACAGTAACTCGGAGAATTCACTGAGAAAACTCATATTAGAGTTGGGGGTTGATAAATTATTACACAACAAATTGAGTTATTACACACTATTAAAAGTTAAAATTTCAACACACACTTAAAAGAACCAAAACTAAAAAGAATACAAGTGAGATGATTCTTAAAAGCAGCTGCAATACCAGCACCACAGCCAGTTACCCAGGGTCTATTCAGAAAATTGTAGCTGGGTGGGCATCTAGGTGTAATTGTAGCAGAAATATGATGTATGAGTCCAGGGAGATACAGTTAGGTGGACTCAAAGCAGGTCAGGAGGTAAAAAAATTACAGGAGTGCAAGGTCAAAAGGCGTGAAGAGGGATGGAGGCCATCTGGTTGAAAATGCTGAGTCCTATTGAAAAAGGCAGTGGAATTCCAAACAAAGGGGATATCACTGTTCCTGCAGTAGCCCTTTAGAAAGATGAGGTGTTGATGTACGCAACTGAACTTCATGTCACCAAAACAAGGGGGCAGCTGCGTCAAGGCCAGGTCGAAGTGGCCGGGGTGTAGCCAACCAACCTGAAAGCAGAAACCTAAACCTTTAAGCCTATTGCAGCTTGTCCAAGGCAAGCCTGAGCCAGCAGTAACTGTAAGGTATATCAAAACGGAAAGTTTAACGCCTACTCTTTAATGTAGAGAAGGTGTCTGCCCCCAAGACCGAGAGTGGAAGATGGTTCCACAGGAGTGCAGCTTAATATTTGAAAGCTGTGGCTCCATTTCTACTTTTAGAAACTTTAGGAACCATAAGTAAGCCTTGACCAGGAGTTTAACTATTTTTTTTTTTTACTGGGAAAATCTGTTGAAGTCCAACATATTTAAATCTGTAGTTCATAATATCACTTGAAAAATAATTCCTGAGTTAGGTGTGAAAATATTTAGCTCTACACGCTGTTTTTGCTGCCTCTCTGAAAGTGTGTCTTTAACCTTAAACAAAAAGGTCTATCTCTGTAGGGATCCCTCCCAAAATGTCGTCAGACAGGATAACAAGGATAACAATCTGAGCCTGTCAGTGGAAAAACAAACACTTTCAGGACGGATTACATTGGAGCTCGTTTCATGGCTGACAGCTGCAGTGCTCTCAGTCAATACTGGAAAAACTTCAAAAATTTACATAAGTCACTTGCACATAAAAATAGGGAATATAGTGTCTATAATCAGATCTTCCAGGACACATGGCCGGGCACTAATTGGGAACTTGCACGTGTCACTTTCGTTGATCAAAAATGTCAATGATGAAAGAAGCCAATAACTCAACAACACAGTATAGGACATCATTTAATTTGTTTATTTGTATGTGTAGGTATGCAAATCTTTTAATAGACATGTCTATGTTGAAATAATATTAAAGTAGCATGTCTCTCATTGGTTGAAAAAAGACAGAATGAAAAAATAGATTAGAAGATAAGTTAGAGCACTCACATATCAAAGTTGGATGTGCAAAGTTATTCAGGAAAATAAAGTTCAGTGTGCAGACCATCAGATGATAAGTCTCCTCTCCGTGCACAGAGCAGAGTCATTGTACAGCATTATTGCAGTGGGTAGGAAAGACTTTCTGTAGTGGTCTTTACTACAGCAAAGTTGATGAAGCCTCCAACTGAAAATACCCTGCTGTCAGATTAATAAGTCATGCAGGTGATGTGAGGTGTTGTCCATTATGTTGAGTTTGTGCAACATTCTTCTCTCAAGAACCAACTCTAGGGGCTCCAGAACAGTCCCCAGCTCAGACAGCCTTTACCAGTTTCTTCGTGTCACTGACAATGGTTCTGCTGCCCAAACAGGTGGCTGCAAAGAAAATTGCACTTGCAACAACAGATTGATAGACTTGAGAAAGTCTCCTCTGTACCTTCTTGTAGACAGCCTCAGTGTTACATTTCCAGTCCTGTCTGTTGTCAAAGTGAACTCCAAGGTGTTTGTAGCCCCTCCACTACCTCTACCTCCTCTCCAAGGATGGAAACAGTACTAGTAATAGTAAATTACCCCTGGTCCTCCTGAAGTCCACAGTCATCTCGTTTGCCTTGATCACATTTAGGAGTAGATGGTTATTTCCACTCCATTCCATAAAGCCGTCCACGAGTTCCCTGTACTCAGTCTTCCTCCATCACTGACACATTTCACAATTGCAGAGTCATCAGAGAATTTCTGCAGATGACAGGACTGTGAATTGTACTGTACTACAACTCTTAGGTGTACCGTGTAAAGTGCAAAGGTGAGAGTACAGTCCCC
Source organism: Chaetodon auriga (assembly GCF_051107435.1). Lineage (NCBI taxonomy): Eukaryota > Metazoa > Chordata > Actinopteri > Chaetodontiformes > Chaetodontidae > Chaetodon > Chaetodon auriga. Next base: position 27,229,165 of record NC_135080.1, on the reverse strand, counting down.
TGTCCCCTGTCCTGTGCTGCTGACCACATGCTGAGACATGTATCTCCTCAGTCTCAGAAACTGAGGTCTGTCTGTCACGAAGTCCATAATCTAGGAGGTTGTGGATTTGTCTCCTGGAGCTTCTCTCACAGCAGCATAGGCCGAATTGTGTTAAAGGCACTGGAGAAATCAAACAACACTCAACAACTCAACACCAATCTCTAGCCAGTAGGCAAACTGCAGCGGGTCCAGGGAGGTGGCCACCTCAGGTCAAAGATGGGCCAGATGTTCAGCAGCTCCTTTGGTTCACTGGCAATCGAGGGCTTGTTATTGGGGTAGCATCTGACTGTCTTGGTGGGTCTGATCTTGTCAACACAGAAGTAAATGTACTCTGTTATGCAGTCAGTCATGGAGTTGGTGTTATCTCCATGGGGCTGACAGAGTACCCTTATGAACATAATGCGCCACAATAAATATTTGAATGGTTTTGAAACTTTTTTAAGAGAAAACACTCAAACATAATTTTTGGCCAATTTTGACATCCCTGTGGCGAATCAAAAAATTGGCAGACAGGTAGACAGGTTGATAGTTTGCCCAGTAAATACATAGAACTCTTCAGTTATCACACCTATGTCTAATAATAAGTTTTTGTTGTATGGATACATTGACTTTTAGTGTTTTATGCACATTGTACTGTATGGTGTACTACACTGGTTTAAAACTCTTTAAATGTGAAAGCAGTTACTAAACAGCAAAAGAGGGTGATCAGTAAACTGGATTAAATTTCAGATGGTATTATAGTAGATATATTTTATTTAGAATTTATGTTTCAAAGCTGATTATATTTCACAAGTAAACATATTTTTGTAATAAGTAACTATGTGTACTCTAGTTGCTCATTTGTGATCTTCACTCTTTGACTCAAGGAGATGACCTGATGCCTGACTCTGGCTCCTGCAGCTCCGAGCACCTAAAGGACAGTGATGCCTTCCCCCCCATTCAACCCCCCTCCAGCTCTGATTGCCCTTCCACTCCCCTGCAGCCCACCAGCACCCATGGCCGCTCTATATCCATATCAGTGGTACCTTGTTCAAATGACCTGAAACCTTATATATCATCTGAGGAAATGACTGACACCTTCACTCAGGAGCCAAGGACCCCTCCAGCTACCCAAGCCTCAAAGACACGCACAGACAAGCCCTCTCTCACACCTCCACTGCCTTCCCGCAAACTGCTGCAGTTCCTGCCCAACATTGCACTGACAAGAAGCAAGAGTCATGAGTCACAGCTGGCCAACCGCATTGAGGAGCCGGCTACATTCAAGTGAGTTTTTGAATTAATACTATAGCCATGTCTCCTTACAATTTAGCTGGTTAATATCAAATAGGAAAAAAACTATCACTGTTTCTATCTGACATCTGTTAGAATATGACTTTTTCACAGTTTTGTGATCATGCACAAGTAGCTGGCCTAAGAGACAGCTTTGAGTGCAAGGGAGAGTGAATACAATTACTATCTGCGGTTATATTTTCTTTTTACTGTGATCATCCATATATATGCTGCTGATCTTATGACCCAACCTTGATAGATACACGCTACCCATGTTATCTAGTTGAACTAGCTACTTTGGATGTAACAATATCAAAAACTCATCACTCATACGATATTACCTTGATATTAAGGCCATGATATGATATATGTTGTGATATTTAAAAAAAACAAAGAAAAAAAAGCCATTTATTAATAGATTAGTGTATACAGTATTTCGCATTCATATTTTAACTCAAAGTGCTTCTGCTTTCCCTCTTTCATAAAATGAAATACAAGTAGCCAGCCATGACCTAAGCATGTGAAAAAAAATGGCATGAATTGTCTTTGGTGATGAATGATTGAACCATGTGCCATTTCAAAATGGAAACAATGCAGCCATCAGTAGCAGTCCTTATATAGAATAATTCAAAGAGCTGTTTCATAGGGTGACCATGATCCATGATGATCAGTTTATGCACTGGAAGGTTAGTTGAACTGTGGTGAAAAAATGCTTCTACATGCCTCACTCGATCAAGCAGAGAGTTCTAACCCACAGGTGAAGTGAGGTTTAAATTGTGTGTGCAAAACACTCAGCTGTGTTGAGTCCAGTGTTTGACTGGAAAAGGGACAATCTCTGTGTAGCTTGTGAAGTTCACCCAGTGGTTACTGAGATGCACTCTGCTTCTTTGTGACTCTGTGTCACTTTAGCTTTTGTTTCTTGGTACAGAGCTGATCAGTGTTGGGAAAGTTAACTTTCCCCATGAACTAGTTCAAAGTTCAGTTCACAAATTTTAAAATGAACTAGTTCAGCTCATAGTTCATCATTCAAAATTTTGAACTAAGTTCACCATTCCAAAAATGAACTAGTTCATAGTTATTTTTTTCCATATGTTGCTGCAAGCTATTATTCTTCAAAATTATTGCCACAGCCCATATAGAACCACAGACAGTAATTATTTGCTCAGTTTTGACACTGTAACTATGTGTCAGATTTCATCTTCATATCCAATTTTGAATCCTTATCCTACCAGGGTTTGCATTAGCAGTGAGGGGACAGCATTCCCCCATTGTTGCTTTAACGCTTCGTTGCTGTCCATTCAGTCCACACTAGTAGCAGCTGCAGCTTTCACCCCAACAGTATATTCTCAAAAACATGAGGAAAAACTTGCTGCTTGAATGGTCTTTTTTAATGAGGAACTATTAGAAGAAAAACAGGACAGTAGTCCTTAAGGTGCAAATGTTTTGCTGTGGATGTGAATGATGTGCGGATTTTCTTTTTGAAAGCCGGCGGGCAAAGTTTGCACAGAAATGTAAGAATTTTCCCATCCTCACTGACCTTGTCATAAAACTTGTTTAAATGATCATACGACGCCTCCTTGCTGCTTTGTCACCTCCATGCTGCTTTTTGTTTTGATGACGCATGCAGCTGTGCAACACTGGTGGCTGGTGTTGCCAGATTGGGTGTTTTTTACGCTACATATTAAGGCCTGTTTACGGTGTGTTATAGTCGGGTTTTCACCTGGAAGGCGCTATAGAAACCTGGCACCCTATTGAACGAAGTTAAACTGAGAGAGCGAGCGGTTCACAGACACCAGAATGAACGAGTTCATAGTAACGTTCATCAGGCAGTAATACAGTACGTTCAGATCACGTTCACCCAAAATATGAACAAGTTCATGAACGATCGTTCAATGAACGCATTCAGGCACAACACTGGAGCTGGTATCATGTGCGACTAAAGTGTGGCTTTGGTGGAATTGTGTACCTTGGCTCCAGCATGTTTACTGACCTCTGAAATCCATTGTTCCTTTGTTGTGATTTGAACCGAAGACAAACTTTGTATGCCAACCGAACAGCAATAACTGTCATTAACTTGATGTGAATGCAGGTCAACTGACATTTGGTTATACAAGTTAGTGTCTTTTAATAAATAAACATAAACATAAACACTAAAGTTGACAAATACAACACTACCATTGACTAGATTCATTGGAGGTCATCTAATCCATTAAAATGTCTAAAATGCAGTCATTTCATCAACTTCCCAGCAAGCATGCTTGGGAAAGACTAAAAATGAATGGGGGTGAGTGCTGGCACTCCTCCATGTTTGAAACTATCCATTGCCCCACAACACATTACACGTTACTAATTCCAACAGAAGCCTATGGGATTGTCGCAACTCTATTTTTCTAAGGTGCTGACGACAGCCATGCTAAACAGCTGTGTGTAATGACAGCTGTTCTGATGCTGTTGGAGAACACCACTGATGCAGCACTGTTGGGTAAATTCCCCTTTTCTTATTTTCCATTCTTCTCATTGACAGGTCTAATGAGTAGGGGAACAGACACAAGTACCAATACACAAAGGTGTTTAAGAGTGTTTCTACATCTATTTGTGGATAATTGTGGGAGTGGAAATGAAGCTGTGTAACGATTAGTTCCTAGGCTGCACACACACACACAAATGCACAGAAATGACAGCTAGTCTTTTTGAAATTAGAAGACAAAGGAAATACCACTCCTGTTTGCACACTTTATTTGCACTGCGAGCGGTTCCTAATACTTGGATTTACTCTTGATTGGTCAATCAAGGTATTCTGAGTTTTATGTATCGTGGTGAGAAAATCTGTTCTTTTCAAATCAGTATTCTGAATGTATTCATTTAACTATACTGCCGAGTAATGAGTGGCGCATAATGTGAAGACACAGCGTCACAGGAAGAAATGGACCACACTAGTTGTTTATTGTTCTCTGTTCTTGCAGGACCTGTAAGAAGAATAAAGTGTTGGCTGCTATTCATATAAATGGCTGTGGGAACAGTCTTGAGGACTCAGCATTGCAGTCACCGCTGCTGTCTGCCCGAACACCAGGCCCTGTCCCAGCCTCAGCCCCATACATGATGCCTGCCAACCCCACCCTGCTCGACAGTGAGTCCCTATAACAGATGCTGTCTTTTAGTGCTTCTGTGATTCTGGTTCATCCACTGTTTCTTTTTATGTTTTTTACATGTGACATCCTAATGTTCTTCTCAGATGTGACAATGCACAGGAATTCCCCTCAGACACTGAGGAGAGACATTGGCCTGGCTGTAACACACAGGTCAGTTACCATCACCCCTATTAACTACCAGTCTTGTTTAGAATAAAAGACTTTAGGAAAACATGACAGTTGCTATACATCATGCTGTGGACATTGTGGTTGATGTGTTACATTATTTTTCGTGTATGTGGGCTTTGTGTGAAAGGTTACACTTGAGTTGTTGTCATGCTCTTTTTTTCTTTCATCTTGACATTTTATGATACTGAATTGTTGGGGAGAGTTAATAGCTATTCCCAGTCTGCGTAATAGCTGCACCCCCTCTACCATCATGCTCAGGACAAACTTTATTTTCGTGGCTTCATTTAGCTATTCAAGAACAGCAAAATCATCATTAGTTGTTTGTTCTGTCCTGGGTTGTGTTAAACATCACAACTTACATGGTCCCCAGTGGGCCTTTAGACTTAGACTTGTAAAGTATGCTACTTTGAGATTACTTTGTTTGTTGCTGTCCTTGAATGTAGGGTCAAAAGTACAACTCAACCAAAAAGATGGGCAGACTGGTTTGAGGTGAACTTACTCTCCCTCAGATTTCTGGTCTTTCATACTTGTTAACTTTACTTCTCAGGCTCATTAATCTGCATCAAATGTTAGAATATAGTGTCATTATAAATATTTATTTTGTTCTTTCTTTTTCTGTCCTTTGTAGGTTTTCAACCAAGTCCTGGCTCTCCCAGATGTGCCAAGTGTGTCGCAAGAGCATGATGTTTGGTGTCAAGTGCAAACACTGCAAGTAAGAGAATGTTAATATAACCTCCCTCACTCCGTTTGTTTGAGTTTAGTAACTCTTGTTATGGTCTCAATAGGGTACATCATATCCATCTGTTCACAGGTTAAAGTGCCACAACAAGTGTACCAAAGATGCTCCTTCATGTCGGATATCCTTTCTAACATGTAAGCAACACAAACAGCACTTTTACTACTTTAGCTTTTTTGGTGTTTAATTCTAATGCACATCTCAATATTCCTGACACACCGTCACTCACAAATCAAATTCAAAATTTTTAATAGTTTACTGTAGTTTGGGCATTTTTGCCTTTACTACAACAGGGACAGTACAGGAGAGATGAGAAATGACATGCAACTGGAACTAGGGATGATGTGATTGCACGGTCAACCTGGTTCTACCTGGTTACAGAGAGAATGGGTGCTTCTTTGCCTCAAGCCCCACCAATGAACTGGTGCTGTTAAGCTTATCCAGTAGATGCCTGATGTTTGGGCCCTGACAGTTGGATTTGTATGCAACCTTGTCTCTTCCTCTGGACACCATCTTTCACATTATTTATTAGAAACTGTCAGTAGATGGTGATGGGGGATTTGAATTAAAAGCTGTAAGTTCCAACACCTGACCATGTTATTGCAGATTGACAGGTGAAAAAATTGGTAAGTGCCATTCTTGAACCAAGCTTTTTATCATGCCATTTGGATTAAGGCTATGTTTACACGGAAACGATGTGAACAGAAAATGCAAAAGTGGCGTTGCTTTCTCACTTTTTATTCCGCATTTAGACGAGCGTTTTTAGGGGGAAATCTGCATGCATACGCAAGCCTGTGACGTAAACAGGTACGCGACAGGAGCAGATCCAGAGAATGTAAGGGACGGGCTCTGGCAGATTGGAGCACACTTTTGCGTTTTTACCCTTTAGACCAGAACACGACGGTGGAATGTTTTTAAGATTTCCACTCTGGAGGGGGGTTTCACTTTTTTGCTTTTTTAAGTCCCAAAAACGCCGTCGCCGCCTAAAAAAAAGGCACATCCAATAAAATATTTTGTCATTTTCACCCACGAGCATTGTCGTGTGAACAGGGCCTAAGTTACCTCAAGCATCAACTGCTGATTCAAATCATCTACGTGTAGGAGGTGCTACTTTTTAGTATCCATGGATTTGTTTATCCATGGATAGTGTTGAAAAATTGTGAACCTATACTTCAGTATTTAGTTTGATGTAAAATTTGCTAATGTTTTAATCTCACTTGTAGTGCCAAGGATGCGCAGGGCAGAATCAGTGCCATCAGATATCAATAATCGGATTGATCACACAGCAGAAATCCCACTGCAGTTTGGCACTTTACCAAAGGCAATAACTAAAAGGGTAAGTACAAGTTACTTTTCTCATAATATGTTTTGAAGTCTGTTTGTCACGGTTCGTGTAAGGAATTGCCAGGACCCAGATGCAGAGTACAAAAACACAAGTTTATGTTCACAAAAGTAACAACAGAAAATCGCCGTAGAGTAGAGTAAAATCGTACAAAGCGGACACGTGAAAAACCAACAAAAAAATCACCGTAACGGGAAAACGCTCAACGAGAGGAAAAAACAACTGAAAATCACCTTAAAGGGAAAAGTAGCAAATAAGAGTCAAATGGAACAAAAGACGAAGTACTTACAAAAACAGAAAGTATCCAGGAGAATGCTCAAACTGGAGAATAACAAAGTACAAAGGAAATGTATATCAACTAGCACAAACAACGTGAGGCAGGAGATCAGTTCGAGAACAGGGCACATGAGACAAGCAAACACAATACTCTGGCACAGGAGCAAGTTTGGAGCCGGCATAAGTAGCCGGCTTGATTACGCGATGAGAAGCAGGTGAGTCTGATCAGCCCTGCTGCCGAGCAGATCGCCCCGCCTCCATGCACTCAGTCTAGGAGCAGAGGGAGAGAAAGAAAAAGGATTAATGCCGGACCTGTTTTGGTCTGCTGTTGTGGTTTTCATTCTCAAGATAACTGTTTTGGTAAAAATTAGAAATGTGGAACATGTAGATGTAGAGTTTCAATGTGCAAGAAATAACTGGTGTCAATGGAAGGTACTTACTATTATAACAATAGAATTGTGTGTGTGTGTGTGTGTGTGTGTGTGTGTGTGTGTGTGATTGCTGGGTGGGTGTCTTAGGTGGAGCCCAATTTAAACCACATGGACTCCAGCAGTAACCCATCGTCAGCCACCTCCTCTGCACCTTCTTCCCCAGCACATTTACAGCAAAGTAACCCCCCGAGTTTCAGTGCCACCCCCAAACCCAACCCATCACCGCAGGGTTCCCGGGACAACCGCTTCCACTTCCCAGGTCAACACCCTGTCACTGGTATCACTCACATACACAAAAGCAATGTGTAATATAAGCAGATTACCAACAATACAGGTTCTACAGGTTTCATTGATATATAAATGGGTTTCAAAATATTAGAAACACCTCAATATAATGACAAACAGTTCAACAGCAGCACAAACTTCAGTCTCCAAAATGACCATAATGTTGGATCAACACCTCTCTAAAACAGCAAATATTATAACCCTCATTGAAGATAGGATGGGAGGAGGATGGGAGGAAGATAAGATGGAGGGCTTTTTGATACTGTGACAACTGTATGTATTTTGAATTGCATTTTGGCATGAAAATGTTCTAAGTGTTACTTGTCAGATTTTCAATGAAAGGTTTTTGAAAAACTGAAGTAGCCAAGTACTGTATTCAATATTTCAATGATATTTAGTGTATTTAAATAAAGATTCAGTGTTATACTCAAAAAATGCATACAGATAGAAAAACCTCTGGAACAGCAGTTACTCATTCTCAAGCTACGACATGGTGATAAAATCATTATTCACAGCACTATGTGACAAAATCACCATAAATAGTAGCAGCATTCATTACAACAGCTGAGATTTACAGTGATAGGTCACAGGGAGAGTTTGTTGACGAAATGTGCCACACAGTCCCCAACCCTGGCTGGGCAGGTTTACAACATAATTTTGCTAAAGCTTTGCTTCCCCCAAACAGGCTGAAAATAGAAGTTTTCAGAAATGTTGACTCTGAAGACCGTTTTTGGAAAGCTCAGTTTTTGTATGAAAGAAAGACAGTTTTAGTCCATGAGCAGGGCTGAAACTGAGGGAAAATATGCATTTTTAAAGTTACAGTTTATTTGACTCTTTTTAGAGGCTCACATAGTTTTAATCTGAGCAATACTAATTTGCTTAAGTACCTATTTAAACTTCTAAATTAAAAGACTATTTCAGTTGTTTTAGATGGGTAAGCACATTATTTATAGGGGCCTAATATATGGCAGATTGAGACATAAAACATTTAGCATCCTCTGTTCTGAATTCATAAAGTAATACGTTAAGTATTTATATAGCTTTTTCAATTATGAGAATTACTTAGTATTGTAGTACGTAGTATTGCAGTATTCTGAAGTTATATTTTCCAACAGATGTTCCTGCTCCCACATATACTGCTGGTCAACATTCTGGCAGCTACCATGAGCCTTGGTAAGAGATGGCAGAGGAGGTTCCATGTTGGCTGATTTTAGCTTTTCACATTTCATATGCACTGGCTGATAAGCAGTAAGAAATGTCTGCACAGACAAATCAAAGATATGTTTGAGGCCCTGAAACAATCTCCATCACATAGTCTGTCCACTAGACAGCATTGATTTTTTTTGTGATTTTTTCCCTCAGTGAGTCACAGATGGCCGTCGCTGAGACACAGCTAATATCAGCAGATCAAGAGGGGGTGAGTGCTAGAAGTTACATACAGTGAGTTTCATCACCAAACAAAGGTGAAAACAGTGTTAACTGCTTGTTTTGTCATGAAATCTTGTCTGCCTGTCTTATTCATAGTAATGGTGTGCTTTTTGGGTCACTGACATATTTTGTCATCAATCGAAGTTGGAAGAATTCTTAAATGTGGTTGTGTTCTCTCTGTTTCTGAATGATTTGATTACCAGCTGATAAAGGGGGAAATTGTCTTTGCCAATGGTACCCAACAGTTTCACAAACATCCTGATTCATTCAGCCTTTTTTAGTACAGCATTCCAGAAAGAATTAGGAACACAAAAGGCAGGCAATGAAAAAAAAAACATGCATTAAACTTTTTCTACTTCTTTTTGTAATATCTTTATTGCAGAAGTGACTGATTCAGGCACAATGCTTGGAGGGAGGCAGTGTATGAGGCAGTGGCATGGTACCAAAACCCAGTATTAAACAGGTTCCAGGGATAAATGATTAAAAATTGTAACATCAGTATTGATAAGCTCTGACGTTACGAGTTCTTTATCTGTACTTTTAAACTTTTGGTATAATTTTTTATCGTGCTATAGCATCTCCTGTTTTGTCTGTGTCAGGGTTGAGGTCCCCCAGCAACGGTGGTTACTGTTAGTGCCACAAAACCTTGTGAGGAAGAAGCCAATACTTAATCAATACACCCGTCCAACAACAAGCATGTAAAAAAGCAATATTTCAATCTGCTCTGTCCACTGTCACTTATCCACCACCTCTGTAGGGCATAGCATGCTAGCTTGGATAACAAAAAAATTGTTACAAACAAGCTAAAACAAAAAAGTTGTCTGTATGCAGTCTAACAGTTTAGCTTAGTGTGCCACGTGTTTTTAAAATTTAGCAAATTCTTGCAAACTTAGCTGCTCACTGAGACAGCAGAGGTAGGACAGAGGACAGGAGGAATGACTGACTACTAACTGATGACTGTGTTCTTCATTCTTTCTAAACCTCACTCACTACTGTGATGTCAGGAATATTATTTACCGTATTGACATTTTAGATTTGTTTAAAGTGAGATATTTGATATATGTAATGTTTTAAAAAGATTTTAAAGCAATTATTTCTCAATGGAAAAGAACTGATAAGAAAGACTGTGACCTAAGAGACTGTGAGAAAATGGACCATATTTGCTGAGTTACCTTATCTGGATTGTTGTCACATAGGTTTGCATTTGGGCCACTAAAAATATGCTTTGGCCACCAAATTTAGGGGCTTAATGGCCTTTGGAGCCAGTGCTTTACAAAAGTTGCATCTAACCCCTGCGGTTGTATTAAATAAAGAATTAAACAAACAAATTCTAGTACTCAACTGTAAAGACCCATCAAGGCCCTTACATTGTGCCCCTGCTAATTATGTACCATTGTATGAACTTTAAATAATGCTTTCCAACTTGACTTCTGCTACTTATTTTCACATTGTTCTCATATTGCTTTCGTTGTTGCCTTTCTTTTTAAAGTGCTTTGAACTGAGTTCAATCATTAATTAAACGTTAATGTGTCCATGTTCACTTCCCTCATTGGTTTCAGGAGGAGGGGGCAGAGGAAGAGTACCCAGCTGAGGCAGAGGAAGCAGCTGACCAGTGCATCAGAAAAAAGAGCACTGAGGAGTGTGATGAGGATGGGCTGGAGGACCTGCCTTCTTCAATATATTGTCCCAGGGCCGTTGGGCGCTGGAGGGGTCCAGTCTCTCGTAAGGCCAGCCAGACCAGCGTGTACCTGCAGGAATGGGACATTCCGTATGAGCAGCTGCAGCTGGGAGAGCTCATTGGCAAGGTGAAGACAGATAGATACAATAGATACACTAAATGTTGGTATGAAAACATAAATCATCATTTGGGTCCAACACACGTTTGACTTTGTGGCTGTCTAGGGTCGCTGGGGGAAGGTGCATAAAGGACGCTGGCACGGTGAAGTGGCCATTCGCCTTGTGGAGATTGACGGCAACAACCAGGATCACCTGAAGCTCTTTAAGAAGGAGGTGATGAACTACCGGCAGACCAGGCACGAGAACGTTGTCTTGTTCATGGGTGCCTGCATGGCTCCTCCCCACCTCGCCATCATCACCAGGTGCAGCTGCAAGACTCGTCACCTAAAATATAAAAGATTTCAATTCTGCTGTTATTCCCTAAATTCCAAATTTGTTTACCCCTTGAGATTTTATGTGTTATTCTTTATTATTATTACGTGTGATGTGTTTTTTTGGTGAATATGTGTGTTGTGATATTGATCTGTGAATTCGGTTTTAGTAACAATAATGTATGTATTTTCTCTGCAGTTTCTGTCAAGGTTTGACTCTATACTCTGTTGTAAGAGAAAGAGGTCACATGCTAGACATCAATAAAACCAGACAGATAGCACAGGATATCGTAAAGGTAAGCAACCCTTTCTGAGCATTAAAATTTTTCAGAGATATATCAGGAATAGCATACAGTATATGTTGGCATATCGATAACAAGAAATTGCCGGGGAGAAATGCCAAAGATGTGCTGGAGATGTGCAGGAGGGAATCTAGTTGAATGCAGAAAAAGTAAGAGAATTTAATATGCTGGGTATGAGCAAGAACACCACGCACCCAGATTTAAGGGATCCTATCAATATGTTTGTTTGTGTTATATGCCCATGTTAAAAAATAAACATTGGCCATTAAATCCTTAGAAATGATTTTTCAATTCTTAAATATCAATACTATACCAATACTAGTATTGGTCTGTAAAGTGTGCAATGAAATTATGATGCCTTTATTTAGATGAGATTATATATATCCCGGTACGGTAACCTGGTATCTTTATTTCAGATTGATTTGATGATTTGATTCTTTTATTAGAAGAATTTAATTCCTAACCTTTAAATGACATGAATAAGAATACCAGCTACCACTCATATTCCACTCTTGGTCATAGAAATGTCTTGTGGTCAGCAAATCCATTTCTTTTACAGGGAATGGGTTATTTGCATGCCAAAGGCATCATTCACAAGGATCTGAAGTCGAAGAACGTGTTCTATGACACAAACAAGGTGGTCATTACAGACTTTGGCCTGTTTGGGATGTCTGGAGTGGTACAAGAAGGCAGGTAGGAGTGAAATAAACAGTAAACAGTCTATCATCTATATTTCTGGATATCCACAGTTGTCTTCATTAGTGCTGTTTATCTATCTGTCTATCATATATATACATATATATGTATATACATATATTGTATGTGTTTGCATGTGTGTGTGTGTTTGTAGAAGAAAGAACATGTTGCGGATACCTCAGGGCTGGATCTACTATCTGGCTCCAGAGATTGTCCAAAAAATGAGTCCAGAACTGGATGAGGACCAGCTTCCTTTCTCCAAAGCTGCTGACGTTTATGCATTTGGGTATTTGTTGAAATTTATGCTATATTTTAAAGGTTGCATTGACACTATAACTTATGTTAAAAAAAGATTTAAAGGTGGGGTGAGTCATTCTGGAGAAGGACTGTTGAACCACATGGTCTGGTAGCTGTCTGTTCTGTGTGTACATTGAAAAAAATCCAATTTTGTCCACAGCCCTGCCTCTGCAAATGGGAAACAAACTATTCATGTCACTCAGCAACAGGTGGCAAGAACATACACTGGTACCCTCTGCCACCAGTGGATGAATGTGTGTGAATGGATGAATGTTGACTTGCATTTTAAAGCACTTTGAGTGGTCAGTAAGAAAAGTGCTATATGGTGTCCATTTGTAGGACAGGTAGAAAGGGAGGGGAGATTGGGGTGAGCATGAGAGATGGGAAATCTGGCATGCTAACATGTAATTGTGTTGTTAAGATGGAGAGATGGCAACACCAACAATCTTTCTACTGAATGACTCACCCCAACTTTAAAGCTTCTTTAAATTTCACCAAGGTTTTTTTGTTTGTTTGTTTGTTTGTTTGTTTGTTTTTTAATGTAACCTGACAAGTTCAGCTCACAAATGCAGCCGGACATGTGGTCCAATTTTCAATCCTGACTGTATCCATTTTTGAAACTTAATTTCCATGAGACTCATATATCACTCGGCTTATTTGCTTAGAGTCACTTGACTTCGACACAGATGGAATGTAAAAAAACAGTCTAGCATATGAGGTGATGTCACTGTCAACATAGTTTTTCTGATCTGATTTTTGTGTTTTGTCATCTTCAGCACAGTCTGGTATGAGCTGCAGGTCGGAGACTGGCCAATCACCAACCAGCCTGTGGAAGCTGAAATCTGGCTAGTGGGCAGCAATGAGGGCATTAAGAAAGTGCTGGCCGAAGCCAACCTAGGCAAGGAGGTTATGGTGAGTCATTTGCATAGATCTCAAAATAACATGGTTGTGAGAACACTCACTGGTGATTGGGTATGATTTTCTGGAAGAAAGAAGGTCATTTTCCTGTATCTTACTGATGAATGAAAGGTTGACTATTGGCCTATTTTAGTACCTCTCTGACCTACTCATTTGATATGAACTTACAGGGACTCCTCTGGCTCAAGCCTCCTAGATGTTCCAAAGATTAGATCAAAAGCTGATGATGCAGAATTTGTTTTTTGTGGTCCCAGCTGCTGGAGGACTTGTTAACACAAGCTTTGTTAAACCTTAATTGGTAATTAGTTTACTGAAACTGTCCTGGGTACCGACTGGACTCTGTACAGTCTGAAGTGCTTTGAAGCATTTCTAGAGGAACTAGTGCTTCAGATACTTTTGCATTTGAGTCCCCATTTAAATCAAATCACAATCACAGTGAATGCCTGCTGGTGATGCAAACAGTCACAGCTGAATTGTAAACTAGTAAACAGCCAACATGCAGTATTGATCAATGGAAACCATGTTTGAAGCATCCTGCATTATGTATTAATCCTCGTCCTTCCATCCCAACAGGAGATCCTGTCTGCCTGCTGGTCCTCCGAAGCAGACAACAGGCTGACTTTCCCCCAGCTGGCAGGCATGCTGGAGAGACTCCCCAAACTGAACCGCAGGTTGTCCCACCCTGGACACTTCTAGAAGACAACTGAGCACATATCTTAGAAAGAGAAGGTATATTGGTGGTTCAGGGTGAACCAGAACACAGCATTCACACCCACATTCAAAAAGGGAGTTTATGTAATTTTTTTCTTCTGCCACAGATTACATATTCATGTCATGTAAGCAGAAATGAGATGGGTCTAACAGTCTAAAATACACCATCAATGAAATGGAACATGTTGTAAATAGGATTTTGTAAAGAAATGTGAATATAGAGAATCTGTCCTGCTGAGTATCAACTAATTAAGTGACCTTGTCAACTGTAACTACTATTGTGCATTTTGAAAACTCCAGTAAGACATTTTGCTGTACCTATGATGGTGTTGTAGTTGTTGCTCCGTTTATGCTTTCTTTCTTTCTCTATTATAGTGTTGCCCACAGTTAGCAGTAATATTCTCTCATGTTTCTGAGTTTCACCTCTCCTTCTTTCCCCTCTCTCAGTGATTTCTTCTTGTCTGTGTCAACTGATCCATCTATGCCTGTTCCTTTTGTGCCTGATCTCCACAGTCTCCGTCCCTACATTTTTACCTATGTCTATGCCTTTGTTTCCCAGTCTCTTTTTGGACACACTGGTTCTCTAACACTCCTGATTTCTGTACCCTTACTCCGTACAAAGGTGTTCTGTCTTTATATTTCAATGAGCAATTGTTGTATTAATTTTTAAAAGAAGAGTTCTTATCTGGCATATTACTGCACATATTCAGCCTGTTTTCATGTGGTGTTAGCATGTGATCTCTATCTGCTATTACTGAGCATTTGTGTGACCTTCATTCTGCCCACATTATCATCAGTATCAATATGCAAGTTATGTAGGCAGAGCTTGTGGGCTAGCAAACGTGTGTGTGTGTGTGTGTGTGTGTGTGTGTGTGTGTGTGTGTGTGTGTGTGTGTGTCGTGTGACAGAGAGTTATACCTAAGGCAGGCTACTTTTCAGTAATGTAAAAAAAAAAAAAAACAGTGTAAGACCTATCTGTTACAGATATCATCATTTGCATTCATTGACACCCATAGTGCACACCACATCCATCATCCAGACAGAGGAAGTAGTTGATGAGATGAGAATGAAATATCACTTCATAAAAATGTTCATCATCACTGTGTTTTAAGCCATTACTCTGTCTTCTTAGATATGTTCACTAAATAATATGGTATCTAATAACAAAGAGAAAATGTCTCACAATGACATGAGGAATATCACTTTTAGTTATAACTTATAGTTAAATTAGATAATTTCCTCATAAAGAGAAACTGAGCAAAACCTTTTTTTCTTTTCTTTCTTTCTTTCTTTCTTTCTTTCTTTTTTTTTTCTTTTTTCTTTTTTTTTTTTTTTTTTTGGCCAGTTTGGCAGCTATTAAGAACAAACACTCCTAAAATGTTTCCAGTGGACACTTAAACTTCAGTAGAGCTGTGACTGAGCCGGAGAACAGCCACAGCGCAGCTTGATGCTGTGAATATTCACAGTAATAATAATAATAATAATAATAATAATAATAATAATAATAATAATAATAATAATAAAGTATGGGATAAATAAAGTCTATCTTATCTTTATCTTAATCATAACACCTCACATGCTGGTCAGGTATCAGTCAAAGCACAATCAGCAGATGACACAATGACATAAATTTCACAATAGCTGCTGCATATGTTTTGTTTTTGCTAACCAGCCTAAAATGTAAAAACTGAGAATGGAAACAGTTTGCTTTTGTTAGTCTGTGTCCAACTGGTTCCTTCCACTTTCTAACCACTAGCTGTTATAGTTCTCTATGAAAGTAAATCTTTTTATCTGTCTATATGTCAATGGACCCAGTGCCACTTCACTGTTTCATAGCTGGAAGCTGCTGGTTTCAGATGTTACAAGGCTTTGACTTCTCCTATTTATTGTTAAATAACATTTACTCCATTGTTGGCAACACAAAGGATTGGGTGACACAAATTGCCAAAAATGCATTTTTCCTTTCATTTACCTTTAATAATATCTATCTGTGCAGATTTGTTTTATTATTCCAGGTTTTCTGAGATTTCTGCCATCACTCGAAAATAATAGGTCAGTGTTTTTTTAGAGATAAAAAAGAAACACATCTTCACAGAAACAATATCCTGGTTACTCCAGATAATCCACAGAACTGTAGACTGTGGATGGGTTTTTTATGGGAACTATTTTCCATGAAACTTTGAGTGGCCCGGACACTGTTTCTGGAAAAGCTACTATTGATTGATTGATGAAAAGTGAATGCCCCCCAAAAATGGATAAATAATACTTCATTTTGATTGCCATGGTATAAGCAAGACAATCAACATCAACCCCTGATGTGTAAACTGAAAATGAGTTTACATATCAGGTAACCTCTAATGGGCTCCTAACCACAATGGTTAGACACTGCCTTCTGCTGTGCTGCAAAAATACTTGACATGATGCTTGAAACAGCCCTTTAAATTGAGGCATTTATGAAAAGTTGGTCCTAACTTACTGTATGTTGGGGCAGCTTTGGTTTGGTGTTGCTGTAACAGTTAGAAGTGTCACAATCATCATCATTTATGGATCAAATGGCAAACCTCTGAATGATACCTCCCACGCTGAGATTTAATGAAAGCTGCCTGTTTGTTCAGACTCCTGGCAGGAGATCAGTGTGCAGGAGGGCAATGTGAAAAGAATTGTTTTCTTAAAAGATAAAGAAGTTTCAATTCAATTCAGTTTTGTTTATGAATCACAACAAAAGTAGTTTCAGGAAACTTTCCAGAGCAGGTCCAGACTATACTCAATAATGTACAGAGACCCAACCCATGAGCAAACACTTTGTGACAGTAGCAAGGAAAGACAGGCAGAAACCTTGAGTAGAACCAGGCTCTGTGTGGGCGGCCGTCTGCTGATGATCAAACACTGACCTTGTGCATATATGTACATACAGTGCTTGAGGTTGTATGTAATATATGTATTTGTTTGTAAAGGGGTTTTAATTTTAGAGTATTTTAATTGGTACTTCAGTCATATTTATGTATAGATTTTAGACACTGGGTAAAGTGTTTTTGGTGGACTGGTGTTTTGTTTTTGATTTTTTCTTTATTGTTTGTTGAGTGTGGAGGGAGTTAATCTGTAGAGTATTTTTGTACAAAATGTCTTGTAAGCTTTTGGTCTGGCAAACTGAAGACATTAAAGCTGATCATCAATGACTCAGTGTCCTCCTTTTGTAACAGATCAGTGTTATGTATCAGAAATAATACAAATATTAAAGAACAAGCAAACTGTAAAGACCACTTAACATCAAAGTCATACCAAGATCAGATCTAGTCCACTTACAGTCAATACCACGTTTAAATGAGATTGTGATCGTGTCAAGAAAAGTTCAGAATTCAATTCCTTACATTCAGACCAAAGTAGGTTACATGTCAAAACTTGTGAAATAGGTTACAGTAAGGATATAAGACTTGAGATTTGTAGCTTTGCACTTCATAATTAAATATGTTTTACAAATGTAAATGAATTTGTGCTTGTTTTGAGTATGATAAACCCACTGCACACTACATGCCCAACAGCAGACAGCTAATGAACACAGTTTGCAACTAGCTGTAAACACAGTGGAGCATTTAACGGCTGAAGAGGCAGATATTTTTCTTCCGTGTTGGTGGAGACCAAACTATAGCTAAAATGAGAGTAAATATGAACAAACTTAGGACCTGGCAGCCTGTCTCACCCTTGTGTTTCCTTTTCCCTTTTCCCAGTGTGGATTTTGTCTGTCTGTCTCCCCCTGTCTGTACAGCTGGGTGTGTCCCTGCACCTGGCCGGCTCCGCCTCCCCAGAGCACACCAGCAGCTCATCAGGCTCATTAGGCACAGCATAAAAGGAGAGAGCTCTCTCCGAGCTGTGCCAGATTGTTCCAGTCTCTTCCTCCTGAGATCATTTCCAGGCCTGGTTGTGCATTCAGTATTGTGAGCACTTTCTCTCTCTCCCGTACCATCGTGAGTTTGCTAATGTGTTTCTTATGTGCCACCGCTGAAGATGTGTTTCTTTGTTTCAGTTGCCTGCCTGCCACTTCCACATGTGCCTTGCCTCAGACCCATTTTTTTGGAGCTCCCTTAGTTTTCTCCACTCTGTTAGAGTACACTTTGTGTTATTTGTTATTTTTCCACTCCTTTTGAGTGCGCTTTTTGTTGTAATAAATTTTTGTTCTTTTACCTGCCTTCTCTCTGGTCTGCATCATTGGGTCCTGTTGAAAGGATTGGTGACAAACCATAACACAAACACAAGGCCATAATATTTAAATATGTACAGTTAGAAGCTTGTGATGATCTTCTACCCCAGTTGACCAAAAAATCAGTTATTGCACATTTAACTGCAACTAAGGGAGCTCAGCAATGGAAAACATCCACATGCAAAGCAATATACATAGAGTGTTTTTCTCATAGCGTGGCATGTCTCATTTGGCTTCCCTTAACATTCAGGATTGACGGAAAGATTCTATAATAACATTCAAAGTTGTTATCTGACATCTGATTATATTACTGAGCTTTTATGCCCATATAAGCCCATAATTTCACATCCACAGCCTCATTGCCCATCACGTGAGCTATACAGAAGAGCAAAGGTGGCAGGCTTCGCAGTCAAGACCACAAAACTCTGGAATGCTTTGCCTTAAGAAATGTATCAGCATAAAAGTAACAGACTCTTTAACTCAATATTATCTTTGACATCTTATCTTGTACTTTTTACTCCTTTGATTTTAAATATCCTGAACCTTTCCTCTTTTTTTATATCCTTTTCACCTTGTTGCTGTTGCTGTTTTATTATTGTTGCCATTTTATGTGAAGGACTTTGGAACTGTGTCCTGAAAAGATAAAGCAGTCTGTCCTGTTGTTGTCCAGCATTGAACAACTGAAGGGGAAATCTAAGAGGAACAGAAAGGTTGCGAGAGAGCTGTGTTAAAACAGAAAAAAGTGACACAGAAATAAGGTTTGCTGTGTCATACTTTTGGTGAGTGCCTCACCCTTTCCACTTTGTTAGGACACTCATTTCCTCTTGACACTTGCCATATAAATGGAAGGTTTTACAAACTAAACCACCACTGCACATTGGGAACATGTGGAATGTGGAGTTATATTGATATTATTGTTTTAGCTTTGAGAGAATGGCTGTATCTTATCTGTAGTCATGCTACCATCCTCTGTGACCTCCAGCAAAAGCAGTCAATCAGTTCCTGTGAGGCACATGACTTGTCATTCATCAACTTCTCTAAAAAATACTCTCTAACTTTCATTTGCTGATGGACTGAGGAGGGATAATACTGGTCAGAAGTCCTGCATTACAAATTTTAGACAGATGATTGGTTATATATAAATGCATATACTGCATAAATATATGCAGAAATGATATTAAAAGAAGTGCAGTTATATGTGGATTTCTCATTTAAGTACCTGGGTGTTCACCTCAACAATAAACTGGACTGGACAGACGGTACTAACGCCCTGTACAGGAAGGGCCAGAGTCGCCTACACCTGCAGAGGAGACTGAGGTCCTTTAGTGTGTGCAGGGCTCTACTCCGGACTTTCTATGACACTGTGGTGGCCTCTGTAGTGTTTTATGCCATAGTGTGCTGGGGAGGGGGCAGCATGGACAGAGACAGGAAGAGACTGAACAAACTGGTTAAGAGAGCCAGCTCTGTCCTGGGCTGCCCACTGGACTCCATCGAGGAGGTGGCGGACAGAAGGATGTTAGTCAAGCTGACATCCATCATGGACAACTCCTCCCACCCCCTGCACCACACTGTGAGGACCCTGAGCAGCTCCTTCAGCACAAGACTTTCACATCCCCAGTGCAGGAAGGAGCGCTACTGCAGGTCCTTCCTGCCCACAGCCATCAGACTGTATAACTGTGCACAATAACATCCACTCAAATGCAAGTTGTACTGATCACATCTCACATTTTATCTGTTTTCATGTGCGATCATCATTTTTAAATTACGTAAGTGTGTACGTATTGTATATATTGTAAATTACCGTAGGGTATATAACACTTCTGCAATATTTTTTTTGTCTTCTTGTCCTCTGACTTCTTGCACTCTGTCTTGTTGCTGCTGTAACATGTGAATTTCCCCCATTGTGCGATAAATAAAGTCAATCTTGTCTTATTTTCTTATTAATTAGCCATCAAGTCTGCAGTTGCAAATGTCACTAAGTTGTTGATTATTTCATTCTAGTCCAGGTGCCAGGTTACTACTGTATACTGTTGGGTTGTTTACTTTCTAACATTTTAGAAGCTTATCATATGCTTGTGTGCTTCCTGTTAAAAGTAACGTGGAGCAGAAGTATAGAGAAGGATAAAACAGAGATACATAAAGTCGCTTAAATTTGATTAAATGCACTCAGTAATTATCAGCCACTGGAAAACAATGTATAGCAGCCAGTATGTAACAAGTTTGATTCCCTGGACTTTCTGTGTGGCATTTGCACGTTGTCAAGGTCAAGCCAACAAGTCAAGTCAAATTTATTTAGTTATCCCACATCCAAAGATTTGTCTCAGAGGGCCTGACAACATAACACAATATATATAATTAATAAAATATTTAACAGGAAAAAAAGGAAAACCCTCTGAAAGAACAACAGTGGAGTAAAATGTCCTCCAGGCTCAACAGCTACAGATAGGTACTGTATGAACAGAGCAGACACAAGTAGTAGTATAATTACAATACAAAGAAATGGGAAGATAAAATCAAGTCAGTTCCAATCATATATGAATAAAGTAAATGAAATATCTACGTAAAGATTAAGTACAATATGGAGTTTCATGCCAAAATATGGCAGAAATATTCATGGTTTCCAGAAGATGATATTTCTGAGCTTTGACCTTTCTTCTAGCACTATAGCATCAAGTCAAAAAAACTCACACTTTGGTCTTTGACAAAGTCCCTACAAAAAATCCTTTAAATATCAATTAAATTTAATGAACACATCCATGTCCCCTAAATGTTTCCCATTTTCGATACTGTCCATGTTCTTTGAAGCCTTCTTTGTCTTTGCATACTTGTGCATTTTATTGTTCTATTGTCACTGCCTTTAAAGTGAGTTAACTGTTCAAAGCTACCCTGATATAACTGTTACTGTTATCATCCAAAACTTGAATGCATAAGATCCCTTTTGAAAGCTTTACTGCATAAACAGGAGACAACAGGCACGGTTTTGTTTGTATCCAAAGTCTATACTAAAGTAGATAATCTCTCTCAGTCAGTCATAGCTTGTATGACTCACTTCCTTTTTTCTCACATCATATTGTTTGCTGGCCAGGAACCTCTGTACAAAGTGACTTTCCACTCATATTCATTCAGGGAAAAACAGGGAAACACTAGTCAGAGTCAGTTTATAACAACTTCAAACCTCATAAACATCAGTTAATGGGTTCTACACACACAAATGGTCACAAATCAAACTTGTACACTTCTGATAGTTTCAATTGTTTTTCTCTGTCTTTCGTTAACATGTGTGTGCCTTTAAGATTTTTTTCTGAATTTGTACAGCCAGCGTGGCATCCCAGAAGTTCCTCCATCCTATCAATGAGTCATTGCAGGATTTCAGTGGAGACAGACAGGATGCATGAGGGCTTTTACCCAGCAGCATGTAAAATCTGCTGTGAAATTTTTCTTCTTCTGGATAGATTTTCCTGAATTTTTATGAAAATTGTCTAACAAAGTCTTGAATCTATCTTGAGTCGAGAAATTCATGTCAGTGTACATGTGTGCTTTTTAAGTTATTGTTAGAAGTGTTGGTAATACAGGCTTTTCGTCTCACAATGATAATATAACCATGACAACAATAAAAAGAGACTTGATGTTTACGACTATCTGACCTGATCAACTTCCATCAAAGTCCATGCAGGTTCATTTTCATACTGTGGTCAAATCAACTCACTGTCTGGAAGGTAGGAGAAATCCACGAGAGAACAGAAAGCATAGTGGTATGGTATTTTTGAGCAGTTATGGTAGGTTGAGTAAATACATTTACTCAAGTCCTGCACTTAAGCACAAACTCAACTTTTGGTTTTAACTTTAAAAATGGTTTAACAAAGTTTGTCTGTTTCAAAAGTAGTTCCAAATGCTGTTCAGACTGTGAAACAACATTTTGAAATGCTCGTCATCAATATTTTACTTTTGTAGGCATATTTAATACACATGACACTTGATTTAGACTATCATGCTTTTGAAGCCTTTATTTGGATATATTGTTGATGTACTGTGCAAAGCATTTGAATTTACACAAAATATCAAATAACTTATAATATTTGTTTTTTCACAGAGTTCCATTTGCCAGGATGTAACATCTATTACATGCAAAATAATATTTATATTAAACACGCTGCTCATTGTAAAAGTAATAGAAGAATCCCATAGCCATAAACTGCATGTTTGAGCTACTTGAATGCAAATACAGTAATAAACACCTGCAAAGGACACCCTCCCTTCCACAAGCCACAAAGAGTTGCTGTGTGTCTGTCTTTTGTCTGTGCACCCAGAGTTGCTGTCTGTCACACCTGAACATCTATGCACCACAAACATGATCTGTGTTTCACTGTATGTCTGTATTTAAGGCAAAGAGGGGTAAGCAATGCAGGATTATCAACAGGGCATTGTACATTCTGTAAGACTGCGCCAGCGTTGTGGGCATCGGGATCGCTGGCTGGTGCCATGCGCACCTTTATATCCAGGTGTGTGGCGGTGGCTCTTCCTCTCAGGAGTAGGCTGTGTAGCTGCAGTATGTAGTGTCACTCGATTTTGACAGCAGGAAAACGAATGTTGACCGTCAGATTTCTGGTGTAGTGATCAAAGTGCAGATTTCTGAATTTATGGTGAAAACCTAGCAAAACAATCCCAGATATCTAACAGATGAGCCCGGATTAAGTACTCGATTGTCAGTCGGAGTTCGGAAGCGGACAGAGCTGATTAAAATGGGGAAACCCAACAAGATAAAGAAAGCGATGGCGGGTAGGCACAACTATGTTGTGAATGGACCTGAGTGGGGAGATTCTGACATTACTGATTATAGCGATGAAATGGAGATTAGTCAAACTAGTCAGGGAGGTAAGGAGAAAAGAGGAAACAACTCTATCGTGACTAGGGCTAAGAAAGTCAGGAGCAGTGGAGGTAATGAACCAGGAATAGAAGAAAGAAGTCAGGTTGGGAGAGAAGTTAAAATCATTTTGCATTTTGGTGAGGAGAAGGGGATTTCTTCTATGAGTCCAGTGAAGCTTACAACAGTGCTAAAAAACCAGATTGGGGACATAGATATGGCTAAAGTCCTTAAGGATAGTAACTTGTTGATTGTCTGCAGGAATGAAGAGCAGAGAGAGAGGGCTGGCAGGATTAAAAAAACTGGATGATTTAAAGTGGTAAGTGTGAGTCGTATTGACAGTGGAGGACAATGGGTTAAGGGGGTCATTTGGGGAGTGCCAGTCGGAGTCTCCATGGAGGAAATTAAAGCTAATTTAAAAGGAGGAATTGTAACCTCGGTAATCAATGGTAGATATATAATGGTCTCTGGTACTATAAACTCATTTCCATTAACCCTTCTTAATGTATATGGCGGACGCATGGTGGCGCAGCAGGTAGTGCGCGTGCCTCACAGCAAGAAGGTCACCGGTTGGATCCCCAGGTTGGGCAGGGCCTTTCTGTGTGAAGTTTGCATGTTCTTCCCGTGTATGCATGGGTTCTCTCCAGGCACTCCAGCTTCCTCCCACAGACCAAAAACATTAGGTTTTTGGTCATTGGACATTAGGTTGATTGGTGACTCTAAATTGTCCATAGGTGTGAGTGTGAGTGTGAATGGTTGTCTGTCTCTATATGTTGCCCTGCAATCGACTGGCGACCAGTTCAGGGTGTACCCCGCCTCTCGTCCGTTGGCAGCTGGGATAGGCTCCAGTCCCCCCCACCCCCCCACCCCCGCAACCCCGAAAGGGATAGTCGGGCCTGATGAGCCCAATTTTTTCAGAAGGTTTTTGACCTGCTTGCGGACGATAATGACATAATAATTGCAGCGGATTTAAACTGCTATCTACATCCTTTTCTAGATAGACTATCTACTGTTACGGTATGTCTATTTGGACCAACAGTAGCGGAGTGGGACACAGTCAAACAGTTCTCACAGTCTTTAATGTACAACAGAAAATACCACTGGGTAAGGCGTAACACAAAAATCCAGCTCTCAAAAAACAACGGTGGAGGAGACAGGAGTCGGCTGTCCTCGGCGTGATGGGCGAAGAAACAAGAACAGGAGGCAGCGACCCACAGGAGACAGAAACCAAGAGAACCACGATGAGACATAGGTAAGGTGACTGGAAATACTCTGGTGATGAAGTGGAGGGATGACCAGTGCTTTATGGAGAGATGATTAACGAGGATGAGACACAGGTGTGCCTCATCTGAAGATCAGCGAAGGCAGAGATTCGTCCACCCCGTCACCTGTCGCACCTGCAGTGAGAAAACCACAAGAGGAAGGGGGAAGATGGAGAGAAGAGCACAAGCACAAATACAAAAACCAAAAAACACCCACAAAAAACACAGACCTTGACATCTATGTGACCAAAACCAGAAATTGCATCTGTAAGGCTTTTAAACAATCTTCCAAAAACTAGAAATTTTGTAGATATTTGGAGGATTCAGCATCCTACAAGCAGAGAGTACTTGTTTTACTCTCATGTTCACAAATTCTACAGCAGTATTGATTTTTTTTTTCTAGCCTTATTTCTCAAATCACCAATTCTAAATATCATAATATATTGATTTCTGATCATAGTCCATTAACAATATCATTAAATCTCTCCCTCCCAAAACAGGCTTATTCTTGCAGTTTTAACCCAAACCTTCGTAGCGGTGACAATTTTGTAAAAAACATAACCTTTAAATTGAAAGATTTTATGGAATTAAATGACAATGGTGAGTGTCTGACTCTACCCTATGGGAAACATTAAAAGTAGTTGTGCGTGGAGATAGAATCTCCTACACCTCAGCCCTTAAGAAAGAAAGAGAAAAACGATTACTTGAAATTAACAGCACTCTTCCTGTTTTGGTAAGAACATACCAAGTTTCTAAATCACCTGATGACTATAAAGAGGTATTGAAACTTAAATATCAACATAATGGTATCATGAGTGAGCTTGGAGATAAACCTGGTAAACTGTTAGCATGACAGCTTAAAGGTGCTCAGGCTTCTAGAGCGATTCATAGCACCAGGTGCTGTGGGCTGACTGCGGCAGTTTAATCCCTGGTGGTGATGCGTTCTTCATGGTTTGCCCCTTTTTTGATTTTGCGTGTGTGTTTGCAGTGTCACGGGTGATTCATTTGAGGACCTCCTTCTCCCTTTTGGTTGCCCTGCCGCATGGTAAGCTCCAGCCCGGTCCTTACTCTCCTTGCCCATTTGCCTATTTTAGTGTGTTTAACTACTGTGTGACCTTATTTATCCATTTTTTCTTTTGAATAACTTATGTTAATAAAATTGGTTTTAATTGGGAACCGTCTCACCCTGTGGTACTTGAACCCGTGTAATCTTGTTTACTAAACTAATCCTTAGTTAGGATTTTCTGGGCCGTAATTGGAATTAATATCTGGTATCTCTGCATATGTAACACTCCCCCAAACTTCCATTTCTCTTGTAACTGGAATTTTTATGGCATGAAGTCCAGACAAATGGACATGCGTCCTGTAACTGTCACTGTTGCACACAACAGTGCAATTAGACCAGTCAATAGCATGGCCTGGGTAAATACACCACAGTCTGAGCGCCCCAGCCGCTATTATCAATGTCAGCAGCAATATGGTGTTTAAGATGAATACTTACAGGAAAAGTGGTACAGATAGTACAGAAGTACACCTCCCTTCTGATGCTTTCTATCACATAAGCGATCATCTCACATCCCCTTGCTGCCATCATGGTACAACCCATGACACTCCCTTGTAGGATTGGTGTGGAACTCAAAACGTGAACTCAAATGAACTTTGGAGTGTCTCGAAATATTTGGAGATATAAATGTTTGGATACAGCAGAAGCAGACAGAGACGATGTGATGGTATGAACTGCAGCAGTTTTGTCCATAATGTTGAATTTTGAAAATGTTAAAAGTATAATTCAGCAGAAAAACAATAAGAGATATTGTGGTAATGTTTGTCCCACAGACTTGTATTAATCGGACTCAGTTAAAGCCTCTGATCCCGTGCATTATCAGCGTCTCTCTGGTTAATGTATAAACTGTTTAGACAGAGACAGAGTCGACGCCCACTGCAGAGAAATCGAAACCTAACGGTGTAACTTGTCATCTTCCTGTTACACATCCATTTTGACTCGAGAGCACGCTCTCCGAAACTCAGAAAACCTGCACGACTCCACTTCGGACAATGGCTTTTAATCAGCAGTTACCTTTTTACAACCCAGTAAGTGACTGAAGCTTGTCTTTTCTTGAGAAACGTTTATGGACGGCAGGACAGCTGTTTGTGTCCGGGCCTGGCTCCACTGACAGATTTTAAGGGTAGTTTACGCCTCATCAGCCTCTACGCTTTAATGCACCAAACGCTGATTTCCGACCAGTTTCAGTTTTATAGCGCGTCTCTACTTGTTTACAACCTTTCATACTTTTCCAATAACACGCGTTGGCGAGTGAGTCTACGGACCAAGAGTTACATCCTGTTGGTTGCTCAATCTGAATTTGGCAGAAACTGTTTGTTTCCCTGAGAAGAAAATATGCCGAAGTGGTCAATTTGGGCGGAAAATAGGCGGAATGCGAATAAAATGTATGTATGTATGTATGTATGTATGTATGTATGTATAAATAAATAAATATTAAAATAAAATAAAATAAAATAGAAAGAAAGAAAGAAAGAAAGCCCAGCATCATCTGAATTGCATTTTGCCAAATATAACTAAGTGAACTGTAAAAATTTCAACAGAATCACGGTCAACTTTATCGGTTATGTATGTATAGACAGTCTGTGTGTGTTTTTAAATGAAATTTACGTTGTGTAATCATATATTGACAGACAATACGGTCCGTAAATGGAAACCTGTCTTAGTCAGCCGGTGAGAAATGACTGTAGACTTTAAAAGAGGCTGGATGAGCTCTCAGTGGTACAGTGGAGTGTGGTGTAGAGAGGATCAGGAAATATGATCCTAAAGCGAAGAAAAAAGAAACTTAGTTACCGATTGCAAAAAAAACAAAACAAAAAAAAAAAAAAAACCATATTATAAGAATGATGACATGAGCCCAGAGACATTACATTTGTGAAGAGTAGCACAGGTACAAGAGCTGAAAAGGTTATTCCAAACCGGTTTGGGAACATGAGGCATGCAGGAATCAGGGAGCCACATGGGCACGAAGCAGCAATTCTCCAAATTGAAACCTTTTGCTAGTGTACTACAGTTGTAAAAGCAGTTCTTTACAGTTTAAGATGTGTCCTTTCTAGAGAATCCCCTTCACTGGATCAATCCATGGTGGTCTGCAGGAGGGGAAGTCCATCACCATCAATGGACGAGTCCTGCCTGGAGCCGACAGGTCAGACTGCTTTTTCATCATCATTTCAGCTTTGCTTTTCTTTTCTTTTTCAGCTCTATGGTCCTAACATTTTGCAGCATTAAAGTACCAAATATAATGTTTCATGAAACATTTTAACCCCTAAACACCACAAAAAGAATAAGTAAAATAACAGGAGAACAGGAGGAATACTATTGTTTGTTTTTTAACTTGATCAAATTTTCCAATTTAGAGTGTTTTCTGTACTTTTGGCTTCACTCCGAGTATTATTGTCATGTCCCCATGTACTACAGTATGTAGATAGTTTCAGTGTTTTACAGTGGAACCTGTCATTGACCTTTGACAGTACATCTTATAAGGTAAGGATTGCATGTCTTTTGTTTTGCAATGGCAAAAATACTCCCTTTAGGCTTATGTTGTTATATATTTACTAAATTCAGACTCAGTTTTAGGAGTTTGTTTAACATTAGGACACACTATGCTTAATGTACTTAATGAATTCTGTTATTTTAAATTTTTTTTGACACATTTGTTGAGTTTTTTTCTTGTTAACTAAACTATCGGTGTACTGAGCAAAAAACAAGGAAGTGAAACCAATGATGCCGACAAAAACAAAAGGCAGGGCGGCATCCGTTCAAAATTTATTTAACAAGATAAGCCAAGGGTGAGGCAGGTGAGGTCAAAACCGAAGTAAAAGTCCATAAAGCAAACAAAATCCACAGACTTACAAAAAAAACAAACAAGCAAACAAAAAAAGAAACTTTGAGGGAAACAAGACAATTTGCTAACAGGGAAACCAGGGACTAGACTAGAATTATTCACAGGAAATAAGAATCTCAGGGAACAAGAAAAGCCACACATAAGGGATGATGCAACAAAGACAAACGGAAACACTCACTTAAATAGACAGGGGAGGAGAACTTATTACACACAGGTGGACACAATCAAACAATCACAAGAGTGGGAAAACACAGGGAGTAAAATAAACTTTGATGCACAAGGGGTGACTACAAAATAAAACAGGAAATAAATAAACTAAAAAGTCCAGATCCTAACATGTATAAGGTTCAGTATTTCTCACCAAGACACAAACTTGTAAACTTCTGCAAAGCTATTGCTTGCTTGTTCTGGAGCTTTTGGCTTAGCTGCCTGCGTATGTGATATGTATGTACATACATGTTTTTATTAGGTTTTCCATGAGATAAAAATTCCAGGGATCAAACCATTGCCCTATGGTGCCTTGAAGTTACTTACTACAGTTCATTATTTGGGGATTCTTTTTGAAATTGTTACCCAGCCTACAGTAAAGTCCAGTAGCTCACAACATTAAAAATCAATAGAGGTTAAAAAGAAAAAGTAATTGAGCCACATTTTAGATAAAAAGCAAAATAATTACAGTTTCTTGTACACCATTAAATGACTTAAACTTCTGTTTTTCTCCAGATTCCATGTGGATTTACAGTGTGGTTCCAGGACCAATGCGGACATTGCTTTCCACTTTAACCCACGCTATGACAGGAACCCTGGTTATGTGGTGACCAATACCTTTCAGTATGGCAATTGGGGCATTGAAGAGAGGAAGCAGAACTCTCCTTTCCCTGCTGGCTCTACCTTCAGCCTGCTCATCACAGTCAGCCGGGATTCCTACCAGGTCTGAGAAGTCAATGATCAACGCATGATAGAGTAGCATTCTGACAATTCCAGAAACTGAATCAAGCAGATTTTATTTCTTTGCATTTACAAATCTTGTTTCCAAGTTACATGTTCAGAGATAATTATCAGTCCAAGAATAATTTAATTTAAGCAAACATCTAATAATCTCGCTCAAGTTTGAGTAGTCTCACTCAACCTGTTACAATGCCACAATTTCAGCCAATGAGAGAATTTAGCTAATTAGTTATTTTATCAATGGCTGTTTTGTCTTAAATCTGATCACTTTTAGGATCATTCGTTTCAAGGAAAGAAGGGAAGCAAGACTGAAAACTGGATTGAGTAGATTCATTGAAGTAAACAAACAATAGATTTGAACATTCATATTTTCTTTGCATGGTAACATTTTCTGTAAAAGATGTTATTTATGTGTACGCAAAAATATTTTTCTGTGCTGAAAAGTGAGACACTAATATTCTTCCATATCGTTTCTCTCCAGCTGAACGCCAATGGCAGTCACTTTATGGAGTACAAACATCGTATCCCATTTCACCAGGTGGACACCATCTCAGTAGGCGGAAAAGTAGAAATTTCCTCCATTGGCTTCCAGAATTCTATGGTGAGGATGCTACCAGAACAAATGCAAAAAACAGTATGGTGTTGTCTGTGTTTCATGTACTGTATGCCAATGCTGTTGTCACAAATAATCCCAAACCTCAAAAATACATCAATGTGGATTATGTGAACAGGATTCCAGAAAGGTGAATGATCTTACAGGGATTTCTTTTTGTGTTTAATTCCCTGGACATTTCCTGGTCAGCCTGCATTTCCTGCACATGTAGCCTATCCCACCCAGGGTGCCTTCCCTTCTGCCCCGGCTTTTCCACCACAGCCTGGATTCCCCTCGAACCCCGGATTCCCGTCGCACCCCGGATTCCCGTCGCACCCCGGATTCCCATCACACCCTGGATTCCCATCACAGCCAGGATTCCCCTCGCAGCCAGGATTCCCCTCGCAGCCAGGATTTCCTCCTGCTCAGCCTGTGAGTATCCGCAACGGTGGAGTTCCAGTTCTATACACATTTTACTGTTCAGGGGTCAGCTCACACAAATTGCAAAAAATAAACATAATCAAAAGAGAACAATTAAGCCTACAGTGTGGTTTTAAGCAACAATTCACATTCACTTACTTCTACTGGTATCTGGCCATGTAGATAGTTTAGGTTTCCTTTGTCCAGGTTTTGACATGTCTGTCTCTGATCTCTGCCTCCACCCAATACAATGGAGGTGAATGGGATTTCATTTATTTGGTAAAAATAGGAAATATTTACAACCCCTATTCCAAAAAAGGTTGGACG